>NC_072819.1:974166-1298888 GCF_027744805.1 Dunckerocampus dactyliophorus
CAGAGATCACCAACGTGGTGCCCGCGGGCACCAGGTAGCCCCCCACGACCACATGAGGTGCCCGCAAGCCTGCTTTTCATTCAGGTTTTCAGTTAATAATGAAAGGACAGTAGAAAGAAATGCATTGTGAAATACAAAATGTGAGTTGTGGACACCAGCATTTTGTTCATGTTCTGGTAAAACAAGCATATTCGCTTTGTTTGAGTTTAAAATAAGCTCTGAAAATAAATGTTACAAAAATTAGTACAGTAGCTCTTGGCCATTTTAATTTGGTAAAAGTAGCTCCCACAAGGAAAAACGTTGGTGACCCCTGGTCTAAATGAAGACCAATTGAAGGCACTGAGCATTGAAAGACGTTGTCATATTAGTATTCTGCACTGGCCACTAGGTGTCACTAATGATCAGCACAACAACAGGCTTTTTTACTGCTGCTTTGAGTGATGTCACAACACCAAGCTAAATCTGTACTCCGAACCCCGGATATCACTTCCTGTCTACCCACTACTCTGCTCTCCTAGCACCAGAACACTTTTATAGCAACATACATGAGCACAAGTCTTATTTTCTCTTATTATGTCTACTATATTGGGTCATAGGGGTGTAAAGGTGACTATAGGGGTGTTATGTCATGTCTAGAGGGCTCTAATGTTAAAATGCGAATTTAGAAGGTGGCAAACAGGTTTATTATGCCGAATATGTCTTATGTTCTCTTACTATGTCTACTATATTGGGTGATAGGAGTATAAAGGTGACTATAGGGGTGTTATTTAACAGCTAGAGCAGGGGTCTCAAACTCATGTCCCGCGGGCCATTCACGGCCCACCAAATCGTATCTTGTGGCCTGCGACTGGACATCAAAGAGTAGTGTAGCTGCAGCCTGCAACATCCGGGCAAGCTCAGTGTTACTTCCATACTTCCAGGGGCAAGTAAACACCAACACTGAACTAACAGTGGTGTTATCACATGGACCGGGAAGGTGAGCCATGTATTGTGAATTGCATCGCATCGTGATGTACCCTGAGATTCCCAGCCCTACTCCAAATACTTGATGCGGCACAGCCTCACCCAGCTTCTACCTCCACTGGCCCCCAGTGAAATAGAGTTTGAGACCCCCTCTACAAAAATTGTAATTTCATTTTATTTTGGTTATCATAACATTACAACTTTTAAAAAAATATCTTCTTTAATATTTCAACTCTACACTACTAAAATTATTATTATTATTATTTTTACAATATGATGATTTTATTCTCAGATAGACTTTGTGTGTTAATATTTTGACTTTATTCTCATAACATTAAAGCTGTTTCTTCCATTTCAGCTGTTTTTTTAGATGTAATTGTCCAAATAGTTCAACTTTCTTCTTGTAATGAACTGTATTCTCATATTATCTTTACTTTATTCGCACATTAAAACTTCTTCTGCTGCACAGTTAAAAAAAAAAATTACAACTTTATTCATTGTTTAGTTTTTCATATTATGACTTTTTTTTTTAAATGATGTATTTTGTTCTTGACCATTTCAACTCTACGCTACTAAAATGATTACACGTTAAAAAAATTACGAACTTATTCTAATATGTCAACTTTTTTCTCATTAGAATATAACTTTATTCTCATAAAATGGCAGCTATTTTTTTTGTTTTTTTCATTTCTGCTCTTGTTTTTATTTTTTTTTACTATTTCAACCTTTTTCTTGTACATTTCCTCCTAATTATATTTTTGCTTCATTCCCATAATATTACAACCTAATTTCCCAAAAATGACAACTTTATTCGTTCTTTGGTTTTCCATAATATTTTGAGTTTAAAAAGTTCAAATAAAAAAACAAAACTTATTTAATATTTGAACTAGTTGTAAAATGTCAGTATTTTTCCTCACAGTACGATGACCGTGTTCTTGTAAAATGGTGGCTTTCTCTGGTTGGATTACAACATTTTTCTCTTGTAAATTTTCTGCTGATTTGACCATTTTTACTGCTGATTTATTTGTTCATTTTCCAAATACTTCTACTATTTAATATGACTTTCATTATTTTTATATTATAATATTTTGACTTGATTCTCATAAAGTGAGAATAAATTATTTCCATTTCTGCTCTTTTTGTTTTCTTCAACCACTTCAAATTCCTTCTTGTAGATCTTATTCTCATAATATTTTGCCTTTATTTCTATAATATTATGGCTTTTTCCCCAACCTAATTTTCCCAAAAATTACAACTTTATTTGTTGTTGGTTTTTTTGTTTTGTTACAACATTCCAACTTTGAAAAAAGAATGTATTTTTAATTGTAGTAAAATGTTATTTTTCCTCAATATTTTGATATAGATTCTGTTTTCTCGGATTATTTTCACTTTATGCGTGCGGGGTAATGGGTCAAATAAGAAAATGAACTCATGTGAAAGCTTACTTGAACAGGGTGACAAATGCGGCCACTCTCCAGCTCCATCGGCTCCCGTATCGCACAAAACCACGGACAGCTGCGTTGTGGGCCGAGCGCTGCTTGGACACAGAATGAGAAAAATCACCAATCATCTGTCTCATAATGCTTGCTTTCCATTGGAACAAAAGCAATTCTGAATTCAAGGTATGTATTCTTTTGGATGCTTTTAACGTTGGGTTCTGAAACACCGCTGGACGCCTCTTAAAGAGGAAGCAGTGCCCACCAAAGCCTCCTCAGCTCAACTGCAGATGTAGACGGACACCTTCTGCACAGGAAGGAGAGCAGGAGTTCGTTCTAAAAATACCATTTAATATGAAAACCAAAACAAACAGCAAAAATGCAAACTTCAGCAGTAATCGTGCAAAAAAACAAGCAGCAGCAGAAATGGAAAAAACTGTTGTAATTTTTACGAGAATAAAGTGAACATAACAAGGAAAAAAAAGCTGCAATTTTATGAGAATAAACCCGTAAGGAGGAAAAATAATGTCATTTTAGTAGCAGAGTGTTTTAAAGCCGCAATGTTATGAGAAACAAAACAAAACAAAAAAAAAAGAGAGGTCATTTTTAGAAGATTATGTTGGGGAAAAAGTTACAATATTATGGGATAGGCTCCAGCATACCCCCGCAACCCTAATGGGGAGAAGCGGCATAGAAAATGGATGGATGCCAAAATATTACAAATAAAAGTTGTGTTCTAACAAGGAAAAAAGGCACAATCTGACCATAATAAACCTAAATACCTTTTTTTTTTATGAGGAAAAATAATATCATTTCAGTTGCATAGAGTTGAAATATTCAAGAAAGAATGTGTTTGTATTTTAAAAACTAAACTAAACTTGTTGTTTTGGAAACATTTGGTTGGGGAAAAAGTCATGAAGAGCAGTAACAAAAAAAATATGCCTTACGTCCAAATATTATGAGAAAAAAGTTGTATTCCAACGAGGAAAAAAGGATTTTTTTTTTCAAAAGAATATAGTAGTAATAAATAAAATATTTTTTTTTCACCAATGCTGTAATGCAGTTTTTTTCTTGAAATATATTTAACTTGTTAGCATCCTTTCATTTTTCAATATATGGCTCTCAATGGAAAACGTTTGGACACCCCTGAACAGAGCTTGAGGTCATGAAGCTGTGAGGGGGTCAGAAAGATGCTCTGCAGGAAGACTGAACCACAATCCTTCAAGACTCTGATGTGTATAGCATGAACATCTATCAGAAGAATCCGTCAAGGCTCTGATGTGTGTAGCATGGACATCTATCACTGCTTCTGTTCATGATTTTTACACACAGACTGTGCAGACGAGGCCTGGAGTGTCCAACTGCAAGACTAGCTAGCGTCAACATCATCTGGCGGGTTAGCTTACCACTGCTTCTACACGACTGGTGTAGAGTTCTGCCTGGCTCATTTGGATGTACCTCTGCTTGGCGTGGCGAGCCGCCGGCAGGCCTCCGTAGATGAAGCCTATGATGGCAGCAACAATTCCGCTTTTGACCACATTGGTCACCTCCTCTGAGTAGCTGTGGCTTGCACTGATGGAAGATGGTTAAACAAGGAAAAGGAGCTTAATGTGCCAACAGTGCATAAGAATAAGGCAAATCTAGAAGCTACTGACTCTCTCTGAAAAAGATCCTTAATGCGGTCCCAGCCAGTGTTTGGCATGGTGCTGGCTGTCAGGGCGTGTGCAGGAGCAGCACCGGCGGAGGAGGGACAAGAGGGCGTCTGTACAGGCTGGGCAGAAGCCATGTCAGATGCATGGACCCTGGGGAGCAGGGCGCTGAGGCAAGGAGGCCTGGAAGTCCAGATCAGACCCCGCAGTAGGCCCCTGGGGCCACACTCTGCCACTTGTCTCCAAAGGGTGAAGCCTGTTGTGGTCTGCTCTGGATGCATCATGCTTCAGCTGGCGTCACAGAGGAACAAACACATGGCTTAACAGCTGACCACCGCAGCCTCCACTTCCCCCTCAAAACAAACACAAAGCCTGGCTGGCGCACAGCACAGCCCTTGTCCAAATCAATAAGCAGTTTTCACGTGGTGCCCTTTGTAAACTCTTTCATTCAGTTCATCCACTACACTAAACTATGCGACTACACCTCCATCTTCACTACTAACTCACTCTTCCCTATACACTCATTGCATTTCTGGCAGTCCACCACAAATGTACATCTGGCCTTACGTTTTTTTTGTGTTTTTTTTTTAAGATTTGGTGCCATATTTTTGAATATATGTTTTAGATTTGGCACTACCCTTTTGCTTTAATTTCTTTTTTAGTTTTTTTTTAATGTTTGGCACTACATTTTTAAACTTTTTTTTAGGCACTAGCATTTTTAAATGATGTACATGTTGTGCTACTTGTTTGGTTTAGATTTGGCACTAGCTTTTTTAAACATATTTTTCTTTAGCTTTGGCTTTTTTGCTGCCTTTTTAAAATTATGCTTGAGACTTGGAACTCACTTTTTTGTTTACATTTTTTTTTTTTAATGTGGCACTAACTTTTTAAAATTATTTCACTAACTTTTTTATTTTCAGAGTTGGCGCTACCTGTTTGGCCTAGCTCATAAACACGTGACAATGGGACTGTTTGTGTCGTGGTGGATGGAATGCTAACTCTGCTCCTTAACACATCTTAGATGCACGTATCACGGTTAGCATGGTCGCATGCTAACACCTGTCAATCACAGGACTGGCTGATGAAATCACAATCACACTAGTGAACGATTCACCTTACATGTTTATACGGTGGAGTAAAAAAACCTAAAAGCTATACACAAGAATATTGCTGCGAGGCAGCATAACTTGTTTACATTTTCTCGTCAGGGACTATGCTGACATTGTTAGACCATTGACATAGATAGACGCCGCATCGAGCACTGAGCCATACGTCAACGTCGCCGCCATATTGGATATGTCAAGTCTGCGTTGTAAATGAACACGACTTCTTTCATAAATTATTTCATTATTTTTTATCGTTTATACATTCACACACGCATTAATATACATGGGAAAGAGTAAGGCATCAAAAATGTATTTGATCTTCTCAAATTGTTGGTGCCCAACTGTTTCCCAAGTATATTAGCGCGTGTATGAATGTAAAAAAAGAGCGGCATTAACTTCAATTTCTTTGTAGAAAGTCGCTTTATAACAGCAAGTATATTTACCTGTACTTGTGTACAGAGCAGCCTTGACACATCCAATATGGCGGCGACATCGCCGTATGGCTGCAGTGGACAAACCCAGACTGGCTAGCGCGTGTGAAGTGTGACTCACCTAACTGGCTGCATTTTCTGGCTAAAACGCTACAGTCAATATTGTAATGGCATGACTGGAACAGTGCGTCTAAACTGTATTTGGATCCAGTATTTCATAATATTCGTTACGTTTAGACGAGTAAGATTTGTCTTGCTCACTAGCGTTAGCCACCGGAAGCTCCTTATTCGGTTCGATGTCCAACAGTTGAACTTACCATCAGGGTGCAGGTCAAAACTCAAAATCCCAGTCACTTGAAAAAAAACCTTCTATCAACGACAGACGTAATTAATTCGTGTCATTTAACGCCGAAACTCGTATATGAAATTAAGTTGTCATCGTTGTCCTCGCTTGTCGACCTCTTACCGTGTCCATACAGCGACACCTCCAGTCCACAGCGCCCCCGTGTGGTGGAGGACTATCTCCATTACGGTACAATTCAAATAAAAAACCCCAGAAGAAATAGAAAAAAATAGCTGTAATTCTATGAGTATAAAAGTCCAAATATTCGGGGAACTAAACTGTATTCAAACAATAAAAAAGTCGCAACTTTACGAGAATAAACACGTAATATTATGAGGAAAAATTGTGTCATTTTCATCGCACAGAGATGAAATATTACAGAAAAATCTTTTAAAGTCACACTATTAAGGGAAACAAAACAAAATTAATTAGCATTTTTTGTAAAATTAGGTAAGGGGAAGTTATACTATGGGAATGAAGTCAAACAATAGTTTTAAAAAAAATCTAAAAAAACCCAGAAAGAAAGGGAAAAAAACAGCTGTAATTAAAAAAAAAGTTATTTTTTTTAACTTATTTTATGGGAAACGAAACAAAATAAATTTGTAATTTTTGTAAAATTAGTAGGTGGAAAAGTTATACAGTATGATGGGAATAAAGTCATATTATCACAAAACTAAAAAAAAAAAAACAGCAGAAATGGAAAAAACAGCTGTCATTTTACAAGAATAAAGTCAAAATATTAAGAAAAAAAAACGAGAAAAAAAGTCACAATTTTCCAAGAATAAACTATTACGGGAAACAAAACAAAATCAAAGTTGTAATATTTGGCAAAGTATTAATGTTCTGAGAAGTCGTCATAGTTTCAACACAACAGCAGAAGCGGCAATCACAACAATAAGGTCCAAATATGACGCCATGAAAGTCGGATTCTATTGAGAACAAAGTTGCAATTTTACAAGAATGACGTTATATTGTGAGGAAGATTGGAGTCATTTTAGTTGCGTAGAGTTGAAATATGCAAGAAAAGTGTTGAGAAACAAAAGTAGTCAATATGAAAGTGTGAAAGTTTCATTTTCCCCGAAGTGGAAAAGGGCAGTAGTATAGTAGTATAGTAGTATAGTAGTACTGTAGCAGCTGAAGTACAGCATGTCTGCATATTTATCAATCATCTTGAACACATTGGTTGAGGTGTGAATACTACAACATATTCCACGTCATGCTGGCTTCTGGTGTGGGACAAACATCGCAGCATGGAATACAAACATACTTGATGCAGCCGCCGTGTTCCCTGCAGTGTGTTGGTCATAGCTCGGTCTTGGGGGGCTGGGACAGGATGTGAGTGTAGTGCTGGCGTCTTTGGGGTGGGGAGGTGAGCAGACGACTGAACTCGGTGAGGAGTCTCTCCCAGTAGCAGGAGATGTCTTGCATCTGCAGGTTCTCCAATATGAACTCCATGCCCCTGTGGAGGGGAGGAGGACAGAGGAACACCACAGCTATCCCGTCTTCTGCACAAACACTCGAAGACCATTTAGGGGGGGTCCAAGCACCGCGTTGGGAAACATTACCTGATGGCAATCTCTTCTGCAATGGCGTCGTTCTCCTGGACAAACTCTAAGAGTTCTCTGGAAACACATTGAAAACATGTTCATGGGTGACGCACGCACGCACATGTTTGTACAAGTACTGCGTGATTGGACGAGTGGAAGCACCTGACATCAGAGAGGTCCTGCTTGACGGGGACGTAGTGGACCCAGGGCTGGAGCTGCGGGTAGAAGAACTCTTGCCATTGGTCGCCCACGTGGAACACCAGCGAGCCGCAGAGGAACAGATGCTTGAAGCGGAAACTGGCCGCCACGCCTCGGAAGTTGAATAAATATCTTCAGGGGAAAGAAATAATGAGAAAACATTTCATACAAGTTGGGATGTTTACAGCAGTGCTGTTGCCAAGCCCCGCCGACATTTTCTGGAACAGCCTAAAATCCTTTGGGATAAAACATCGCCCGTCTGTCGAGTATAAGTGATTTTCATTTGGGCTCATTTGGTCGAAGTGTCTCGGACTAGTTGGCTGAAATACAACCCCTGGTTTTTGCCCCAAATTGACACCAGAACCCAAAATGGCCGACTGCCTGTTTGTTTTAGAATGTTGGTTCTTGAGACATTTTTGTGCGTCCTGTCACGATTGACGTCTCCACCAAATTTGGTGATGTTTTGTGAAACTGGTGGCAAGGGCTAATTTTTTGCAAATGTAAAAGGAGAACTATTGAGTGACTTCTGGGAATTTGTGAAATATCAAATGAATCGTCCAGGCCATAGCATTTTTAGCCATTTTCACGAGTACTAATATTGGCAGACACTTAGCATTATCATGCTAGGTTTTCTACGTTAGCATTGCTAACATTAGCACAGCAACATTTTAGCTGTTTTCATGAGTACAAACTTACCTGTACAGTAGACGCCCCTACAATGTAAATAATCCATTCCAAGAACCTTTATGTTATCGGGTTTTTATGTTATACGAAGCGTAAAATACATGTAAATAGCCTAATCCGTTCCAAGATCTTCCCAAACTCACACCTTTGGGCCTTCAAAATATTGAAAGTCCACCAAATATGGTGGGAAAATATAAGAAAACAGCATAAACATAGTAGAGTAACATTCCAATATAAAATAAGGTAAATAAGGTATAATGGTCGATGGGGAAGGGCCGTATAGTCTAGCAACATCACTTAACTTCATACCACCGTCATGCTTCTGGATCATTTCCTGCTTTGTTTCCATCGACAACTTTTCCCTTTTTTCTTCTCCCTTACACTTGGTTTAGGGCCCATGACTCCGCTCATTTTAACACAAAGAAAAGTAAACAAATTAAGAGGAGACTTCAATGCGCGCAAACTAGTTTAAGGGAGACTACGATGAGGAAGGGAGCTCACACACAATCTTGGACGCACTGGATAAGTCAGCCAATGAGATAAGAGCATAGGCGGTGCCCCGATCATCAGCCAATGAGAGCGTGAAGCCAGAAGGCGTCACCAAGTGTACTCTGTTAGTCTCTCTGTCGCTTGCACGGACTTGACGCTTTACGTTATATGGAATTCCTTATGTAATACGATGCGAAACATTTACATAAATTCTTTACGTTCCGTGGAATTTACGTAAAGGAGGTTTACATTATGCGAGGTACTACTGTAGTGCTATTGTGTTAGCGCTAGCATGCTAACATTAGCATAGTAGCATTTTTGACATTTCCATAAGTATTGACATACAGACACTGAGCGAGTGTTTGATTGTACATTTTTTTCAAACATTTAATATTTTGACGTTCTTCTTGTAAAATGACATTTTTTAACTTTTGTTGTTAGATGTTATTTGTAGAATGTGCTGCCGGCCAATGCACATGTAAGTTTTTGTTTTTATTTGATTGTGTTTTTTATATTTGCTGTTTAGATGAGACTGTGAGCATGGGACAATGTGGCACCTGGGAAGGGCTGACCTAAAGCTTACTTGTACTTGCAGTGGTCAACCAGTGGAATTTCTTTGGCTGGTGCTCTCCCGAGTGTGTCCTAAAATCATCATAAAGGAAAAGAAAATAATCAGGGTTGCGGGCAAATGAAGGTTTGGAGAGAAAGATGCAAGCAAGCAGGAAAAGGCAAGGAAAGCCAGACGGAGAAACTTGGACCTTGTCAGACTTCCAGGCCTGGTTCTTTGTGTATTCTGCATCAACCAGGTCTGGCATCTCTCTAGAAAGAACGACCAGAGGGTCACGCTCTGAACTGGTCCTACCAGGAAGAAAGGAGAGGATGAGCTCACCACACTGCCCTAATAGGAATAAAAAGCACCCTTGATGATGATGATGATAATAATAATAATAATAATAATAATAATAATAATAATAATAATAATAAAAATATGTCCTGCCAATATCTTTATTGCATCAGTAAAGTGTGGATTTCATCTTCTCACTGGGCCTGACAAGATGACTTATTAAAAAATAAAACATGCTCACACTGTACATCAATGCAAGGAATTCTGCAAGTTCATGCAACAAGATACCAGGAAGTTGGCTAGCAGGAAGTTAGCCAGGCTAGAAGGAAGTTAGCCAGGCTAGCAGGAAGTTGGCCAAACTGCCTGGAAGTTGGCCAGACAAGCGGGAAGTTAGCCAGACAATCAGGAAGTTGGCCAAACTGCCAGTAAGTTAGCCACCAAGCTAGCAGGAAGTCAGTCAAACTAGCAGGAAATTAGCCAGAATAGCGGGAAGTTAGCCAAGCTAGCAGGAAGTTACCAGGCTAGCCGGAAATTAGTCAAACTACCAGGACATTAGCCAGTCTAGCAGGAAGTTGGTCAAACTGCCAGGAAGTTAGCGTGGCTAGCGGGAAGTTAGCCACCAAGTTTGCAGGAAGTCAGTCAAACTAGCAGGAAATTAGCCAGACTAGTGGGAACTTGGCTAGGCCAGCAGGAAGTTAGCCAGGCTAGCAGGAAATTAGCCAGAATAACAGGCAGTTAGTCAAACTAGCAGGCAATTAGACAGGCTAGCAGGAAGCTAGCTAGCCAGGTAAGCAGCAAGAAGCTAGCCAGGCTGGTAGGAAGTTAGCCAGGCTAACAGGAAGTTTTGCCGTGATTCACATGAGAAGCACTAACCTGGATCCTCTGAAGAATCCTTTGGACTCTTTGTTCTTCCATGGCCACTGAGCAGCAGATCTAAAATATCATACAGTTTATGCATCATGATGATATCGTGATATCGTTACACCTTGCTAAAGGCCTTACTTTGCAAGGTCGTCCCTCATTAGATCCCATCTTCCTAGTCCAGTAGGATAAATGGGCCACACAGCAGGACCACCCTCCCAGAAGGTCCATGCTGGGTACATGATGTCCTGGTAGTCTGATGTCTTCTCACGCAGCACACACACACACACACACACACACACACACACACACACACACACACACACACACACACACACACACACACACAGGTGGTACAGGAAGTAGACCAAACAAGTAGAAGGCGTGCGTGTGCACACACTAACCTTACTGAAGGAGAAAACCGGGAGGGTCGGCTGCACCCACTTTGGCACTTGAGGATAATCCCTGACATTGACCACCATCTCCACGTCAGGTAACCTGTCAATCAGCTCTAACAGGAAGTGCTCCACCCCGCTGCACCTGAACACACCAGGGGTTAAATGACCCGTGCATGCACTCGCCTGCTGGCTTGTGCAGAGTTCCTGTTGCTGTTAATAGGTGGAACAGACCTGGCAGGGAACATGCACTGGCGCTCCCGGTACAACTTATGGCCAATGATCTGGTAGTGCGTGCCCACGCCTCTTTCAACCGTCCACGCCATCACATCCTGGGAGATGCCTCCTTGAAAGGGAGCCAAGTCTTCTTCTAGGACCCTGGAGCACACGTTCACGCATGTAGAATCACATGAAATACAATGGTACATTTTTAAATGGGAATATTATGACAAACAAACACAACGACAAATAAAATGCTACTGTTTGGAAAACTGGCCTGCAGAAAATTGTATGATGTTACAAAAATAAATTCAAAATATTATTTGAAGAAAAAAAAGAAAAAAAGAAACCGTCATCGTTTCGATCCCAATCCTCGCGACACTACATTTTCATATCGTTATGACTGATGACGTCATTCACCTGAGATGGCAGCTACAGTTGGCAGAGCTGCACTGAGTATACGCTTTAACCGCCTCGGATATCTTGTCCTTCACTTCCTGTTGTCCTGGAGAAACATAATCAGTTGGCGTTAATGTGTGGGAACAACCCCACCCCACAGAGTTTCAGTTTTGCTATTGTTCCTTGTTATTGATCACTCATTTCCATTCAAATGCCACTTAACGACGCAAATAATAGTCATGTAGGTAAACCACTTATAGATGCAGTCTTACAAAATCGCTTGCGTTGGCTTATGATCACTAGTGCAAACATTTAAACGTTAATCATTGCTTTGTGTCACTTTGAAATTGTTCCACTCGGAGCTAGCTTGCGAGCTAATGAATGAACAGAGCACCGTGCGTTAGCCAAGTAGCTGGGGCGATCTCGTTCGGCATTGTTTTTAGAAGAATATCCATCGAAACAAAAATACCTGCTTCACAGTGCGAACACAAAACACACACTTGGAACACAAGCAGAAAGGTCCACAAGCAATACCGCTCCATTTGTCCTCAATCGTCTAGCTTTGACTATCCGGCACACAAAAGCAGACACGTGAGAGTCATGAACGAGTCGTTCAAAACTCGCGAGTTTATTCTCTTTTTACACTGTATTGAGACTCACGGCTACTCGTCTCCGTTTACTTAGCCCCCAGGAAAAATCAGAAGCTTCTCTTCAGTGGGTGACTCATGTTGCCTCGAGTCAATAAAAAGAACCGAGTTTCCCAGCTCTACATCGAAGGCACTTGTTGATGATCTGGGATCGGCTACTTCTGTCTGAGTGTGGTCATTACGGTAACACGCACCGCAACCGTGGAGTAAAGTACCCAATGATGGCCTCAAAGGTGCATAATATGAAATACGATTGTTAAAATTTGATTGAGTGTTACCCACAGACAGATAGATAAGTAGAAATATTCAAGAGATTCAAGATTCAAGAGTTTTATTGTCATATGCACAGTAAAACAGGTAGTTCTGCTATGCAATGAAATTCTTGTTCTGTTCATTCTCCCAAGAAAAGAAAGAAAACACAAGAAAATGAATGAAAATGAACATCAGAAACATAAATACCAATAAATTAAGCAACAACAACAGAAGAGACATTAATACAAAGTGCTATGAGTGTGTGCGTGTGTTGCGTGCGGCGTGTGTGAGTGCTTCGTTGAGAAGCCTGATGGCCTGTGGGTAAAAGCTGTTTGCCAGCCTTGTGGTCCTGGACTTCAAACTCCTGTAGCGTCTGCCTGACGGTAGGAGTGTGAATAATGAGTGTTGTGGATGTGTGCTGTCCTTGATGAGGTTGTGTGTTCTTCGTAGGACTCTAGTTTTATAAATGTCTTGCAGTGAGGGGAGGGCTGCCCCAACAATGTTCTGTGAGGTCTTGATCACCCGCTGGAGTGCCTTCCTATCACGTGTTGTACAGTTACCGTACCAAACAGTGATGGAGGCGGTAAGGACACTTTCCATAGTGCATCTGTAGAAGCAACTCAGGATTGTGGTGGACATGCCAAATTTCCTCAGTCTTCTCAGGAAGTACAGTCTCCTTTGGGACTTCTTCAGAATGTGTTGGGTGTTGTGAGACCAGGTGAGGTCCTCGCTGATGTGTGTGCCAAGGAACTTGAAGGTTTTCACCCTCTCCACCTCAGTCTCATCAATAAACAGGGGTCTATGCGGCTCCTTTTCCCTTGTTCTTGGGTCGATGATCATCTCTTTAGTCTTATCTGTATTGAGAAGGAGATTGTTATCACGACACCAAGCTATGAGGTCTACCACCTCTCTTCTGTATGATGTTTCAACACCATCAGTGATCAGTCCGATGACTGTATTGTCATCCGCAAATTTAATGATGCTGGTGTTGTTCTGGGAGGCCACGCAATCGTAGGTGAAGAGCGTGTAGAGGAGTGGACTCAGCACACACCCCTGTGGGGTCCCAGTGCTCACAATTCTTGAGCTGGATGTGCGATTGTGGACTCTGACTGACTGGGGTCTGCCTGTTAGAAAGATAAACACCCAGTTACAGAGGGAGGGTGACAGGCCAAGTGTGAGGAGCTTATTTGTGAGTTTGTGGGGGCTGACTGTATTAAAAGCAGAGCTATAGTCTATAAATAGCATTCTGACGTATGTGTCCTGGTCCTGTAGGTGAGAAAGGGCTGTGTGGATGGCAGTGTTGACTGCATCATCCGTGGACCGGTTCTGGCGATATGCAAACTGTAGAGGGTCCACAGTTGCCGGGATGCTCTTTTTGATGTGGGTCATGACTATTCTTTCAAAGCACTTCATAACAATAGGAGTGAGTGCTATAGGGCGATAGTCATTCAAGCAGGTCACATTGCTCTTCTTGGGTACGGGCACTATGGTGGTGGACTTAAAGCAGGTCGGTACAGATGCTTGTGCGAGCGACAGGTTAAATATGTCAGCAAGCACATCAGCTAGCTCTGATGAGCAAACCCGAAGTGCACGTCCTGAGATGTTGTCTGGGCCTGCTGCTTCTCGTGGATTTGTTTTGTTTAGAACCCTGCGCACATCAGCTGATGTCACCATGAGAGGTGAGTCCTGTGTGCTCCCCAAGTCCAGCCACCCTCTCTGCTCATCAGGGGTTTGGGTGTCAAAGCGGGCATAGTGTGGTGTGCTGTGTACTGCGATACTGCCCTCTCCTGTGCTCTTGTTGCAGTACACCCTGCACACCAACATGAGGAGCTGATTGGCAACACCTGGAGCTGATTACCTGTTCTGCTTTTAAGATGCAAGCTCCCCAGCCAGTGTTGCCAGATCGTTGACTCCTACTCCTCGACCCAGGCTCCTCTGCTACCATTTCATACTACTTGCTACTTGTAACACGTGCCTAGCCTTTTGCTACTTTTCCCCTGCTTGGACACTCCAGCAGCGTAAGCATCCTGCTAGCCTTTTCCTGCTTGATTACTCAGCAGCGTTTTCTGTTACTAGATCTACTCTTTTGGGAGCTCCTTTTGTTACATTTGCCTTTTCCCGTCTGCCATCCGGGTCCCCCTTAGTTATTAGATTCTTGTTTGCACTTTTGCCTGTGTTGTACATTTTTCTCTTTTTGAGTTTGAGGAAACACTATTTCCAATCTCACGTCGTCTCACGCATCTTGGGTTCCAACCTGCGGCTCACCACGTTCCTGACACATAGAACTCGTTCAGCTCGTCTGGAAGTGTGGTTTGGCTGGACGTGGCTACGCTACTCCAACATATGAATACAAAATACATTGAAATAAATATGTAATTTATTATTTGCAATAGACATACAGTATATCACAGTGGTGTTTAAACTGTGGCCCGGGGACAGTTGTTTTTTTTATTGGCCTGTGGCACATTGTAAAAATATAATTTAACATGGAAACAAACAAAAAACAACTGCAAAAATGGACAAATCAGCAATAATTTTACAAGAATGTCAAACTATTAACCCGGTGAACGAGAGGGTAGTGTCCCTCTACACTCTCGGCAAGGTCCCTGGGGGTGCAACCCTACCTGTCACACAGCCAGGCTACCAGCGTGAGCGCGTATAATCCTCCGGTCTGTGTCGTGTTACGTCATTCGGAATGAAAAAGCAGAGGAGGGATAATGAGACATGGTGGTCCGCACGTGTAGGTTGCCATGTCTGGAGAGGAGGGGCTGCCCCCCTTAGAGAAGCGGGAAGGTCCCCCGCCAACAGCAGACCAGTTCTGTGCACGTACAGGTGGTACTGGAGGTGGTGTCGTGTTGCTTGACGTCCTGCTTCATCTTTTCCATTTCTTATTATGAAGGCTATGTTGTCTTTTTATTCAATTCACGTCATCAGTGATAAGGAAATAAAAGAAGAAGTAAATACATCAATAAACAATAAAATCTATGAATGAATGAGTAAATGACTCAAACCTCCAGTAGGCCGCAAACGTGCGTTTCAAAGTGCATGGAGTCTACGGTGGAGGAGGGAGAAGCGCGCCCTCCGGTGGACGCATGCCGTCCTTGCGGCTGAACAGTGGCGGAGCCACAAATGTTTGATTGGGGCGGCCAAGGTGAGACCATTACTCCCATGGGGGGGGCAATAAGTTGATACCTGAAATGTGTAGACGGCCGGTGGGGTGGCGGGAGAGTGGCCACGTGGCTCTGCCTTTGTAATATTCTTTCATGACAAAGCTCAAGGTGTAACAAATGCAATCATTTCCACAACACAAATAAGTAAGCATGGCTGGACGCCTCCAGCTGACACATTTCCCACCTGCCGCTGACAAAACAGTCCAAGCGATCATCTGCTGTCCGTACAAGAAGCTTTTCAGGTCAAAACGGCAAGCTGCACGGCCGCCGCCGACATCGGGACAGGAGGGTCGCCTCCGGTGCAGGTCAAGGTCAAGTGTGCATTAGATGTTGAAATGTGAACGTTGGTGCCAGTTATACGCCCCTTTGTTATGTAACAACTTGATTCAGGTGGACGTAGTGTCCTTCCAAGTCATTATCATATCATCCAATACAAGAAGAGCTTCACACAAGACATTTGAGGCCTGGAGCAAATATGTGCTAAAATAATAAATCCTAAATAAAATAAGTCAAGTGTAGGAAGAACATTAAAGAAAAATTCCAATATAGTTAAGAAAGAGAACAAAAACAGCACATGGCGTAACATCCAGGAAGCTCACAGAAAATGCAATAAAACACAAAATGAAAACATAACAAGGTGTTCCTGGTTAAACCGGGGGCGTCCCAGCTGTGCCCTCCTTTGCTACACTTTAGACAACACAGGCTCTGTAGTCTGATGAGACAAAAGTTGAACGTTTTGGAAGGTGTGTCCCATTACATTTGGCACAACATTCAGAAAAAGCAACAGTCAAACATGGTGGTGGTAGTGTGATGGTCTTCAGGACCTGGAAGACTTGCTGTGATAAATGGAAGCATGAATTGTGCTGAAGGAGAATGTTGGTGACCTCAAGCTGAAAGCAACTTGGGTTCTGCAGCAGGACAATGATCCAAAACACACCAGCAAGTCCACCTCTGAATGGATGAAGACTTTGGAGCGGTCTAGTCCAAGTCCTGATGCTGTGGCATGACGGTACAGTTTATGGATATTCCAGCTAAATATGGGCTATGAGCTGTGGTCCCTATGGCCCGTCCACCAGAGTCTTTATCCTTGACAGCAACCGGTTGGGCTGCAGGACCAGCATCACCTTTCAATGACAATTTGCTGACATTTTGAACATAAATGTCTCCAATATGCTCCTTCCTGTGCATGTACAGTAAGTGGGGGTGCTCATGGCGTCCAGGTGTGTGTACAATAGATATCCTGCATGTCATGTGGTCTAAGGTGTACAAGTCTTTCTGGGTCATGTAGATTTGGGCCTCGTAGTTTTTTCTTGTGTGAGGAACGAGGAGGAGGAGGAGGAGGAGGAGGAGGAGGAGGAGGAGGAAAGTGTCTCCTGTGAGATGTGACATGAAGTGATGGAGAGAGAAAGAGACAAAGGAAAGGTGAAGTGCAAGTAGGAGGAGGAGTAGACGACTCAGACGAGCGTGAGAGGAGCAGACAGCAGAAGAGAAAAGTAGCTGTGGTGATCTTTGCCGCTTCCACGCCTTCAACAACCATGCAGGAAGCCTCTCTGTCCCTCATTTGGACCTTCTGCCTCCACCTCATTTGCTTTTGTGCCGCAGAGGAAGGTCTGGAGTTCCCAAACTTTGACGGCAAAGACCGGGTGCTGGACTTGAACGAGCGCAGCTACAGGAAGGCGCTGAGGAGGTTTGAGCTGCTGTGCGTCTTCTACCACGAGCCGCTTCCTGCCGACAAGGGCCAGCAGAAGCGCTTCCAGATGACCGAGCTGGTCCTGGAGGTGAGTTCTCCTCATTCTCTTGGACTTCTACGAGTCTGTGGAGAGAGTGGAATCAGTCAGCTGACTCAAAGAAGAAACCCCTGATTGGTGGGGTGTGGCACGAACCTGGCCATGTTTATTATTTTCATTTGCTTTTCTTACAGCCTGAGACCAAAATAGATTTCATTCATTTTTCCTCTCAAAATTCTACACATACTCCCACATCATTACAACATTCATTTCATTTCTTAAAAATGAAAAAGCGCTCTAATTTCCCAAGCCGAGGCACTGGAATGTTACATATCAGAAATCCTTCACATTTCTTTCCAGATGGGATGGAGGCCGTCCTTCCTATCCCATGAAAGGCAAAAAAATCCTTTAAAAAATCCTCCAAGCACAGGTGTCCAGAGTATGTATGTCCAAAGTGGCACGTTGTAAAAGTGCAATTTAACAAGAAAACTTGCCTGTGCAGGACAGCGTGCACGACAACACATGCCACAAACACACAACATGGCAGAAATATTCAAGTTGGAATTTTGGGTTGGGAAAAAATTCTAACATTATAAGAATAAAGTCAAAATATTAAGAGAAAAAAGTTGTATTCTAATGAAAAAACATTTTTGCATTTTTTTCAAGAATAAACTTGTAAAAAATTATGTGGAAAAATCATGTCAGTTTAGTAGCATGGAGTTCAATCAATCATTTATTGACTTTTTTAAAGTCATAATATTATGGGAATAAAGTTATAATATTATGGGAATAAAGTGAGAATATTATTGGAATAGAGTCATAATATTATGGGAATAAAGTCATCATATTATGGGAGTAAGTCAGGCTATTACAAGAAGAAAGTTGAAATAGTTGAAAACCCCCCAGCAGAAATGTAAAAAAACATCTGTAAATGTACAAGAAGAAAGTTAAAATATGAAGAGAAAAAGTCGAATTCCAACAAGAAAAAGTCAGAATTTGAAGGGAAAACAAACAATGAACCAAGTTTAAATTGGAGGAAAGTGTGAACTGAGCAGACCAGGCGTGTGACACCATGAGGAAGAATAACGTCATTTCAGCAGCAGAGACTTCAAATATTCAAGAAATCAAATGTTGCCATTTTTTGGTTCTAGCAGGATGGAATAAAGTCCAAAGATTACAAGAAGGAAATAAAAGAGCAAAGAGTGCCGTGGATATGACTAATATGGTTTTCTGCATGAATGCTGTGAATCACGTGCACGTGTAACTTTGCATGCTTTCATTGAGTGCACATCTACAGGATGAAATGAAAGATGAAAGAGGACTCATCAATATATTCAACATACAGCTTTCAGGCAATTAAACTTGTGCATGTGTGTGTGTGTGTGTGTGTGTGTGTGTGTGTGTGTGAACACCACCCAGCTCAGCGCTCAGGTCCTGGAGGACAAAGACATCGGCTTTGGGATGGTGGACTCTGAGAAGGATGCCAAAGTAGCCAAGAAGCTCGGTGAGATGTGTGATTTACACGGGATGGGATGGGACCTTCTTGTGCCAATGGTGTTGGACCCCCGCAGGTCTGGAGGAGGTGGGCAGCCTGTACGTGTTCAAGGACCAGCGCATCATCGAGTTTGATGGACAGCTCTCAGCAGACACGCTTGTGGAGTTCCTCCTGGATGTGAGTGCACCACCAACACCAGCATGACGTGAATCATCAACACTGCTGTGAAGTGCTGCCCCCCAGCACCAATACATCAGGAAGCACATCCGCTATAAAAGACAACCCCTTTGTGGAGACTTCTACTTTTCTTATCAGAATACAACTTTTTTCTCATAATATTATGACTTTATTCAAAAAAAATTACGACTTTTTTTCTTGCTAGAATACAACTTTTTTCTCCTAGTATTATGACTTTATTCTTGTAAAATGCCCCCTTTTTCCCATTAGAAAAATGTTTTTTTCACATAATAGTCTGACTAAAATTATAACTTTTTTCCTTGTTAGAATGCAACGTTTTTCTCGTAATATTATGACTTTATTCTCAGAAAATTTGAACTTTTTTTCTTATTAGAACACAAATTTTATAATATTTTTTATTTGTAATAAATGCTATGTTTATTTGTATTGTGACTTTTAAAGCATGACATCAATAAACAAATGATTTGTTTCCTATGTGACACAATACAGCACATTTGGAATAGAAACCTCTGCATGGAGCAAATAGAATGCCAAGGAATGCAGTGTTTAGTGTTCATGAGATGTTGATTTGTGTTATTATCTGGTCCACATATTTATTTACATTATTTCACAGCGAAAGGACTTTTTCAAATGATGGAATGACATTTTTGTGTAAGGCGTATGTGCATTGTGTGTGGGTTTGATGGTGTTTTTTTGTGTTTTTGGTTGACCTTGTTGGGCGGCTTGCAGGTCCTGGAGGAGCCGGTGGAAGCGATCAACAACGCCATGGAGCTGCGGGCCTTCGAAAGGATGGAGGAAGACATTCGCCTGATTGGCTACTTTAAAGGACAGGATTTACGTCAGTGATTCCAGCTGGTCTGGGGGGGGGGCTTGGAAATAGCATCTAGTTCAGCAGCAACGAGGGCAAACCCAATTAGATTCGCCTGCTGGGGATGACCTCACTCCTCCTTCTCCTTCTTCTTCCTTTTCAGACTACAAAGCTTTCCAGGAGGCATCGGAGCGTTTCCAACCTTACATCAAGTTCTTTGCTATTTTTGATAAATCTGTAAGTGTCCAACACGTGCCTGCTTGGACGGGTGGGGTGTGAGGCTAAATCATGTTCTTTCAACAGCACACAGTGCAAAGGTCAAAGACAAAATAAGTTGGCTTTTTCCAAAAGTGCAAATATTATGAGAAACAAACACACAAAGGTTTCATTTTTGGAAAATTAGCTCCTGGAAAAAGTCATAATGTTACGGAAACAAAGTGAAAATATTATGGGAATAAAGTCATCATCACGACAAGAACATTTAGTAGAAGAAAGTTGAAGTAGTTGGAAAAGAAAAAAAAACAGCTGTAATCTGACAAGAATAAAGTCAAAATATGAAGAGAAAAAGTCAAATTCTAACGAGAAATCAAGGCTCAATTTAATCAACAAAATATTATAAGGAAAAATAAAATCATGTCATTTCAGTAGCATAACTTCAAATATTCACAACAAATGATGTTTTTTAAAAAAAGTCATAACAGTACGAGAAACAAACGCAACAAAAATGATTTCTTATGTTTTGGATGCGTAAGCGAAAGTGAAGAGATCATACTTAGCATGCAGAGCATGTATTGCATGTAGAACATGAAATATTATTGGACATAATAGACGCTAGCAACACAACAAATATATTCTAATAAATAATAACAGTCTTATAACAGATACTGTATGATAGATTGAAAATCAATCAACTGAAGTGTGTAGGTACCCCACGACGTATGCATTAGATGAGATGTTTCCATCCAGGTGTTTGTGGATGAGGTATGCATTAGATGAGATGTTTGCTAAAAGTGCGCGTGCTTGGACGGGATGGTGTTTGACCTTTGCCCTTTGACTGTGCGTCAGGTGGCCAAACATCTCTCCCTGAAGATGAACGAGGTCCATTTCTACGAGCCCTTCATGGAGGAAGCGGCCGTCCTGCCCGGCAGAGCTCTGTCCGAGATGGACATCGTGGACTTTGTGGAGCAACACAGGAGGTGGAAGCGTCCGTGTGCTGCTTGTTGTGCTTCACGTTCTTCCAGTGGTTCAGCTCCACTGCAACTCTTGGTGTTTGTTGCAGGGCCACCCTGAGGAAGCTGCGGGCAGAGAACATGTTTGAGACATGGGTAAGCAGCGTGGCAGCAGAACACGCAGAACGGTGGAACACCCCCCCACTTCTTCTTCTTCTTCTTCTTCTCCAGGAGGACCACATGGACGGAATACACATTGTTGCCTTTGCCGAGGAGGAGGATCCAGGTCTGACAAAGCACGTTTCTCCTTCACGTCCACCAACTGTTAAGTCTAGCCATCCCCCCGACCCCCCCAGATGGCTACGAGTTCCTGGAAATCTTAAAGGACGTGGCCAGAGACAACACCAACAACCCGGACCTCAGTATCGTCTGGATCGATCCTGACGACTTCCCTCTGGTTGGATTCGTCAACTTCATAGGATTATGATACGATATCTTATGATTAGGATATGATATGATATCTTATGATTATGATATGACACGATATCTTATGATTAGAATACGATATCTTATGATTATGATATGACACAATATCTTATGATTAGAATACGATATCTTATGATTAGGATACAATATCTTATGATTATGATACGATAACTTATGATTCTGATATGATAACGTATGATTAGGATACGATATCTTATGATTAGGATACGATAACTTATGATTATGATATGATAACTTATGATTATGATACATTATCTTATGATTATAATGTGATATCTTATGATTAGGATATGATATCTTATGATTATGATACGATATCTTATGATTAGGATACGATATCTTCATATCATATTTCATATTACATAACCACTTCTACCCTGCAGCCCCCAAACCTTTCCTGTTATGCTCCACCAAACACCTTCAGCATCACGCCAGCATCATCCACCGTGCAGCTGCTCACTTTCTAAAAATAGCATTTCACAGCAAAAACCAAAAACAGCAAAAATGGGGAAATCAGCCCTCATTTGACAAGAATAAATCCAATCCAAATATGATCATCTACCCATCATCTAAGTCATCATTTCACAAGAATAAACTCATAATACCATGAGGAAAAATTATTTGATAAACTATTTTAGGAGCATACAGTTGAAATATTCCAGAAAATATTGTAATACTTGAAACACAATGAAACACAAACAAAACAACAAATTAAGTTGTTGAAAATCAGGCTGGGGGAACAGTTGTAATATGATGGGGATAAAGTGATAATATGATGGGAATAAAGTGATAATATGATCAGAATAAAGTCATAATATTATGGGAACAAAGTGATATTATATTAGATATTTCCAGGGTGTACCCCGCCTCTCCCCCCAAAGTCAGCTGGGATAGGCTCCAGCATACCCCCGTGACCCTAAAGAGGAGAAGTGGTATAGTAAATGGATGGATAGATCACATAAGAAAGCTGAGATATAAATAATAGAATATATACGCACTGTAGATATAAAAGCAAATGTGAAAGTTGCATCCTTGGCATATTTGTGGGCGTGGTGGCAAAGGTTGACACACCCGTGAGTTATGTAGTGGTTGTGTAGCAAGATGAAGATGAGGTGGAGCTTGACAGGAAGTAGCTTGGGCGGAGGAGGTGGAGGAGGAGGAAGTCGATCCAGGGTGAGAAATGTGGTGTGATGTTTTGCAGCTGACCACGTACTGGGAGAAAACCTTCAAGCTGGACCTGTTCCGACCCCAGATTGGCGTGGTCAACGTGACGGACGTAAGTATGCCAATAAAGCCTGTACGACGCACTCGCACGTAACATCCTTGCTGGCGCCCGCCCCACCCCAGGCGGACAGTGTGTGGTTGGACATGTCCGACGACGAGGACCTGCCCACTGCCGAGGAGCTGGAGGACTGGATCGAGGATGTCCTGTCGGGCAGGGTGAACACCGAGGACGACGACAACATTGCCCGTGATGACCGGACGGACTTAGACCACCACCTCGCCCGTGATGATGATGATGATGATGATGATGATGACTATTAGACCTACGCCATCATCATGGTCATCACAAGAATGATTTTCATCTTAGGACCTTATTATCATTACTATTATTATTATGATTATTATTATCATGCATATGCGTCATTCATCCATGGCAGCACAACACAGCAATCCTACTACTCCTGCATTATTATGATTATTATTATTGTTAGTGCAGGAGAAGGAGCAGTGGAGCAGCACAATGCAGCAAGCCGGTACTGGGGGTACCGGTACCGGTACATGTACTACCCATGTACTACCCATGTACTAATCATGTACGCTACGTAGAAGAGCATCAGTAGGCTTGTTATCCCTTTCAGATGTAAATCATGTGCATGCCAACCAGAGTGGGTGACCGAGGCTGCCATCTGCAGGACGTACAGTCATGGAAAAAATGATGAGCCTTGTTTCTTCAGTTGATTGATCCATTTGAATGCCGGCTACAACTAAAGGTACATTTGTTTGGACAGATACGATGATGATGACAAATGGAGCTCATAATAAGAGCTGACTCCATGCTTGTCTTGGTACTGACCAAGATCACTAAGTACTTTAGCATTGTACTGCCAAAACATGGACCTCTAGGTACCTTTACTTGTATTAAAATGAAGAAGAAACGGAAGAAACAAGGCTGCTCTCATGATTTTTTCCATGGCTTTGTATTGGCCAAATCCAATGAGGTTCACGGGTCTATCCGATTTGAAGACGCAAACACTAGACAGACGTGTTTTTGATGCAGACAGGTTCCTTTTATTGACTGGAGAGAATACCTTCAATGACAGCTGAGCATCGGAAAAGAAAAGGATGAAGAAGTCTTGATAGTGAACCCAGAGATACAAAGGCACCACTAGTTTGGGATTGTCCGAGTAGAGTCATCGTGTTTGGAGAAGATATGATTAGTGGCTGCCACAGCAGTACGCATCTCTGATGCAAACATATGGCGCCTTGAAGGTGCAGTCCTTAACGAACCATTCCCCTGCAAACAAAAACACACTTTTTAAGACTGACGTTAGGTGAAATGGATTCACGGATGATGCCGTTACCTCCTGCGTACATCACAGCACAGGCACCGTCATTGCTTGGCTCTCCATGGCCAAAATGATCAAAATCAAAGTGGGTGCCATCAAGCCATTGAAAGTGTCCATCCTGGAAGACAAAGCCACATTTGAATGAGGCACTCGGAAGGAGAATGACTCACCAACAACTCCATGATGACGTTATTCACATGGTGGTCACGGTCCACGACTTTCCCTGCATGACACTTTGATTTATGTTCCCTTTTTATGCCTTAGTTGCGCTTTCCTGCTCTTACTCCCCGTGTTGCTCTGCTCTGTTTCTGTTAGGTTTCTCAGTATGCGCACCTGCGGACAATTTGGTTTCTTTTTGAAGGTGTTACTGTTCTTCTGTTGGTATGGTGTCACTGCAGGGCAGCAACAGTTAATAAAAGTACATTTTTACCTGCAATCGGGTCTCATCTGTCGCATCCTGGGGTCGCTGCCACAATGCCAAAGCCAAAAGGTGGAAAGAAGTGCTGATGCTCGAGGACATCCTAGATTCTGAGCTACAGTAGGAGTGTGTGAGCCTGACAGATACACTGATTTCTTTACAAACTCGAACTGAAGTCATGTCAGTGGATATGTTACAAATGTCAACCTCTAGGTGGCGCTTTTTTTAAGTCAGTGCTTCTCCATTATCTTCAGTCATGCCCCTGCTGGGGTACAGGAATATTTTTGCGCTCCCTCCATTTGAAATACGCTTGAGAAACGAGAAAGATGTGTTTATTTATCTGTACTGCACAGACTGAACTGCATGCTGACTCAGTTGCATGCTGAGTATGACAAATTCAGACATGTTGGCAGGGATGCACTAATACCGAAAGTCCTCCCTGCCTCTCACCCCCCCGCCCCACTATTTGAGAAGCAATGCTTTGAGTTGATGAGACAATTTAGTCTAAAGGACGCATTCATTTCTAATGTTGCTTTTAATACTTCTACTTCACCTCAGCAGGATCATGGAGTCCAATCCAGGCAAACTTGGCATCCCCCTTTTCTAGCAGTCCCACAGTAACCAGATTTTCTAGGTAACTGTGGATGGAGACCAAATTCCCTCCCAGCGTTTGGCAGACACTCTAATGGCAGAAACAGAGTGAAACTAAACAGCAAATCAAAGAGATGGATGACTGATTCCAATGGCAGTCAAGCGGTTTAGGGCCATGTCACAACTGCTATGTAAAGTTCTTACATACCGCTGCATCTGCAAACGTCTTGGCCTCGTGTTTGAGGCTGTAACAGTGATCATTCAACTGATTCCAGCCCCTAGGACAGCAGCCACCTGCGACACAATTGTTATTTTAGATCGCAAAACCGGAAACTAAGAAATTGTTCATTGGAAAGATGTCATGAAGTCACAGCTACCAACCATATCCATGGTGAGACAAAGACCACTGTGAAGAAGAAAAGCACAGACTGCTGAGCGCTTGACAAATATGAAGAGCTCAATACATCAAACACGATTTTAAAAATTTAACAGTTTATTTAATGTGCAAAACTTGAATCAGGACAACTGGAACTCTTCTCGGTTGTTGAAGACATGCAACCTGTAATTCCAAGGTATGGTTTACAACATAAAAGGCAGCCTCTTGGGCAGAGATGATGGACGGTTTGAAAGAGGAATGAAGGAAGCCATCTCTGTCAAACCAGTACAACATCTTCCGCCAGAAGAATGTCTCACATCAAGAACTTTTGTCACCAAGGAGATAAATAAACTGTTATGCAAAACGGCCAATCACCAGTCACACCTGGCAACAAAGGACATGTGTGACCACCCTCCAGGGAACACACTGTCATGACATGAATGACTGAGAAGCGACACATTTCTATCTACAAGTCAGCAGGTGAGACTTGGACTTACAGCTCCAGTCAACAGTCCACTGATCCCACAAAGGAGGAAGAGCACACGGAGAGCAAGTGCCATCTGTACAATGATAGACAAATACTGTAATGTTAATGGAGTTAGAAAAGCAGGATGTAAAGTTGTCATGTTACCTTTGCAGTGGTGATGCTGGATGCCGAGGACAACAAAGAGCCATCCTTTTATATGCTAGCTTGACAGTCCTGGAATGTTGGCTGTATCACTCAACACAATGTAACATGACACATCATAACAACACTGACTTGGATGATTTCTCCAAAAGCTTCGGTGAGACTGATTTCCTTTTTAAAACAAATGAACGCACAAGTCACGTAGACAATGAGAAGAGACAACGACTGGGAATCGGCATGGGCTGTTTCAAGCTGGTGGAACAGGTAACAAATCAAAGAGCTGAAAAGCAAGCAGGCCACAGAGAATGGTGAGCCATTAGCTGGGATGTGTCATTCATTTGGACGATTAGCTAGTTATTGTTTGCTTTAATTAGCTGCAGAAATGTCATCTTTTGACAATCACAATCAGAGAATTTGGGTTTGGCGAACCAACCCAACTGCTTTGGACCCATTCGGCCAAAACAAGATAGCATGCCGTTCATTGTGGAGCTGTTACTCAAGCTGCATTAGTCTCTCTTCCATTTTTAATTCCCTTTTTTCTTGACATATTTGAAGCAACAAATGACTTTATCCAGTACAATTTTGTCCAACTGATGTTCACCGGGGTATAGCATAGCATAGTAGTGTTTTTATGAGGAGGTAGTTGAGTTGCACCAACTGCCAAGGCTCCATCAACCTCCATTTCTGCACAACAGCTTTAAATTGTTGACCCATTTTGTGGCCCCTGACAAAGGATCATTCTGAAATACAGTGTCCCCTCGCTCTATCGTGGTTCTTTCATAGATTCACTGTTTCGACGACTTTTTTGTTTATTTGAATTTTTTTTACTGTGTATGAACGCTGTTACAGGCCGAGCCTGGCCCTTTAAGAAGAATTGCACTTTTGGAAGTTGTGTACCTCTCTCTTCCCTCTCTCGTCTGTCTGCAGCGCCCATTGTCTTCTGCGTCGAGTTTCTGTGCTGGGCTCTGTGGACGAATCATACGTCGATGTCTCCACCATATTGGATGTGGCAAGAAGAGAGAACGGAGAAGATGCATAATTCTCGTACTGCATGGGAGTGGTACCAACTGGTTTACAGTCAGCAAGATTTCACAGGATTTCCTTTTACAGGTATGACGAACAAAAATACCTTTGATTGTATTTTACCACTATAGCATCATTTTCCAAACAGAATTTGCTGACCTTGTGGCATAATACTGTGGATTCCCACGGTGAGACTAGTCTGCAAAAACTTAGTAGAAAGGCACTTTGTAAGTTGAGGCCATTTCCTCAAATTGGTTTACGGGGCAGATAGCAACGGGCCAACCCGCTCAATGAGGTGTGTGCATGAGTATGTGAGTATATGGGAGTGTGCAGGGTTTTTTTTCTCTGTGACAACTGACTCGAGTGTATCGAGTACCCGATTCATTTCAGTCTGTAAAAGGGATTGAGGTTACCATCACCAATATCAGACCAGCTAGTAAGTGTATGCTGTTTACCATCCATCTTCTATGCCGCTTATCCTCACTAGGGTCGGCGGTATGCTGGAGCCTATTCCAGCTGATGAGAGGAGGGGTACCCTCTGGACCGGTCGCCAGCCAATCACAGGGCACATGTAGACAAACAACCATTCACATTCACATTCATACCTATGGATGCATGTTTTGGAATTAGGGAGGAAACCGGGGAGAACATGATAAGTCCACACGGAGAATGGAGATTCGAACCCAAACAAGCTAACCACTAGGCCACCGTGCAGCTGTATTCTGTTTACGTAAAATAACAAATCTCACCAAGAACATTTTTGCAGTTATCCGTAAATCACGGATAGTCACGTTGACCCCGGGGCGCTGGCTGGGAATCGGCATCCGCTCATCCAAGCAGGTGAAAGGTATGAGGTAAATTAAGGTGACAAAAACAAAGAGTTGAAAACTAACCAGGCCGCAGAGATTGATTGCTCCAGACCATTTGCCTGGGCGTGTCATTATTTTGGCCAATTACGTGGGTTTTGTTGTTTAAACCACAGATTGAAGACGTCACACGCCAGTGTACTTTGTAGTTCCGGTAGAAAGCCCAGATAAATGGAGATGCTTGCCTCAAGAAGGACATCTAGCGTAAAACTTCACCAACCAAATATGCAAATCACGACAAGGTTTCCATAGCAGATTGGTATTTGTGCAGGTGATGTAACCTGAAAGAAACTGACGATTATTAAGTGACAGTTGAGAGCATCTCTGCACAGCACAGATTGTTGTGTCGAGTGTTAGTGCGGATCTGCCAAATGATTGGGTAAACGCAGCAAAAGTAGTGTTAAGTGTGTCATCTGGACAAAGGCAAGAGTGTACAGCTTGGAATTGCGGTGGCAAAGCCAAACAACGGGCCTTTTGGTGGGTTGTACAAGAGATTAGACGGGAAGGAAGGAGAAAAGGGCCAAGGATAAGAGGGAAGAAATACTTTGAAGAACTGAGAGCGAGAGAAAGGTGACAGTTGTGACTGTGGTAAATGAAGAAGTTCCAGGCATCAGTAAGGCTGAAGTGAGAGCACCTCCAAAGAGGATGAATAATGGGAAGTCAGTCGAGTCTGACGACATACCTGAGGAAAAATGAAAGGGTTTGGGTGAGACAGTGTGGCCTTTTTAGTAGCCTTGTTCTGCATTTAACACAGTCAGCCCCCACAAACTCACAAATAAGCTCCTCACACTTGGCCTGTCACCCTCCCTCTGTAACTGGGTGTTTAACTTTCTAACAGGCAGGCCCCAGTCAGTCAGAGTCCACAATCGCACATCCAGCTCAAGAATTGTGAGCACTGGGACCCCACAGGGGTGTGTGCTGAGTCCGCTCCTCTACACGCTCTTCACCTACGATTGCGTGGCCTCCCAGAACAACACCAGCATCATTAAATTTGCGGATGACACTACAGTCATCGGACTGATCACTGGTGGTGTTGAAACGTCGTGATAACAATCTCCTTCGCAATACAGATAAGACTAAAGAGATGATCATCGACCCAAGAACAAGGGAAAAGGAGCCGCATAGACCCCTGTTTATTGATGAGACTGAGGTGGAGAGGGTGAAAACCTTCAAGTTCCTTGGCACACACATCAGCAAGGACCTCACCTGGTCTCACAACACCCAACAAATTCTGAAGAAGTCCCAAAGGAGACTGTACTTCCTGAGAAGACTAAGGAAATTTGGCATGTCCACCACAATCCTGAGTTGCTTCTACAGATGCACTATGGAAAGTGTCCTTACCGCCTCCATGACTGTTTGGTACGGTAACTGTACAACACGTGATAGGAAGGCACTCCAGCGGGTGATCAAGACCTCACAGAACATTGTTGGGGCAGCCCTCCCCTCACTGCAAGACATTTATAAAACTAGAGTCCTACGAAGAACACACAACCTCATCAAGGACAGCACACATCCACAACACTCATTATTCACACTCCTACCGTCAGGCAGACGCTACAGGAGTTTGAAGTCCAGGACCACAAGGCTGGCAAACAGCTTTTACCCACAGGCCATCAGGCTTCTCAACGAAGCACTCACACACGCCGCACGCAACACACGCACACACTCATAGCACTTTATTTATTTATTTGTATTATTTATCTGTATTAATGTCTCTTCTGTTGTTGTTGCTTAATTTATTGGTATTTATGTTTCTGATGTTCTTATTCTTATTCTAGTGTTTTCTTTCTTTTCTTGGGAGAATGAACAGAATAAGAATTTCATTGCATAGTATAACTGCCTGTTTTACATTGCATATGACAATAAAACTCTTGAATCTTGAATCTTAAATCTTGAGAGGCGGGCAGATAAAATAAGATATGCCTTTATTAGTTCCACAAGCAGTGAATGTACAAAAGCACAAAATCAGATAAAGGGCAAAATCAAGAACTTAGACTATTTACATCTCTGCACATGTTGACCAAACCACTGGTTTATTGCACGGTTAATCGCACAGTTATTGTACAGGATTTTTTGAGCAGTGTTTGTTATGGAGTCTGATCAGCTGCAGGAAGGAAAGACATCTCCTTCACACACTTTGGATGCATCATCCTGTCACTAATGGAGCTCCTGAGTGCAGTGAGTGTGTGGTGAAGGGGGTGGGAGTTTTTGTCCATTATGGAGGACAGCTCAGCTGTCATCCTGCTCTTGCCCAGCTCCTCCACCACATCCCAAGACAGAGCTGGCCTTCTTTATCAATTTGTCCAGCCTCTTCATGTCAGCTGCTGTGATGCTGCTCCCCCCATGGTATTATGCAGTATACAGTAGACGCCCCTACAACGTAAATAATCAGTTCCAAGAACGTTTATGTTATAGGGTTTTTATGTTATACGAAGTGTAAAATAGATGAAAATAGCCAAATCCGTTCTAAGATCTTCCCAATCTCACCCCTTTGGCACTTCAAAATATTCTAAGTCCACCAAATATGGTGGGAAAATATAAGAAAACGTTAGCATAAACATAGTAGAGTAACATTCCAATATAAAATAAGGTAATAAATAAGAGGGGATGAGAGGGGGACAAAAAAAAAAGAGATACAAGAGACAAGGACAACAGCAGCAACAACAACAATTGTGACAACAAGAACAGAACAACAGAAACATACAGAACAACATCAGCAAATAAATGTCTGTGACAACAACCACAATGACAATGCTGTCAATGACAATCACACATAATAGCAGTCATGAAATGATGAACTATGACAGTAATCACAATGATAATACTGCATTGAAACTGTCCTGGACGGTCCTCTGGACTCCGTGGAGGAAGTGGGGGAGAGAAGGATGTTGGCTAAGCTGACATCCATCATGGACAACACCTCTCACCCGCTACATGACACTGTGGGTTCCCTTAGCAGCTCCTTCAGCAGCAGACTGTTACACCCACGGTGTAAGAAGGAGAGGTTCCGCAGGTCCTTCATACCGACCGCACCACCTGAACCATGTTGTAGTCACTATGCTTTCTTTACACTGTTCTCTTTACTTGTCTTGCTTGCTTGCTGCTGTAACAAGTAAATGTCCCCGCTGTGGGATAAATAAATAAAGTACAAACAGTCACACATAATAGTAGTCATAAAATGATGAACTATGATAGTGATCACAATGACAATACTGCATTGAAACAGTCACACATAATAGTAGTAATGAAATGATGAACTATGATAGTGAAGAGAATGATAATTACTGTAATGCACATCATTGTAAAAAAAACTACAGACATAGTGCTGATATCACCGTCGCTGTAATAAAAGAAACAACATAATAACACCCTGGATAACTCAGTGAGTAATGTGGGGAAGTACGTATGTACTGTGAGTGTGCATATGTACAGGTATCTCTGTATGTGGGGAAGACTTCATATATATAAAGGTGCAAGAATGTGTGGGCGTGTAATTGTCACTGAGAATGCATGAAAGGAAAGGGGCCGCCTTCCACCTCCCAGAGAGCCCCGCCCCAAATAGCCAGGCCGAGTCCCCGCCGCCAGAAGGCCACCAGGCCCACAGGGGCAGGCAGCACAAAGATCAGTGCCCCAAGAGCCAGCCCAGAGAGCCCTCCCCCCCGGGAAGACCAGCAAGGGGCCGAAGAGAGGTAATCCCAGCCAAGGACAGGGCGCTGGCAGGCCGTAGGACTGCCAACCCCTGAGACCAGCGAGAGATCACACCCCACAAAGGCAGACGAGTACCGGGGGCCACAAACCGGCAGGCGCAGAGACGCCTCCACAACCGGAAAGAAGCCCGCCCGCACCGGAAGCGCCAACTCCCGCCCACCCCCACCCCAAATATTCCAATTTACAAACTAACTGAAGTCCTTCCAGTGGCTGTAACAAATGCCAACCCCTAGGTGGAGCCACAGGATGTTTTCCAGGGCACTGTTCTCCTGCTAAGCTAATGACACTCTACACCTCCCTTCTTGTAATTTGATGAGACAGTAGCAAGACAACTTTGCTACAAGTAAGTGTTTCACCTCAATGGCGTCATGGAGTCCAATCCAGGCAAAGTTGCACCCGCATCTTTAATCAGTCCTTCTCGGTATCTGTCGATGGAGACCAGATTCCCACGAAGAACGTTGCAAGCGCTCTAATGGTAAAAGGAGAGTGAAAATAAACCTCAAAACAAACAGATGGATGGCTGGTTCGTCAGCAGTGGACGTGGGGCTTTAGAGGTACATGACAACTACTGTGTGAATACCTCCTCATCCGCAGAAGTCCTGACTTCATAGTGGGAGATGGAACAGTCGCAACGTTTACATGCAGTCAATACTCAGGTTAAGGTCAATATTTCAGTTTCTGGAACATTCGAAATAACCCGTTTACATGCGTGACAAGGAAAAAAACCCACAAAAAAACCCCCGCATGGACAATGTCTCGACGCTCGGTAAATGTCATGACGCAATGCGCGTCATTTCCACTTCTTCTTCCTGTACCCAAACACAACAACAACACCGGTACGGCGGAGCTGTGCCATCCATATCCATGCCACCCGTTTCCACCAGAGCAGACAATAGAGACAGACACTAAGCCATTTCAGACATAAATAATAAATAACAAAGACTCCCACATGTTAGCATTGGGAGAGTCACATCAAGTACTTGCTACAGTGGCTAGTGTCTCATCAATGTGACTCGTGTAGAATACTACAGATCAAAAACATTTTAATGCATCTTCTGAATGCCTTTATATTTGTATTTTCATTGATTTTGCCATTTTTATGCTTGAAAACACTTGATTTTGGCCAGAAATACATACAATTTACTTAAATCTAATTTTTTTTTTACACTAATAATAGGAATTGTCAACCACGAGACAGCGCTGACTTATTGATATATTTTGAAAAACCGTAATAGAGTGAAGTCATGAAAGTGTGAAGTGGCGAGGGACGACTGGAATATGCAAATGTGAGACTTTGTAGATACTCTTCGTAGATACAGTGATGTTACAGGGTAAGGTTAAAGATGGTAGCACATTATACACTATTAGAGGGCACTTGTATTGTGTTCATTATTTCCCCCACTGCGTACTTTTGTTTGTTCTTTGATTGATCAACAGGGCTGTCTTTAACTAAGTGTTCATAGTCGAATCTGATTAGTTAGATTTTTTTTTCCTCTCTCAAAGAAAAAGGCTAAACACTCAGATAAACGAACATGGTAAGTGTGCAACAACAGTACCTTTATTTATTTAGTTAGTGACACAGAAGGCGTCTTTTGGCCTTGTTGGTTTCAGCTGTTGTTCTATGAGACCAATGTGCTTGGCTTGACTCTGCTGTTTAGCCATGTCTCGCCGAACATTATGACACTGCAGCCAAAACGTCTCTCTCTGTGTGTGATGTGGAGTCGTAAGTCGGCCATTTTATGCACTAAAGACCACGCATTAGTGAGGAAAATGCTCGGTGAGGACAGTCTGTGCGGTGTTAGCTTGAGCTTAGCTCGTATTCCTCTGCGCCTTCCTCGCCCTTGACTATATTCTCGACGCCGCCCGGCTGGGTGGTGTGTGTGGACTCTGGTACTCTGGAGATTTCAGGCGCGAGTTGATGGTGGTGCAAAATCCAATATCCAAAAGCTCTTGTTGAGTGTAAGATGGCAAACAACACCGATATGAGCAAAATGATAAACTACAACACTGCAGATCTAGAAGAGATGCTGAGCTTTGCTGTGTGTATGTGCCGCCACCTTGTGTAAGCATAGGTCTTCTGTTAAAGACACATGTCCTTTTCAATTCTTTATTAACACAAATGAGGCTGAATTTGGATGGAAATTGGCTATTTAGAACAAAAAACAAAAACATTCTATGTAAAAATGCATGCACATCAGCAGCCATGGGCACCCCCATGTGGTCAGAATGGTAACATCGTGATCACATGACATTTTCATACAGTTCAACTGTGAGATTGAGAGTCGAATCAGCCTCTGAAGGAACGGAATTGTCAAATAGTCAGATATTCTCACACACCTGCACTGACCAATACACAAGTTAAAAAAGGAAATAGTAAAATAAGGGCCAGTTGTGATGCAGACAGGTTCCTTTATTGAGTAGAGCGAGGTTTCAATGGCGTTTCACTTACAGTTGACAACCGAACAATGTTAAAGAAAAGAAAACTTGAGAGTAAACCCAGAGACACAAAGACACCACAAACGTTTTATAGTGAAAGAGCAGAGTCGCTGTGATTAGAGAATGACTTTGTTTCAGAAGTTAAGAGATGGCTTTTACGGGCCTGGCACAGCAGCGCGTATCACTGATGCAAACGTATGGCTTCTCGATGGTGCAGGGCTTAACAAACCATTCACCTAAAAAAAAAAACACTTTTAAGAATGACTTTACACTCAATCTTAAGTAAACTGGCTTCACGGATTCTACTTTCACCTGCTGCATAAATCACCACACAGGCACCGTCATCACCAGGCTGTCCATAGGCAAACTTATCAAAATCAAAGTTGGTGTCATCAGTCCACTGAAAGTCTCCATCCTAGAAGCCAAAACCACATTTTAAAAAGTTCACAAGCTAAGAAAACAACACAACATCACGTACCTTGATGTTCAGACATTATTAACAAGGTACAAGTGCATCATGAAATAAGTGATAAGAAATAAGAAATAAGAGAGTGGGGGTGGTCGTTAGAAATATCACAGTTAGGGATACTTTGATCGACCGCTCACCGTTCAGTGTCGGACGATTTCCGTGGTTGGCATATGCCGATCAGTGCCAAACACCTGTGACACGTATGGTTGCAACGTGCAGCCTGTAGAGTCCCCTCTATACAATGTTGTGTCCCCCCCTTTCCTTCACACTGCGCAGGCATGCGGAGGCAAACCAAACATGGCTGCTGTGTGGAACTTACATGCGATTTGTGACAGTGATGTAAAGTTTGCATCCTGGGACATGAAAAATATCTTGTGGGGGCAGCATATTAAAAAGTTTTAATTTAAGGTGGAATTTGAAGAACAACCGCTTGACTGTGTGTGGTAAGTTTTGAGGCTCACGGTGCAGCAACAGTAAAAAGCTGGGCAACAGAAGGCTGACCAATTAACATGAACAATAATTGAATTGATCGGACTAGACAAATAACCTTTCTCAGCGGTGGAAAACCCCCTGGAGCCCTGCTATGTGCTACCTGGAAGACCCGACAAACATCGAAAATCTCTTTAGAAAGGGTGTCTCATCCTCACAAGTGATATGTTCTTTTGAAAAAGCCAAATGCGCGTATCTAATTTGATGGTTCTTTAGCAGGGGTGCCACCAGGAATTCCGGGGCCCATGAAAAACAAATAAAAAGAGGTGACCCAGTGTGATTTAGTAATAGCTTTTTTGTTATCAACTTTTCCCCCCTATACGGCACCCTTGGCCAATACCACTCATCAGAAATGAAAAATATATACCGAATCCATGTGATCGGTATCTGCAGTGATCAGCTGATCTCACTCATGGATGATCGGTTGGAATCGGGAGTGTAAAACCCTGAGCAGAGCACTCCTAATTAAAATTAGAAAAGTTGATTTCTTTACAAAAATCTAACTGAAGTTCTCCCAGTGGATACGTAACAAATGTAGAGGAAATGTTCCTCCTCCTTTACATTGATGTGAAGATGTCGTCTAGACGACATCTTCTTTTACCCCAAAAAATACTTCTACTGAGCACGAGACAGCATTGCTACTGATAAATGTTTCACCTCAGCAGAATCATGGAGTCCAATCCAGGCAAACTCTGCAGGCCCCTGCTCAATCAGTCCGACAACGACCAGATGTTCCAGGTAACTGTGGATGGAGACCAAATGCCCACCATGTTCTTGGCAGACATACTAACAGGAGAAACAGAGTGAAGATAAATATGATATGAAACAGGTGGCTCACTAATATTGACAACAGTCAGTTGTTTTAGAGCTACGTCACAACCCCTTTCTGAGCTTCCTGTATACCTTTGCGTCTTCAAAAGGCTTGGCCTCATGTTTGAATATGTAACAATGATGATCCAACTGAATCCAGCCCTCAGGACAGCAACCAGCTGCAACACAATTATTATTTTATGTAGAAAAAAACACAAACTAAGAAAATTGTTAATTTGAAAAAGTGTCATTAAGTCACAGCTACCAACCATCATAGTAAGACTCAGACCAATGGGACCACTGTGAAGAAGAAAAACACTTTGTTCAAATCAGTCCTCTGAACACTTGACTTGCAATTTCAAAGCTTTCTTTATTTCACATGCAAGACTTGGATCAAGGCAACCGGAATTCCAAGGTACATTTTACAACATGAAAGTGTAGCCTCCTCTGGTACAGACTCTTGGACAGAGATGGTTTGAAAGCGGAGTGAAGGAAGCTGTCTCTGTCAAACTAGAAAGGTATTATCTTACAACATCCTAACATCTCTCCACAGAATAATGTCTCGCATCATGGGGGGGATCACCAAGGATCAATCACCAATCACCAGTCACACCTGGCAACAAAGGACTCATGTGTGACCACCCACCAGGGAACGCACCGCCAGATACATAAATACGGCATCCAACATGTAGAACCCTTTTGGAGTAAAGGTAAAGTCCAGTTGCCTTGATTCTGTCATGACATGAATGACTGAGAAGCGACACATTTCTATCTACAAGTCAGCAGGTGAGACTTGGACTTACAGCTCCAGTCAACAGTCCACTGATCCCACAAAGGAGGAAGAGCACACGGAGAGCAAGTGCCATCTGTACAATGATAGACAAATACTGTAATGTTAATGGAGTTAGAAAAGCAGGATGTAAAGTTGTCATGTTACCTTTGCAGTGGTGATGCTGGATGCCGAGGACAACAAAGAGCCATCCTTTTATATGCTAGCTTGACAGTCCTGGAATGTTGGCTGTATCACTCAATACAATGTAACATGACACATCATATTTGCAGTGACTCGTTGGATAATTGTCGAAAAGCTTCTGTGGGCCTGATTTGATTTCAAACAAATGAATGCAGAGTTCACATTGACAATTGGGCGCTGACTCGGAACTGGAGTCACCTGTTTCAAGCTGGTGGTGAAAGGTGTAAGAGGAACAGGTAACACAAACAGACTGCTGGAATAGCCACAGCAGACTGCATTGAGAAATGAATTTTAATTTAATTATTATTTATTTTAAAAACCATGATATTTTTGCAAAAGGTTATCATTACTGTCAGAATCTCATACCGGTCCATGCCTACGTGTGGGACTCCTGAATCAGCTGACATGTACCAGCAGGCCAAGCGACATGTGCCTTGGCCGGTAGTCGAGGCAAAAACTTGGGTGTTTGAGGAGCTTGGTGAAGCACAAAGAAGCTTCAAAGAAGTTCTGACAAATCGTCAAACACCTCAGAAAGGGGAAGCAGTGCCCGATCCACACTGTTTACTGTGGGGGTGGAGGCCTACTGACCTCAACTGAAGATATACAGTAGTTGGGCAGCGGAGAGAATACTTCGAGGCCCTTCTCAGTCCCACTGACATACCTTCCGTAGAAAAAGCAGAGTCTGAGGACACAAACACGGACATGTCCATCACCTTGGCTGAGGTATCTGAGGTTGTCAAAAACTCGTCAGTGGCAAAGCTCAGGGGATAAATTAGTTTTGCCCTGAAGGTCCTGTATGTTGTGGGACTGTCTTGGTTGACAGGTCTCTTCAACACTGCGTGGAAGTCGGGAACAGTACTTCTGGACTGGCAGACCAGGCTGGGTGACTGGAGGGTGTGTTCCAACTCCGGGGGGATCACACTTCTGAGCCACCCTGGGAAAGTTTGGTAGAGTGCTGGAGAGAAGGGTACGACCGGTAGTCAAACCTCAGCTACAAAGGTGCAATGTGGTTTTTGTCCTGGTTGTGGAACACTGGACCAGCTCGACACCTTTTCAAGGGTACTAGAGGGTGCATGGGAGTTTGCCCAACTGGTCCACATATGTTTTGTGGACTTGGAAAGGGATTCAACCATGTCCCTTGCTATTTGGTCCTTGTACAACCATAGCAGGAGCCTGGTTCGCATTGCCGATAGTAAGTTGAACCTGTTCCTTGTGAACATTGGCCTTTGTCAGTTCTTTTTAGATGCGGCTAAGGCACTGAGAAGGTCAGTTTGGGGGACTTGAAATCTCATTTCTGCTGTTCGCAGATGATGTGGTCCTGATGGCCTCGTCAGGCTGTGACCTTTGGCGTTTAGTGGGGTGGTTCACAGCTGAGTGTGAAACTTCTGGGATGAAACTCAGCACGTCCAAATCCGAGGCCATGGTTCTCAGAAAAGAGGTAGGTCTTGCCCCAGGTAAAGGAGATTAAGTATCTTGGGGTCTTGTTCACGAGTGAGGGAAGGCTGGAGCGTGACATTGACAGACGGATCAGAGCTGCATCTGTAGTAATGAGCCAGGAGGCAAAGCTTTCAATTTACCGCTCGATCTGTGTTCCCACCCTCACCTATGGTCATGAGCTTTTGGTCATGACCGAAGAAACGAGATTGGCAAGACAAGCAGCTGAAATCAGTTTCCTTTGTAGGGTGGCTGGAATTACCCTAAGAGATAGGGCGAGGACCTCGGCCACTTGGGAGGAGCTCAGAATAGAACATCTTCTACTTTGCAGAGGAGCCGGTTGAGATGGCTCGGGCATCTTGTCCAGACGCCTCCTTAAATCTTATTGTACATGTGTGACAATAAAAGGCATTCTATTCTATTCTTGGACGCCTCCCAGGTGAAGTGCTCCGGGCATGCACAGCTGGGAGGAGTCTCTGGGGCAGGCCTAGGACACACTGGAGGGATTGTCTCACAGTTGGCCTGGGAATGTTTCAATGTCCCCCCACTGGAGCTGGAAGAAGTCGCTATGCACCGGGAAGTCTGAGGCTTCCTTACTGAGACTGCTGCCCCTGCAGTCCGGACAAGTGAAAAAAAATGGTTGGATGGATGGATGGATGGATGGCGGTCACGTAAGCACTGGGACACTGGAAGGGAATTGGCATCAGATGATCCAAGCTGGTGAAAGGTGTAAGGGAAGTTAAGGTAACAAAACAAATACGTGACAATTTAAACCGGCCACAGAGATTGATGGAACATTTACCTGGGTGCGTCATTAATTAGGATAATTAGGTTGTGAGTCTTGGTGGTAGTGAGGATCTGCCAAATGATTGTGTAAACACAGCAAAAGTAACCAGGGAAACAGAAAAGAATGCGTTAGGTGTGTCATCTCGACAAAGGAAAATGATGAGGAGACTTTGTGATCGAACAAAGAGGTCCAAGAATGGAGAGCTGGAAAAAGTCGGGCAAAGAAGAACTGGGACAGAACAAGCGGGATGAGGAAAGTAGGCATGAGGATAAAGATATGAGACGTAGGGCGAAGACTGCGCTGGCAAAGCTCAAGGAGAGGCCTTTGATGCGTTGTACGGGAGACTAGACAGGCAAGGCAGAGAGATCATGACTGGAGGTTAGGGTGATCACGATGGAGATGGGTAAGTGATCAGGATGGTGTGAGGCCAAGATGGAAGGAATACTTCGAAAACTGATGAATGTAGAAAATGTGAGCGAGAGAGAGAGAGAGAGAAGGGTGAAAGTTGTGACTGTAAATGAGGAAGTTCAGTCAGGAAGTTGAGGCTGTAAGGACGATGATTAACGGTAAGACAGGTGGCCTCATGATATACAGTACCTGTGGAGGTATGGAAGGGTTTAGGTGAGACAGAAGTGGCATTTTTAGCAAGCTTATTCACTGAAAGGATGCCAGAGGAATGGAGGGACAGTGTATTGGTGCCAATCTTCAACAACAAGGGTGATGTTTTAGAGTTGTGGCAACGACACGGGCAAAAAGTTCTATCTTTGACTGATCAATATACAGTACTCCTTAAGTTAGAAAATGAAAGCTGAGGATGGAAAAACTAAAATAAGACACATTTTTGATGCAGACCGTTCCTTTATTTAGTAGAGTAGAGAGGTTCAAATGTGTTTGACTGACTGTTGGCAGTGACATCTGACCGACGTAGAAGAAATAAAGAACACTTGACAGTCAACCCAGGGATACAGAAACACCACTAAAGTTTGATATTGTCCTGAGTCGAGTCATGGTGATGAATGGAAGACGTCGTTACAGAAGATGATGCCAAGACGTCTTGACTAGTGGCAGCCACAGTAGTACGTATCTCGAATGCAAACATCAGGCTGGTGTTGGGCGCAGTCCTCATCAAAAAATGTTTGATCTGTGAGGAAAAAAAAACAGGTTTTAATGAAATACGATACCACATTCAGTCATTCATTGGAGAATTCTACTTATACCAGGTGCATAAAGAGCAACACAGGCACCAGAGGCATTAGGCTCTTCAGTAGCAAAGACGTCAAAATCAAAGTCTGTGCCATCAGTCCAAATATAGTATCCTGTCTGGAAGACAAAGTCACATTTAAATGAGTCACTCCTATACGGCTGCAAAGCGTGCTAGCAAGCTAACTTGTTGGCCTGAGACAGAAAGTAAGAAGCCTAAATCTTACCACTGCCACACAGAATAGGAGGAGACTTTTTTCACTGTACCATGTCAGACATGTCATGGCTGATGACATGCAGTGTGGCAGTCATGTGATGTCATGTCATGTCTCATCAATGTTTTGTGTCACTTCTGACACCTAGTGGCCAGAATACTACATATACTGTACCTTGTATTTTAATAGTTTTTGTCTTAAGCAATCAGTTATTCATTAATTGGGGAAAAAACACAATAGAGTGAGGGAGCAATGTTCAAAATGCAATGTAGCGAAGGATGGCTGCACCTCCTTTCTTGTAAGTAGATGAAAAGTTGTAGTCTGGAGGACACATTCATTCATTTTCTTGTTGTCCAATAAATACTTCTGAGCACTAGGCAACTTTGCTACAAATAAATGTTTCACTTTAATGGCATCATGAACCATCAGTCCAATCCAGGAAAAGTTGGCACCCCCGTGTTTCATCAGTCCTCCAACCACCTGAATTTCCATCCAACTGTGGATGGACACCAGATTCCCACCAAGAATTTTGCAAACGCTCTAATGGGAGAAACAGGTTGAAAATAAACATGAACACAAACATGTTGATCAGTAGTCAGGCTAAAGTAATCCCTCGTTTATTGCGGTTAATTGGTAGTGAAGTAGGATTACATATTCACAAATGAAATACTTTTGTAGTTACGGCATAGAAACCTGTTAACAATCTTGTAGATACGAGTTTTAACATAAGGCATGAAGTAACACCCATATCGTCAGCTTTACATTTGTGTTACCTATTATAGTAGACAATCATAAATAAGTCTGGTACGTACGTGTGTACAGGAAGTGACATAGGGGGATCGGAGTGGAGTTATAACTGGATTACGGCCACAATGGTAGCCCGTGTTGTTGTTGGTATTGTTGTGCCGATCAAGTCTGGTGCTTGTGTGCCTCACCGAACAATACTGACACCTAGTGACCAATGTAAAACACTACATTCACAGTTTCTAATACTGCTTCTTAATTCCTTGTATTTTGTATTTTAGTTCATTGAGCCACTTTCTGTGCTTGACAATGCTCAATTTAGGCAGAGCATACATAAGAGTTGCTTCATTATGCATATTTTTGATGAATGATAAGCCGTGTTCGACCACGAAACAGCATGATTGAATAATTCATGTTTGAAATTCCATGTACGACTGTACGTCACAGCTACAGTGTGAACTTCTTGCATACTGTACCTCTGCATCTGCAAAAGGCCTGACTTCATATTGGAAGATGTAACAGTGGTCATCCAACTGGGTCCAGCCCTCAGGACAGCAGGCATCTGCAACACATTTTTTTTTACATTTGGTAGAAAAAACATAAACTAAGAAACGGTTTACTTGCAAAAGTGTGATTAAGTCACAGCTGGCAACCTTTGTCCTTATGGCGACGCCAAGACCACTGGGAAGAAGAAAAGCACCTTGTTCAAATGAGTGCACACCCACCTGAGACACACCGATCACCAGGAGATACACGTTTCTATCTACAAGTCAGCAGGTGAGACTCGGACTTACGGCTCCAGTCAACACTCCACTGATCCCACAAAGGACGAAGAAATGCCAACTTCTGGCAGCTGGAATCAAGGAAGTCGGGGTCAGGTGGTGCTGATGCTTTTTTTCCCTTTCACCCAGATTCTATTTCTCTTTCACATTCTTCATGTCAATCCTGGACTTTATTGATTTCATCTCTCAGACCCTTGACATTACTCTGGAGATGGTCATGCTGGCCATGCTGACTGTTTCGACCTGTTGGCCCTGTTGGCCTTGGCAGAGGGGTGGTCTACAGAAAAAAATATTATTAAACTTACCTACTCAACGTTGAATCACAGCAACTGGACTCACTTCATTTTTAACTTCTTGTTTCACTTTTTAAAGAAAAAATATGCAGTGGTTGGCCCCCTTCCTGATTTCTTATTTTTTTGCATGTTTGTCACACTTTAATGTTTCAGATCATCAAACAAACTAAATATTAATATATTAGTCAATGACACCACAACTGAACCCAAAATGCAGTTTTAAATGAAACTTTTTATTATGAAGGGAGAAAAAAAATCCCAAACTACATGGCCCTGTGTGAAAAAGTGATTGCTCCCCCCCCCCCGTTAAAAAACTTAAGTGAAATTAATGGAGATCTATCAGTGTGGAAAAGGTTATAGGGCCATTTCTAAAGCTTTGGGACTCCAGCCAACCACAGTGACAGCCATTATCCAGCCATTATGCAGCGACGACTCATCCGAGAGGTCACAAAAGACCCCACAACAACATCCAAAGAACTGCAGGCCTCACTTGCCTCAGTTAAGGTCAGTGTTCATGACTCCACCATAAGAAAGACACTGGGCAAAAAGCATGAGAATGTCCGGCCATCTGTCGGTGACCTCAAGCTGAAAGCAACTTGGGTTCTGCAGCAGGATAATGATCCAAAACACACCAGCAAGTCCACCTCTGAATGGATGAAGACTTTGAGTGGCCTAGTCCAAGTCCTGACATGAATCCTATTGAGAACGAAACAGGGTCGAAAAGAAACATGCAGTGTTTTCCACGCCGTATGGTACCTATAAAAACACAACTTGACGTGAGAATACTCACCCTTTATAGCTGGCGTACGCAGTTTTTGGAGACATGGTAAAAAGACGACGCATATTTTAAGTGGTGAAGTGAAATCATATGTTAGAAATAAACATGCAATGCGAGCCAGTAAATATTTATCGATCATTGTATGAAAACATCACGCCGTGATTGACTTAAAACGTTTGTGGAAAGTGTTGCTTTTTGACGTGACACTGGCGGATATCATTTGTCATTTATTTTAAACCCCATTACGCACCAGCGTATAGAATCCCCAGTAAAAGACACATGAAAAACACAACGCAGCGCTTCAATACTTCTTCATTTTATTTTATAACCACATTCAATCCATGAATATTAGTTACAACAAACATCAGGTTGTCAGTGAAATAATTCTAGGGATTAGGTTTGCAAGACACAGAGCTCACATGTCTGTTATGAGTGGCGTGAGCCACGGCAAAGGGTCTGGATCCCAACGCAGAAAACGGAAGGCAAAACTGGTGAACAAAAGATTTAATCCAACAAAAGGTGTCCACAAGGGGAAAGTACAACACAAAAAATCCACAACGGGTAGAACTAACAAAAAACACTGACAACAAAAGGCTGACAGTAAAAAACTTGACAAGGAAGCTAAGGAAGCTAGCTTCCAAACAGGAAGCTAACCTTGTAAGCGAGGAGCTTACAAGATACTGATAGCACACAGAGCCAGAAAGCAGGGCAAAGGGTAAAGGAGCCGGACTGAGCGGTAGCAAGGAACAGGTAGTCAGGGAGTACAATCTGGCACTGGAGTGCTGCTGCTGCCTTGCTTAAGAGTCCACGGGTGTAATTGCCTGCAGGTGTGCTCCGGTGTCTCCGCCTTCACCGGCTGGGGTGCACTGCAGACAAGTGACAGACAGGCGCCAGCAGAGCGACAAGCAAAGCGTGACAGTATGCCCCGCCGCATGGGGCTCCTTTTCCCTTGTTCTTGGGTCGATGATCATCTCTTTAGTCTTATCTGCATTGAGAAGGAGATTGTTATCACGACACCAAGCTATGAGGTCTGCCACCTCTCTTCTGTATAATGTTTCAACACCACCAGTGATCAGTCCGATGACTGTAGTGTCATCCGCAAATTTAATGATGCAGGTGTTGTTGTGGGAGGCCACGCAATCGTAGGTGAAGAGCGTGTAGAGGAGCGGACTCAGCACACACCCCTGTGGGGTCCCAGTGCTCACAATTCTTGAGCTGGATGTGCGATTGTGGACTCTGACTGACTGGGGCCTGCCTGTTAGAAAGTTAAACACCCAGTTACAGAGGGAGGGAGACAGGCCAAGTGTGAGGAGCTTATCTGTGAGTTTGTGGGGGCTGACTGTATTAAAAGCAGAGCTATAGTCTAAAAATAGCATTCTGACATATGTGTCCTGGCCCTGTAGGTGCGAAAGGGCTGTGTGGATGGCAGTGTTGACTGCATCATCAGTGGACCGGTTCTGGCGGTATGCAAACTGTAGAGGGTCCACAGTGGCTGGGATGATCTTTTTGATGTGGGCCATGACTATCCTTTCAAAGCACTTCATTACAATAGGAGACAAAGAAGACGAATAAGTGACAAGAAGGAAGAGTTAGTAGTGAGTGTAGTAGTGATCAGACATACTGTAGTATTGTATGTACTTGTATTGTATGGTTCTGGACTCTTCTTCCTTGTACTTTGCAAACATCAACTGCTTGTATTGTTTCTAGAATTTGCTCATCTTAGTGCATTGTCAGAGTTTTTGGCTCAGTTCGTTCCATCATTTGATTCTATGTACTAACATGCTGAACATTTTTAGTGTTGTGTCCTGTTGCTAGGTAATGTAGCTCATACAAAAGGTTGGAGGAGGATAAGAGCAGAGGCTGGCCATTGAGCTTGACAAGCTTCCCCAAGTTTTCTATGTTTATTTGATCTTTTAGAAAACAGAACAGTGGTAACAGTCTTGGAAACATGAATATAGTTTCAACTCTCCATGGTTTTCCAGAGCTGGAAATTCATACAATCAAATTCCATACTTGCGTAGTGACCTTGTTACAGGACGTGTATGTAAGCAGGAAACTGGGAGCACCGTAAACCGAGGACCAAATGTACAGACAAGATAAAATATGCAATGATGACAGAGGGTACGGTTAAATCTGGTAGAGCATTCTACACTAGTAGAGGGTACTTGTAGTGTGCAGCTACAGTATATCCCCCACTGTATAGTGTTATTTCTTTGACTGATCAAAAGAAGGGAATACTAGAATAAAATACATTTTTGATGCAGACAGGTTCCTTTATTTAGTAGAGAGATGATTTTTAACATTTCAACAGTGTTTGACTGACCGTACCAGTGTAGAAGATGAAAAGAACACTTGATAGTAAACCCAGAGATACAAGACACCAGTAAGGTTTGATATCGTCTGAGTGATTTAGTGAAAGATGTTGTTGTAGAAGATGACGCTAAGAGGTCTGACTAGTGGCTGCCACAGTAGTAGGTATCTCTGGCGCAAACATAGGGGTGGTATACGGTGCAGTCCTCATCGAAAAATGTTTGATCTGTGAGGAAAGAAAACAAGTTTTATTGAATGATGATACCACATTCAGTCGCTACGTTTACATGCAGTCAGTATTCGGGTCAAGGTCAATATTCCAGTTTCTGAACCATTCGGAATAACCCTTTTACCATGCTACCCGTTTCCACCAGAGCCCCCCGGGCACTTTGGATGAAGGTGTGCTTGGCGTAACTTCTCGCTCACCATCTGATAGATTTGGCTATGGCGGTACTTTCTACCATCTATAAAAGACATCAGGTTCCTGTCTTTCACCACACTAACGAGGTGGATTGTTTCCTCCTCGCTCCAAAAGTGGGTTTTTTTTCGAGTGGCCATGTTTACAAGTAGTTCCTGCCAAAGACACAAGATTCCTTTCCAATAGAACATGTGCACAACACCAATGAATGTTCTTTCCATCGTGATATCCCGACAGGTGTATACATGACCCAATAGTCAGCTTGGAAAAGGAGTAACCCAGGGCTAATATTAGCATATTCCAGTTTTTCAAAAGGATTATTGGTGTTTACAACCGGTTTATTGCAAAATTCCGGTTATGATAGGATTATTTGGCTGCATGTAAACGTACTAAATCATTCAGTGAGTTGAATTCGAGGATTATACTCATACCAGGTGCATAAAGCTCAACACAGGCACCGGTGCCGTCAGGCTTGCCGAGGGCAAAGTTATCGAAATCAAAGTCTTTGCCGTCAGTCCAAAAATAGTGTCCTTTCTGGAAGACAAAGTCACATTTGAATGAGTCACTCCTAAGGATAACACCCTAACAACACAACCTAACACGGTACATCTTGATGATGTTTAAACATCATTGACATGCTCCCGTATCGTCATGAAGCACGTGCTGATGTTTGAGGTCATACTAGATGGTGATGTAGGAGTTTGGACGACGTCCAACGTCAGGTGGTCTGTAAAACTATTACATATATTATATCCAGACAGAAAAGTTGATTTCTTTGTAAACGTTAACTGAAGTTCTCCCTGTGGATACGTAACAAATGTCACTTCTACACCTCTTTCCTTTAAGGTGATGAAAAGATTTAGAATTACTCCTACCGAGCACAAGAAACCTTGCTCGGAGTAAATGCTTCACCTCAATCGCATCATGGAGGCCAATCCAGGCAAAGTCGGCGCCTCCGTCTTTAATCAGTCCTGCAACAGCCACATTTTCCAGGTAGTTGTGGATGGAGGCCAGATTCCCACCAAGAATTTTGCAAACACGCTAATGGGAGAAACAAGTTGAAAACAAACATGAACACAAACGGATGGATCACTGATCTCATAGCAGTGAAATGGCTTAGAGCAGGGGTGTCCAAAGTGCGGGCCGGGGGCCAGTTTTGGAAACTTAGGTTGCCGCAAAATTTATAACATGGGAATAAAGTCAAAATATCAGGAGAAAAGCAGTTGAAATATTTGGAAAATTATAAAAAAAAAATCAACAGCAAAAATTTTACCAGCGTAAAGTAAAAATATTCAGAGGAAAAAATTGTTTTCAATGTTATGAGAATAAACTTATAAAATGAGGAAAAATGTCATTTTAGTAACAATGTTGAAATAAAGAAAAAATGCATTATTGTTTTACAAGAGGAAAGCTGAAATGAAATAGCTGGAAAATTAAAAAAATCAGCAGAAGTGGAAAAAACAGCTGTAATTTTACGGGAATAAAGTCAAAATATCAGTCATAATCGAATGAAGAACAGAAGTCCCAATTTGACAAGAATAAACTCGTATTATTATGGAAAAAATGTCATTTTTAGTAGCATTTCACCTACATTACAGATACATTGCCAAGGTGAAATGCAGTTTTGTCTTGAGCTTCTCATCATATCTCAGTGTGTTGGTTTACGAAATATCAAAGTGACCCTTGCATCCTTTCATTTTTCAGCATGTGGCCCTCGCTGGAAAAAGTTTGGCCACCCGTGTCTTAGAGCTACATCACAGCTACAGTGTGAACTTCTTGCATACTGTACCTCTGCATCTGCAAAAGGCCTGACTTCATATTGGAAGATGTAACAGTGGTCATCCAACTGGGTCCAGCCCTCAGGACAGCAGGCATCTGCAACACATTTTTTTTTACATTTGGTAGAAAAAACATAAACTAAGAAACGGTTTACTTGCAAAAGTGTGATTAAGTCACAGCTGGCAACCTTTGTCCTTATGGCGACGCCAAGACCACTGGGAAGAAGAAAAGCACCTTGTTCAAATGAGTGCACACCCACCTGAGACACACCGATCACCAGGAGATACACGTTTCTATCTACAAGTCAGCAGGTGAGACTCGGACTTACGGCTCCAGTCAACACTCCACTGATCCCACAAAGGACGAAGAACACGTGAAGAGCAAGTGCCATCTGTGCAATGGTAGGCAAATACTGTTAAAATAAAGATGTCACCTGAAATGGAGTTAGAAAAGTGGGATGTCAACGTGTGTTGGGTTACCTTTGCAGCGCTGATGCTGGATGCTGAGGACAACAAAAAGCCATCCTTTTATATGCTAGCTGGACAGTCGTGGAATGTTGACTGTTTCACTCGTATTAATGTCACATGACACATCGTACCAGCGCTGACGCATTGGATAATTCCCCTAAAAGCTTGTGAGAGACTGACAGTTGAACGCAGCGGATACGTAGACACTGAATGGCATCAGCTGATCCAAGCTGGTGATGGCGTGAGGGAAATTAACGTCATGAAAACAAAGAGTTGGAAAGTACGCAGGTCACAGAGATTGGTGTTTCCACACCATTTGCCAGGATGTGTCTTTAATTAGGACCATTAGGTTGTTGTCATTTGCTTTAATTAGTTAAAGAAATGCCAACTTCTGGCAGCTGGAATCAAGGAAGTCTGGGTCAGGTGGTGCTGATGCTTTTTTTCCCTTTCACCCAGATTCTATTTCTCTTTCACATTCTTTTTTTTTTTTTACCCCTGTCCTGTCCAGCCTTTAAAGCAGATCGAATTGTAGATCTAAATGCCGTCAAGTGCTCAACAGATTTACTCTGCCAGGGAGAAGTGTGATATACATTGTACACTTCCCCTGTTATACAGAATTTATTTGACTTTGATGCTTGTTATTAAGCACATTTGGAGCGAGAAGAAGAGAAAAGAAAACGCGGGGATGAGAGGGGGACAAAAAAAAAAGAGACAAGAGACAAGGACAACAGCAGCAACAACAACAATTGTGACAACAAGAACAGAACAACAGAAACATACAGAATGACATCAGCAAATAAATGTCTGTGACAACTATAAAGACGAACAAGGACATAAGGACAAAGGACAAAACAATATCAACAACCACAATGACAATGCTGTCAATGACAATCACACATAAAAGTAGTAATGAAATGATGAACTATGATAGTGATCACAATGACAATACTGCATTGAAACAGTCACACATAATAGTAGTCATGAAATAATTATCGATTCAAGATTCAAGATTCAAGATTCAAGAGTTTTATTGTCATATGCATAGTAAAACATCAGTTATACTACGCAATGAAATTCTTATTCTGTTCATTCTCCCAAGAAAAGAAAGAAAACACAAGAAAGAATAAGAACATAAGAAACATATATACCAATAAATTAAGCAACAACAACAGAAGAGACATTAATACAAATAAACAAATAAATAAATAAATAAATAAAGTGCTATGAGTGTGTGCGTGTGTTGCGTGCGGCGTGTGTGAGTGCTTCGTTGAGAAGCCTGATGGCCTGTGGGTAAAAGCTGTTTGCCAGCCTTGTGGTCCTGGACTTCAAACTCCTGTAGCGTCTGCCTGACGGTAGGAGTGTGAATAATGAGTGTTGTGGATGTGTGCTGTCCTTGATGAGGTTGTGTGTTCTTCGTAGGACTCTAGTTTTATAAATGTCTTGCAGTGAGGGGAGGGCTGCCCCAACAATGTTCTGTGAGGTCTTGATCACCCGCTAGAGTGCCTTCCTATCACGTGTTGTACAGTTACCGTACCAAACAGTGATGGAGGCGGTAAGGACACTTTCCATAGTGCATCTGTAGAAGCAACTCAGGATTGTGGTGGACATGCCAAATTTCCTCAGTCTTCTCAGGAAGTACAGTCTCCTTTCTATGATAGTGAACAGAATGATAATTACTGTAATGCACATCATTGCAAAAAGAAAAAAAAAAAAAAAAAAAAAAAAAAACTATAGTCATACTGCTGATATCACCGTCGCTGTAATAAAAGAAACAACATAATAACACCCTGGATAACTCAGTGAGTAATGTGGGGAAGTACATATGTACTGTGAGTGTGCATATGTACAGGTATCTCTGTATGTGGGGAAGACTTCATATATATAAAGATGCAAGAATTGTGTGGGCGTGTAATTGTCACTGACAGGCAGCACAAAGATCAGTGCCCCAAGAGCCAGCCCAGAGAGCCCTCCCCCCCGGGGCAGACGAGTACCGGGGGGCCACAAACCGGCAGGCCCAGAGACGCCCCCACAACCGGAAAGAAGCCCGCTCACGCCGGAAGCGCCAATCGCCCCCCCATCGCCACCCCACCCCCAGGGAGCGGAGCCCGAGCGGGCCAACCCCCGCCCGACCCCCGATACAGGGCCGCCTCGCCCAGGGATGCAGGAGGCACACCCTCCACCCACCCGGCGGAGGCACGGGCGGCAGAGATGTATCACCCAGCACCCAACCCCACGGAGCAGACCCCTGTATGCTCCCACCCTCCCCCAAAATAAATAACTTTTTTTTTTTTTTTTTTTTTTTTTTTTTTTTTTTTTTCCCCCCTGTCCTGTCCAGCCTTCAAAGCAGATAGAATTGTATACCTAAATGCCGTCAAGTGCTCAACAGATTTACTCTGCCAGAGAGAAGTGTGATATACACTTCCCCTGTCATACAAAATTTATTCGACCTTGATGCTTGTTATAAAGCAAATTTGGAGCGCCCGGACCGGAGCAGGAGGGGACAGAGAAGAAGAGAAAAGGAAACGGGGGGGGGGGGGGGGGGGGCGAGAGGGGACAAAAACAAAAAAAAGAGAGACAAGAGACAAGGACAACAGCAGCAACAACAACAATTGTGACAGAACAACAGAAACATACCGAACGACATCAGCAAATAAATGTCCGTGACAACTATAAAGACGAACAAGGATAAAGGACAAATCAATATCAACAACCACAATGACAAAGCTGTCAATGACAATCAGACATAATAGCAGTCATGAAATGATGACCTATGACAGTGATCACAATGACAATACTGCATTGAAACAGTCGCACACAATAGCAGTCATGAAATGATGAATTATGATAGTGATCACCATGATAATACTGCATTGAAACAGTCACACATAACTGTAGTAATGAAATGATTATCCATGATAGTGAATAGAATCAAAGTTACTGTAATGCACATCATTGTAAAAAAAAAAAATACATATACACACATATATACATACATACACATACATAAATACATATATACATATATATATATATATATATATATATATATATATACACATATATATATATACATATACACATACATACCGCACATACACACATATATATATATATAGTCATACTGCTGAAATCACCGTTGCTGTAATAAAACCAACAACATAATAACACCCTGGATAACTCAGTGAGTAATGTGGGGAAGTACGTATGTACTGTGAGTGTGCATATGTACAGGTATCTCTGTATGTAAGGAAGACTTCATATATATATAAAGGTGCAGGAATGTGTGGGCGTGTGATTGTCACTGAGAGTGCATGAAAGGAAAGGGGCCGCCTTCCACCTCCCAGAGAGCCCCGCCCCAAATAGCAAGGCCGGGCCCCGGCCGCCAGAAGGCCACCAGGCCCATAGGGGCAGGCAGCACAAAGATCAGTGCCCCAAGAGCCAGCCCAGAGAGCCCCCCCCCCCGGGAAGACCAGTAAGGGGCCGAAGAGAGGTAATCCCAGCCAAGGACAGGGCGCCAGCGGGCCGGAGGACTGCCAACCCCCGAGACCAGCGAGAGATCACACCCCACAAAGGCAGACGGGTACCGGGGGCCACAAACCGGCAGGCCCAGAGACGCCTCCACAGCCGGAAAGAAGCCCGCCCGCGCCGGAAGCGCCAATTCCCCCCCACCGCCACCCCCCACCCCCAGGGAGCGGAGCCCGGCCCGCCCCGGGCCAACCCCCGCCCGACCCCCGACACAGGGCCGCCCCGCCAAGGGATGCAGGAGGCACACCCTCCACCCACCCGGCGGAGGCACGGGCGGCAGAGATGTATCGCCCAGCACCTGACCCCACGGAGCAAACCCCTGTATGCCCCCCCCCCCAAATAAATAACTAAAATAAATAAATAAATAAAAATACACACACGCACGCACATACACACTCCTACGCACCCACACACACGCACATAAACACTCCTACGCACAAACACACCCCTATGCGCACGCTCATACACACTCTTACTTACTCAAGCGCGCACACACACACACACACACACACACACACACACACACACACACACACACAGTGGTCGACTGCCCGACACCCGGAAGCCCCACCCTATCCCCCGTTGGTAACCCAAGGAGCAGCGGAGCCGGGGACCCCGGGGTCCCAGACATACGATTCAGAACCCAGGGGCGGAGAGCGCAGACCGCCGGGGAGCAGGAAGACACCCGGCCACACCCCCCCAGCGGTAGGACGCCGCCAGCGAGGCAGACAGGGGAGTCAGCGAGGAGGAGAGCGGGAAACCGAGCAGGCAGGCGGGAAAACGGGCGAGCAGCCAGGCGAACCACCACACAGCGCCAACCGAGACCCGCGGGCCAGCAAACCCCGAAGAGAGAGCGGGAGCACCACACCCCAAGCCGCAGGGAGGCCAAGCACCAGCGCCGAGAAGGCGAGACCAGCAGCCGACCAGCCGACGGCCCCCACATACCACCAGAAGCCAGACCAGCCACATGCCACCAGAGCCGACAGCGCACCACCCGCGCACCGGAGCCCCACCCCCGACAAGCCCACAGACAGACCGGGGGAGGCGAGGACACAGACAGCGGCCCGGCAGCGCACAAAGCGCAACGGCGACAGACGCCCAAGCGCCCGGCAGAGCACGACCCCCCCCAGCGAGCCCGGCCCCAGGGCACCCGCCCCCCCACCCCCACCCCGCCACCCAGGCCCACAGTACCCGCAAGCATGACCAAGCCCCAACCCACCAGCTGGCCCGGCGCCCCAGCAGCCGCCACAGCGCAGCAACCACCGGCCGCCGCGACAGCACACGGGCCACCCGAAGCACCAGCACCGCCCCCCGGAGACCGCCGAACCCGCCCCAAGAGCGCAGAGGCGCCCGCGGCACGTGTCAGTCCAGGGGGGGCACCGCAAGCCGCCCCCCCCGGCGCAAGCCCCGGCATCAACAGGCCCCAGAGGGCCACCCCAGGGAAGGGCAGGCGAACCAGACAAGGGCACCCCACAGGCCAGGCCGCCCCGGGCGAGCCACCGCGACGGCCAGGCCCCCGGCCACACCGCCGACCCTGGCGGGCAGACGCCGAGGTGCACGAGGCACCCCAATCCAGCCCGCCCCACCCGTGTATGTGATAAGGTGTGATAGTGTCTATGATGCAATTAAAATAAATAAATAAATAAATAAAATAAAATAAAAGAGGATGGTGTATCTGTGTGCATGTATATGGAGTGTATGTGGATGATAGCTAATGATGCAATTAAAATCGGGGGACAGCTGCCGCTCGGAGGGCCCCTCACCTGGCCAGCCCCCCCAAACCCTAAGTGTCTACTCTGCGATTAAAATTGGGGGGCAACAGGTCAGTGGCACAGCAGGAGCAAAGGAGCCCCGCAAGGCAGCTCCCCTCCCCAATCACGCCCGACCGTAGGCCACCCCCCAATGTCCTATATATATGTGAGGTGGTGCAGTGGCACAGGAAGGACGGGGGCCCCACACCCCAACGCCGCCCAAACCGAGCAGGGGGGGGACCAAGGACACATGACCGACCGGCCGCCCACCACAGCCCAGGCTCGGGCGTGCCGCAGGACACACCACAGGCCCTACCCGGCCCGCCAGGATGCCCAGTCCGGCCCACCCAACCCCCCAGAGGCGATACCCCCAAAATAAATAACTAAAATAAATAAATAAATAAAAGTACACACACACACACACACGCACATACACACTCCTACGCACCCACGCGCACGCACATACACACTCCTACGCGCACACACACACACACGCACACTCACGCACGCACGCGCGCGCACAAACACACGCACACACACAGTGGTCGACTGCCCGACACCTGGAAGCCTCGCCCAATCCCCCGTTGGTAACCCAAGGAGCAGCGGAGCCGGGGACCCCGGGGTCCCAGACATACAATCCAGGGCCCCAGGCGCGGAGAGCGCGGACCGCCAGGGAGCAGGAAGACACCAGGCCACACCCTCCCAACGGTAGGACGTCGCCAGCAAGGCAGACAGAGGAGTCAGCGAGGAGGAAAGCGGGAAACTGGGCAAGCGGGTGGGAAAAGGGGCGAGCAGCCAGGCGAACCACCACACAGCACCAACCGACACCCGTGGGCCAGCAAACCCCGGAGAGGGAGCGGGAGCACCGCACCCCAAGCCGCAGGGAGGCCAAGCACCAGAGCCGAGAAGGCGAGACCAGCAGGAGACCAGCTGACGGACCCCACCAGCCACCAGAAGCCAGACCAGCCACATGCCACCAGAGCCGACAGCGCACCGGAACCCCACCCCCGACAAGCCCGCAGACAGACCGGGAGAGGCGAGGACACAGACAGCGGCCCAGCAGAGCACAAAGCGCAGCAGCGACAAATGCCCAAGCGCCCGGCATAGCACAACCCCCCCCAGCGGGCCCGGCCCCAGGGGACACGCCCCCCCCACCCACCCCCCCCACCCCGCCACCCAGGCCCACAGTACCCGCAAGCATGACCGAGCCCCAACCCTCCGTCGGCCCGGCGCCCCAGCAGCCGCCGCGGCGCAGCAACCACAAGCCCTCGCGGCGGCACACGGGCCACCCGCAGCACTGGCACCGCCCCCCGGAGACCGCCGAACCCACTCCAAGAGCGCAGAGGCGCCCGCGGCACGTGGCAGCTCAGGGGGACCACCGCAAGCCGCCCCCCCGGCGCAAGTCCCGGCATCAACAGGCCCCAGAGGGCCACCGCAGGGAAAGGCAGGCGAACCTGACAAAGGCATCCCACAAGCCAGGCCACCTCGAGCGAGCCACCGCGACAGCCAGGCCCGTTGGGCAGGCGCCGCGGAACAGGCACGAGGCACCCCAATCCAGCCCGCCCCACCTGTGTATGTGATAAGGTGTGATTGTGTCTATTATGCAATTAAAAAATAATAAATAAATAAAATAAAATAAAAGAGGACAGTTATGAAGAGCTGGTCTCTGTGTCCCTGAGGGGTGTATCTGTGTGCATGTATATGATAGGGGTGTATGTGGATGATAGCTAATGATGCAATTAAAATCAGAGGACAGCTGTCGCTTGGAGGGCCCCTCACCTGACCAGCCCCCCCAAACCCTAAGTGTCTACTCTGCGATTAAAATTGGGGGGCAACAGGTCAGTGGCACGGCAGGGGCAAAGGAGCTGCCTTGCGGGGCTCCTTTGCCCCTGCCGTGCCACTGACCATCCCCAACCACGCCCGACCGTAGGCCACCTCCCAAAGTCCTATATGTATGTGAGGTGGTGCAGTGGAATAGGAAGGACGGGGGCCCCATACCCCAACACCACCCAAACTGAGCAGGGGGGGGACCAAGGACACGCCGCAGACCGGCCACCACTCCACCCTCTGCCCATCCACCAACACGCCAAGGGAGAAACCCCGGAAGGAGGGAGACAACCGCCGGCCAGGAAGCAGAGGCACCAGCAGGTAGCAGGGACCGCCCACCAGCCCCCCGCCAGCCTAACCCCCAAGTCCCCGGCCAAAGCCACCCCCGAGCGCCCCACTCCGGAGCAAGCATCCCCCCGCCGATCCCGGCCAGTGCTACGCAGAAGAACACCACGCCTCCCACCCCCACGCGCACCCACACGCCCACTTGCCCGCGGCCCCCACACCGCCCGCCCACCAAGCCACAGCGGCCTCGTCCCTGAAGGAAGAAAGCAAGGGATCCCCCCACCCCAGCACCACGCACCCCCCACCCCGAGCCCAAACCGCACATCCGCGACCCCCACCTCCGCGCCCCCAGTCACCCGGGGGACACATTCACACACTCTTTCACATTCTTCATGTCAATCCTGGACTTTATTGATTTCATCTCTCAGACCCTTGACATTACTCTGGAGATGGTCATGCTGGCCATGTTGACTGTTTCAATTCGACCTGTTGGCCCTGGCAGAGGGGTGGTCTACAGAAAAAATATTATTAAACTTACCTACTCAGCGTTGAATCACAGCAACTGGACTCACTTCATTTTTAACTTCTTGTTTCACTTTTTTAAGAAAAAATATGCAGTGGTTGGCCCCCTTCCTGATTTCTTATTTTTTTTGCATGTTTGTCACACTTTAATGTTTCAGATCATCAAACAAATGTAAATATTAGTCACTGACAACACAACTGAACACAAAATGCAGTTTTAAATGAAACTTTTTATTATGAAGGGAGAAAAAAAATCCAAAACTACATGGCCCTGTGTGAAAAAGTGATTGCTCCCCCCCCCCCGTTAAACATAACTTAAGTGAAATGAATTGAGATCTATCAGTGTGGAAAAGGTTATAAAGCCATTTCTAAAGCTTTGGGACTCCAGCCAACCACAGTGAGAGCCATTATCCACAAATGGCTAAAACATGGAACAGTGGTTAACCTTCCCAACCCAAATGACCCCGAGAGCGCAGCGACGACTCATCCGAGAGGTCACAAAAGACCCCACAACAACATCCAAAGAACTGCAGGCCTCACTTTCCTCAGTTAAGGTCAGTGTTTATGACTCCACCATGAGAAAGACACTGGGCAAAAAGGGCCTGCGTGGCAGAGTTCCAAGACCAAAACCACTGCTGAACAAAAACAACATTAAAGCTGGTCTCAACTTTGCCAGAAAACATCTTGATGATCCCCAAGACCTTTGGGAAAATACTCTGTGGTCTGGTGGAAGGTGTGTGTCCCATTACATCTGGCGTAAAAGTAACACCACATTTCATCGGAGCAACAGTAAAATATGGTGGTGGCAGTGTGCTGGAATTCAGGACCTGGAAGACTTCCTGTGATAAATTGAAGCATGAGAATGTCCGGCCATCTGTCGGTGACCTCAAGCTGAAAGCAACTTGGGTTCTGCAGCAGGATAATGATCCAAAACACACCAGCAAGTCCACCTCTGAATGGATGAAGACTTTGAGTGGCCTAGTCCAAGTCCTGACATGAACACTATTGAGAACGAAACAGGGTCGAAAAGTTACGTGCAGTGTTTTCCACGCCATATGGTCCCTATAAAAACACAACCTGACATGAGAATACTCACCCTTTATAGCTGGCGTACACAGTTTTTGGAGACATGGCAAAAACACGACGCATATTTTTAAGTGGTGAAGTGAAATCATATGTTAGAAATAAACATGCAATGCGAGCCAGTAAATATTTATCGATCATTGTATGAAAACATCACGCCGTGATTGACTTAAAACGTTTGTGGAAAGTGTTGCTTTTTGACGTGACACTGGCGGATATCATTTGTCATTTATTTTAAACCCCATTACGCACCAGCGTATAGAATCCCCAGTAAAAGACACATGAAAAACACAACGCAGCGCTTCAATACTTCTTCATTTTATTTTATAACCACATTCAATCCATGAATATTAATTACAACAAACATCAGGTTGTCAGTGAAATAATTCTAGGGATTAGGTTTGCAAGACACAGAGCTCACATGTCTGTTATGAGTGGCGTGAGCCACGGCAAAGGGTCTGGATCCCAACGCAGAAAACGGAAGGCAAAACTGGTGAACAAAAGATTTAATCCAACAAAAGGTGTCCACAAGGGGAAAGTACAACACAAAGAATCCACAATGGTAGAACTAACAAAAAACACTGACAGCAAAAGGCTGACAGGAAAAAACTTGACAATGGAAACAAAAACACTGTAGGCAAACCCAAACAGGAAGGTAACCTTGTAAGCGAGGAGCTTACTGTACAAGATACTGATAGCACACAGAGCCAGAAAGCAGGGCAAAGGGTAAAGGAGCCGGACTGAGCGGTAGCAAGGAACAGGTAGTCAGGGAGTACAATCGGGCACTGGAGTGCTGCTGCTGCCTTGCTTAAGAGTCCACGGGTGTAATTGCCTGCAGGTGTGCTCGGTGTCTCCGCCTTCACCGGCTGGGGTGCACTGCAGACAAGTGACAGACAGGCGCCAGCAGAGTGACAAGCAAAGCATGACAGTATGCCCCCCCCCCCCCCCCCCCCCCCATAAGACACCCCCTGGCGGCATACCTGGCTAATTAGGATGGAGACGGTGGAAGTCACGCCTGAGTGATGGATCGAGGATAAGGGAGCGGGAGACCCAAGAATGTTCCTCAGGATCATAACGCTCCCAGTCGACCAGGTACTGGAATCCTCTGCCCCTTCTTCGGGAGTCCAAAATGGCCTTCACTGTGTACGCTGGCTGATCATCAATCATACGTGGCGGAGGCGGCGGAGGCCGGCGGGCACAGATGACTGGAGGACACGGGCTTGAGGCAGGAGACATGGAAGACTGGATGTACCTTGAGTGATGGTGGCAGTTTTAGTATGACGGAGGAGGGGCTGATGATGGAGTAAATGGGATAGGGGCTAACGAATGTAGGCGCGATTTTCCTACTCGTTCCGTCGAACGGTAAGTCTTTGGATACTTCCTGGCCGACGTGGTAGGTGGGTGCTGGGATCCTGTGAGCAGCTTCAAGGTCCTGATTGGCCTGCTCTGTCTGGCCGTTAGTCTGTGGGTGGTGCCCGGACGAAGGCTGACCGACGCCCGGAACACCTTATAGAAGGCCTTCCACACCCTGGAAGCAAACTGGGGTCCTCTGTCTGAGACGATGTCACAAGGAATGCCATGAATGCGGAAGACGTGTCTCACCAGGAGTCGTGCCGTTTCCAATGAAGAGGGTAATCTTGGTCAGGCAATGAAGTGTGCCATTTTTGAGAAACGGTCCACTACGTTGAGGATCACCGTGTTCCCCCGGGAGGAATGTAGTCCGGTCACGAAGTCCAGGGAGATGTGTGACCAGGGACGGGAAGGGATGGGCAGGGGTTGTAGCAGGCCAGCCGTAGGACGGTGGGAGGACTTATTCCTGGCGCAGACAGAGCAGGCCGCGACGAACTCCTTAACTCCTTAACCTCCGCCGACCCACTGTAGCACTTCGGGTTTCAGACCTTCCAGAACAAACAGCCTCCCTGGAGGGCAGCCCTCTGGCGGCTCTATCTCCTCTGTTGCCTCCGACAACCTCTTCTCCACCTCCCACTGGACGGTGCCCAACACCCAGGCCACAGGCATGATGGTCTCTGGAGCCGTCCCCTCCTCCGTGGGGCTGAAGATTCTGGACAATGCATCAGGTTTGGTGTTGCATGAGCCGGGCCTGTAGGTGATGGAGAAATTGAATCGTGTGAGAAACAGTGACCAGCGAGCCTGTCGAGCATTGAGTCTCTGAGCAGTCCGGATGTAGGAGAGGTTTTTATGATCGGTGACGACCACGAAGGGAAGTGCTGCGCCCTCCAGCCAATGTCGCCACTCCCGCAGTGCGAGAACGATGGCCAGCAGCTCCTTGTTGCCCACATCGCAGTTGCTCTCTGCTTGCGTGAGATGACACGAGAAGAAGGTGCACGGGTGGAGTCTCTGGTCGACCGGGGATCGCTGGGACAGCACGGCTTCCATCCCCGTATCTAAGGTGTCGACCTCTAGGAAAAATTGTAAGGCAGGGTCAGGGTGAATCAAAACAGGTGCAGATGTGAACAGAGATTTGAGTGTGCTAAAGGCTGCTAAAGGCTGTCCATACAAAAGGTATTTTGGGGGATGTAAGCCTAGTCAGAGGTCCTGCTTTGTTACTAAAATTACGAATGAATCGCCTATAAAAATTGGCGAACCCCAGGAACCTCTGCAGGTGCTTTCTTGATTTAGGAGTTGGCCACTTGACCACCGCTTGAACCTTGGCGGGGTCGGCACGCAGTTGACCCTTCTCCACAATGTACCCCAGAAACGGCACGGAGGTGACGTGGAAATCACACTTCTCCGGCTTGATGTATAATCGATTTTCTAGCAGCCGTTGGAGAACTAGCCGCATGTGATTGGTGTGATCTTGTTGGTTTCTGGAAAAGATGAGAATATCGTCAAGGTATACGAAGCAGAACTGGTTGATCATGTCACTAAGGACATCGTTAATTAAATTCTGGAACACCGCCGGGGTGTTGGTAAGGCCAAAAGGCATAACTAAAAAATAAAAGTTATTTGCGGCCCTAGTACCATGTAAATACATGATGGAATTAATGGTTTGTGTTTATTATTTCAGTATGTACAGCATGTCACGATGTCACCATATCATTTCTAGGAAATGATGACAATGGTTTAATTTTTTTGAACATGCATTGTAGTTACATTGGAATACATCACATAGTAATTCACAGATCCACATGTCCAAAAGGAGCAGGAAGAAGCAAATTATTGAATCCGTCTGTTGTACAGTACATCAATGCACTGCATTTGTTCATTTCCTGGGTTCCAAATGCACTCTCTTCTGGTTGGATAGACGCGGTAGGAAAATAACAAGGTCATGTAATAATGTGGTAATATAGTAGTCAAATATCATGTCACCGTAACTACTTGATTTGACAATCCTAATAAATAATATGAAACAGACATAACAGAACATAGTTTGATAATGGGTGAGTAATGACAATGAACTCACAGAAAGGAAGAGTTAGTAATAAGTGTGGTAGAGATTAGACATAGCATTGACAAATAAAATAAAATAGAACATAGTTGGACAATGTGTGTGTGCTGGCAAAGTACTCGAAAATAATAAATTCAAGATACAAGATTCAAGATTCAAGAGTTTTTATTGTCATATGCACAGTAAAACCGGTGGTTCTGCTATGCAATGAAATTCTTTTTCTGTTCATTCTCCCAAAAAAGAAACAAAGAAAACAGAAGAAAATGAATAAGCACATCAGAAACATAAATACCAATAAATTAAGCAACAACAACAGAAGAGACATTAATACAAATAAATAAATTAATAAATCAAATCAATAAAGTGCTATGAGTGTGTGCGTGTGTTGCGTGCGGTGTGTGTGAGTGCTTCGTTGAGAAGCCTGATGGCCTGTGGGTAAAAGCTGTTTGCCAGCCTTGTGGTCCTGGACTTCAAACTCCTGTAGCGTCTGCCTGACGGTAGGAGTGTGAATAATGAGTGTTGTGGATGTGTGCTGTCCTTGATGAGGTTGTGTGTTCTTCGTAGGACTCTAGTTTTATAAATGTCTTGCAGTGAGGGGAGGGCTGCCCCAACAATGTTCTGTGAGGTCTTGATCACCCGCTGGAGTGCCTTCCTATCACGTGTTGTACAGTTACCGTACCAAACAGTGATGGAGGCGGTAAGGACACTTTCGATAGTGCATCTGTAGAAGCAACTCAGGATTGTGGTGGACATGCCAAATTTCCTCAGTCTCCTCAGGAAGTACAGTCTCCTTTGGGACTTCTTCATAATTTGTTGGGTGTTGTGAGACCAGGTGAGGTCCTCGCTGATGTGTGTGCCAAGGAACTTGAAGGTTTTCACCCTCTCCACCTCAGTCTCATCAATAAACAGGGGTCTATGCGGCTCCTTATCTCTTTAGTCTTATCTGTATTGAGAAGGAGATTGTTATCACGACACCAAGCTATGAGGTCCGCCACCTCTCTTCTGTATGATGTTTCAACACCATCAGTGATCAGTCCGATGACTGTAGTGTCATCCGCAAATTTAATGATGCTGGTGTTGTTCTGGGAGGCCACGCAATCGTAGGTGAAGAGCGTGTAGAGGAGCGGACTCAGCACACACCCCTGTGGGGTCCCAGTGCTCACAATTCTTGAGCTGGATGTGCGATTGTGGACTCTTACTGACTGGGGCCTGCCTGTTAGAAAGTTAAACACCCAGTCAGAGAGGGAGGGTGACAGGCCAAGTGTGAGGAGCTTATCTGTGAGTTTGTGGGGGCTGACTGTGTTAAATGCAGAGCTATAGTCTATAAATAGCATTCTGACATATGTGTCCTGGCCCTGTAGGTGCGAAAAGGCTGTGTGGATGGCAATGATGACAGAGTACGGTTATATCTGGTAGAGCATCCTACACTAGTAGAAGGTACTTGTAGTGTGCAGCTACAGTATATCCCCCACTGTATACTGTTGTTTCTTTGACTGATCAAAAGAAGGGAATACTAAAGTAAAATACATTTTTGATGCAGACAGGTTCCTTTATTTAGTAGAGAGATGATTTTTAACATTTCAACAGTGTTTGACTGACCGTACCAGTGTAGAAGATGAAAAGAACACTTGATAGTAAACCCAGAGATACAAGACACCAGTAAGGTTTGATATCGTCTGAGTGATTTAGTGAAAGATGTTGTTGTAGAAGATGACGCTAAGAGGTCTGACTAGTGGCTGCCACAGTAGTAGGTATCTCTGGCGCAAACATAGGGGTGGTATACGGTGCAGTCCTCATCGAAAAATGTTTGATCTGTGAGGAAAGAAAACAAGTTTTATTGAATGATGATACCACATTCAGTCGCTACGTTTACATGCAGTCAGTATTCGGGTCAAGGTCAATATTCCAGTTTCTGAACCATTCGGAATAACCCTTTTACCATGCTACCCGTTTCCACCAGAGCCCCCCGGGCACTTTGGATGAAGGTGTGCTTGGCGTAACTTCTCGCTCACCATCTGATAGATTTGGCTATGGCGGTACTTTCTACCATCTATAAAAGACATCAGGTTCCTGTCTTTCACCACACTAACGAGGTGGCTTGTTTCCTCCTCGCTCCAAAAGTGGGTTTTTTTTCGAGTGGCCATGTTTACAAGTAGTTCCTGCCAAAGACACAAGATTCCTTTCCAATAGAACATGCGCACAACACCAATGAATGTTCTTTCCATCGTGATATCCCGACAGGTGTATACATGACCCAATAGTCAGCTTGGAAAAGGAGTAACCCAGGGCTAATATTAGCATATTCCAGTTTTTCAAAAGGATTATTGGTGTTTACAACCGGTTTATTGCAAAATTCCGGTTATGATAGGATTATTTGGCTGCATGTAAACGTACTAAATCATTCAGTGAGTTGAATTCGAGGATTATACTCATACCAGGTGCATAAAGCTCAACACAGGCACCGGTGCCGTCAGGCTTGCCGAGGGCAAAGTTATCGAAATCAAAGTCTTTGCCGTCAGTCCAAAAATAGTGTCCTTTCTGGAAGACAAAGTCACATTTGAATGAGTCACTCCTAAGGATAACACCCTAACAACACAACCTAACACGGTACATCTTGATGATGTTTAAACATCATTGACATGCTCCCGTATCGTCATGAAGCACGTGCTGATGTTTGAGGTCATACTAGATGGTGATGTAGGAGTTTGGACGACGTCCAACGTCAGGTGGTCTGTAAAACTATTACATATATTATATCCAGACAGAAAAGTTGATTTCTTTGTAAACGTTAACTGAAGTTCTCCCTGTGGATACGTAACAAATGTCACTTCTACACCTCTTTCCTTTAAGGTGATGAAAAGATTTAGAATTACTCCTACCGAGCACAAGAAACCTTGCTCGGAGTAAATGCTTCACCTCAATCGCATCATGGAGGCCAATCCAGGCAAAGTCGGCGCCTCCGTCTTTAATCAGTCCTGCAACAGCCACATTTTCCAGGTAGTTGTGGATGGAGGCCAGATTCCCACCAAGAATTTTGCAAACACGCTAATGGGAGAAACAAGTTGAAAACAAACATGAACACAAACGGATGGATCACTGATCTCATAGCAGTGAAATGGCTTAGAGCAGGGGTGTCCAAAGTGCGGGCCGGGGGCCAGTTTTGGAAACTTAGGTTGCCGCAAAATTTATAACATGGGAATAAAGTCAAAATATCAGGAGAAAAGCAGTTGAAATATTTGGAAAATTATAAAAAAAAAATCAACAGCAGAAATTTTACCAGCGTAAAGTAAAAATATTAAGAGGAAAAAATAGTTTTCAATGTTAGTTTTCAATAAACTTATAAAATGAGAAAAATGTCATTTTAGTAACAATGTTGAAATAAAGAAAAAATGCATTATTGTTTTACAAGAGGAAAGCTGAAATGAAATAGCTGGAAAATTAAAAAAAACAGCAGAAGTGGAAAAAACAGCTGTAATTTTACGGGAATAAAGTCAAAATATCAGTCATAATCGAATGAAGAACAGAAGTCTCAATTTGACAAGAATAAACTCGTATTATTATGGAAAAAATGTCATTTTTAGTAGCATTTCACCTACATTACAGATACATTGCCAAGGTGAAATGCAGTTTTGTCTTGAGCTTCTCATCATATCTCAGTGTGTTGGTTTACGAAATATCAAAGTGACCCTTGCATCCTTTCATTTTTCAGCATGTGGCCCTCGCTGGAAAAAGTTTGGCCACCCGTGTCTTAGAGCTACATCACAGCTACAGTGTGAACTTCTTGCATACTGTACCTCTGCATCTGCAAAAGGCCTGACTTCATATTGGAAGATGTAACAGTGGTCATCCAACTGGGTCCAGCCCTCAGGACAGCAGGCATCTGCAACACATTTTTTTTTACATTTGGTAGAAAAAACATAAACTAAGAAACGGTTTACTTGCAAAAGTGTGATTAAGTCACAGCTGGCAACCTTTGTCCTTATGGCGACGCCAAGACCACTGGGAAGAAGAAAAGCACCTTGTTCAAATGAGTGCACACCCACCTGAGACACACCGATCACCAGGAGATACACGTTTCTATCTACAAGTCAGCAGGTGAGACTCGGACTTACGGCTCCAGTCAACACTCCACTGATCCCACAAAGGACGAAGAACACGTGAAGAGCAAGTGCCATCTGTGCAATGGTATGCAAATACTGTTAAAATAAAGATGTCACCTGAAATGGAGTTAGAAAAGTGGGATGTCAACGTGTGTTGGGTTACCTTTGCAGCGCTGATGCTGGATGCTGAGGACAACAAAAAGCCATCCTTTTATATGCTAGCTGGACAGTCGTGGAATGTTGACTGTTTCACTCGTATTAATGTCACATGACACATCGTACCAGCGCTGACGCATTGGATAATTCCCCTAAAAGCTTGTGAGAGACTGACAGTTGAACGCAGCGGATACGTAGACACTGAATGGCATCAGCTGATCCAAGCTGGTGATGGCGTGAGGGAAATTAACGTCATGAAAACAAAGAGTTGGAAAGTACGCAGGTCACAGAGATTGGTGTTTCCACACCATTTGCCAGGATGTGTCTTTAATTAGGACCATTAGGTTGTTGTCATTTGCTTTAATTAGTTAAAGAAATGCCAACTTCTGGCAGCTGGAATCAAGGAAGTCTGGGTCAGGTGGTGCTGATGCTTTTTTTCCCTTTCACCCAGATTCTATTTCTCTTTCACATTCTTCATGTCAATCCTGGACTTTATTGATTTCATCTCTCAGACCCTTGACATTACTCTGGAGATGGTCATGCTGGCCATGCTGACTGTTTCGACCTGTTGGCCCTGTTGGCCCTGGCAGAGGGGTGGTCTACAGAAAAAAATATTATTAAACTTACCTACTCAACGTTGAATCACAGCAACTGGACTCACTTCATTTTTAACTTCTTGTTTCACTTTTTTAAGAAAAAATATGCAGTGGTTGGCCCCCTTCCTGATTTCTTATTTTTTTTGCATGTTTGTCACACTTTAATGTTTCAGATCATCAAACAAATGTAAATATTAGTCAATGACAACACAACTGAACACAAAATGCAGTTTTAAATGAAACTTTTTATTATGAAGGGAGAAAAAAAATCCAAAACTACATGGCCCTGTGTGAAAAAGTGATCGCTCCCCCCCCCGTTAAACATAACTTAAGTGAGATGAATTGAGATCTATCAGTGTGGAAAAGGTTATAAAGCCATTTCTAAAGCTTTGGGACTCCAGCCAACCACAGTGAGAGCCATTATCCACAAATGGCCAAAATATGGAACGTTGCAGTGGTTAACCTTCCCAACCCAAATGACCTTGAGAGCGCAGCGACGACTCACCCGAGAGGTCACAAAAGACCCCACAACAACATCCAAAGAACTGCAGGCCTCATTTGCCTCAGTTAAGGTCAGTGTTCATGACTCCACCATAAGAAAGACACTGGGCAAAAACGGCCTGCGTGGCAGAGTTCCAAGACCAAAACCACTGCTGAACAAAAACAACATTAAGGCTCGTCTCAATTTTGCCAGAAAACATCTTGATGATCCCCAAGACCTTTGGGAAAATACTCTGTGGTCTGGTGATACAAAAGTTGAAGTTTTTGGAGGGTGTGTGTCCCATTACATCTGGCGTAAAAGTAACACCGCATTTCATCGTAGCAACAGTAAAATATGGTGGTGGCAGTGTGCTGGAATTCAGGACCTGGAAGACTTCCTGTGATAAATGGAAGCATGAGAATGTCCGGCCATCTGTCGGTGACCTCAAGCTGAAAGCAACTTGGGTTCTGCAGCAGGACAATGATCCAAAACACACCAGCAAGTCCACCTCTGAATGGATGAAGACTTTGAGTGGCCTAGTCCAAGTCCTGACATGAATCCTATTGAGAACGAAACAGGGTCGAAAAGAAACATGCAGTGTTTTCCACGCCGTATGGTACCTATAAAAACACAACTTGACGTGAGAATACTCACCCTTTATAGCTGGCGTACGCAGTTTTTGGAGACATGGTAAAAAGACGACACATATTTTTAAGTGGTGAAGTGAAATCATATGTTAGAAATAAACATGCAATGCGAGCCAGTAAATATTTATCGATCATTGTATGAAAACATCACGCCGTGATTGACTTAAAACGTTTGTGGAAAGTGTTGCTTTTTGACGTGACACTGGCGGATATCATTTGTCATTTATTTTAAACCCCATTACGCACCAGCGTATAGAATCCCCAGTAAAAGACACATGAAAAACACAACGCAGCGCTTCAATACTTCTTCATTTTATTTTATAACCACATTCAATCCATGAATATTAGTTACAACAAACATCAGGTTGTCAGTGAAATAATTCTAGGGATTAGGTTTGCAAGACACAGAGCTCACATGTCTGTTATGAGTGGCGTGAGCCATGGCAAAGGGTCTGGATCCCAACGCAGAAAACGGAAGGCAAAACTGGTGAACAAAAGATTTAATCCAACAAAAGGTGTCCACAAGGGGAAAGTACAACACAAAAAATCCACAACGGGTAGAACTAACAAAAACACTGACAGCAAAAGGCTGACAGGAAAAAACTAGACAATGGAAACAAAAACACTGTAGGCAAACCCAAACAGGAAGCTTACCTTAGCGAGGAGCTTACAAGATACTGATAGCACACAGAGCCAGAAAGCAGGGCAAAGGTTAAAGGAGCCGGACTGAGCAGTAGCAAGGAACAGGTAGTCAGGGAGTACAATCTGGCACTGGAGTGCTGCTGCTGCCTTGCTTAAGAGTTCACGGGTGTAAATGCCTGCAGGTGTGCTCCGGTGTCTCCGCCTTCACGTCTCCTGGGGTGCACTGCAGACAAGTGACAGACAGGCGGCAGCAGAGCGACAAGCAAAGCGTGAGAGTATGCCCCCCCCCCCCATAAGACGCCCCCTGGCGGCATACCTGGCTTATTAGGATGGAGACGGTGGAAGTCACGCCTGAGTGATGGATCGAGGATAAGGGAGCGGGAGACCCAAGAATGTTCCTCAGGATCATAACGCTCCCAGTCGACCAGGTACTGGAATCCTCTGCCCCTCCTTCGGGAGTCCAAAATGGCCTTCACTGTGTACGCTGGCTGACCATCGATCATACGCGGCGGAGGCGGCGGAGGCCGGCGGGCACAGGTGACTGGAGGACACGGGCTTGAGGCAGAAGACATGGAAGACTGGATGTACCTTGAGTGATGGTGGCAGTTTTAGTATGACGGAGGAGGGGCTGATGATGGAGTCAATGGGATAGGGGCTAACGAATGTAGGCGCGATTTTCCTACTCGTTCCGTCGAACGGTAATTCTCTGGAGGACAGCCATACTTCCTGGCCAACGTGGTAGGTGGGTGCTGGGATCCTGTGAGCAGCTTCAAGGTCCTGATTGGCCCGCTCTATCTGGCCGGTAGTCTGTGGGTGGTGCCCAGACGAAGGCTGACCGACACCCGGAGCATCTTACAGAAGGCCTTCCACACCTTGGAAGCGAACTGGGGTCCTCTGTCTGAGACGATGTCACAAGGAATGCCATGAATGCGGAAGACGTGTCTCACCAGTAGCCGTGCCGTTTCCAATGAAGAGGGTAATCTTGGTAAGGCGATGAAGTGTGCCATTTTTGAGAAACGGTCCACTACGTTGAGGATGACCGTGTTCTCCCGGGAGGAAGGTAGTACGGTCACGAAGTCCAGGGAGATGTGTGACCAGGGACGGGAAGGGCTGGGCAGGGGTTGTAGCAGGCCAGCCGTAGGACGGTGGGAGGACTTATTCCTGGCGCAGACAGAGCAGGCCGCGACGAACTCCTTAACCTCCGCCGCCATGGAGGGCCACCAAAACCTTTGCGCCACCGCAAACTGTGTCCGTCTGGGTCCCGGGCGACAAGTCATCTTGGAGGAGTGAACCCCACTGTAGCACTTCGGGTTTCAGACCTTCCAGAACAAACAGCCTCCCTGGAGGGCAGCCCTCTGGCGGCTCCATCCCCTCTGTTGCCTCCGAAAACCTCTTCTCCACACCCGGGTCACAGGCATGATGGTCTCTGGAGCCGTACCCCCCTCCGTGCGGCTGAAGATTCTGGACAATGTGTTGGGTTTGGTGTTGCAAGTTGTAGGTGATGGAGAAATTTAACCGTGTGAGAAACAGTGACCAGCAAGCCTGTCGAGCATTGAGTCTCTGAGCAGTCCGGATGTAGGAGAGGTTTTTATGATCGGTGACGACCACGAAGGGAAGTGCTGCGCCCTCCAGCCAATGTCGCCACTCCCGCAGCGCGAGAACGATGGCCAGCAGCTCCTTGTTGCCCACATCGCAGTTGCTCTCTGCTTGCGTGAGATGACATGAGAAGAAGGTGCACGGGTGGAGTCTCTGGTCGACCGGGGATCGCTGGGACAGCACGGCTTCCATCCCCGTATCTAAGGTGTCGACCTCTAGGAAAAATTGTAAGGCAGGGTCAGGGTGAATCAAAACAGGTGCGGATGTGAACAGAGATTTGAGTGTGCTAAAGGCTGCTAAAGGCTGTCCATACAAAAGGTATTTTGGGGGATGTAAGCCTAGTCAGAGGTCCTGCTTTGTTACTAAAGTTACGAATGAATCGCCTATAAAAATTGGCGAACCCCAGGAACCTCTGCAGGTGCTTCCTTGATTTAGGAGTTGGCCACTTGACCACCGCTTGAACCTTGGCGGGGTCGGCACGCAGTTGACCCTTCTCCACAATGTACCCCAGAAACGGCACGGAGGTGACGTGGAAATCACACTTCTCCGGCTTGATGTATAATCGATTTTCTAGCAGCCGTTGGAGAACTAGCCGCATGTGATTGGTGTGATCTTGTTGGTTTCTGGAAAAGATGAGAATATCGTCAAGGTATACGAAGCAGAACTGGTTGATCATGTCACTAAGGACATCGTTAATTAAATTCTGGAACACCGCCGGGGTGTTGGTAAGGCCAAAAGGCATAACTAAAAAATAAAAGTTATTTGTGGCCCTAGTACCATGTAAATACATGATGGAATTAATGGTTTGTGTTTATTATTTCAGTATGTACAGCATGTCACGATGTCACCATATCATTTCCAGGAAATGATGACAATGGTTTAATTTTTTTGAACATGCATTGTAGTTACATTGGAATACATCACATAGTAATTCACAGATCCACATGTCCAAAAGGAGCAGGAAGAAGCAAATTATTGAATCCGTCTGTTGTACAGTACATCAATGCACTGCATTTGTTCATTTCCTGGGTTCCAAATGCACTCTCTTCTGGTTGGATAGACGCGGTAGGAAAATAACAAGGTCATGTAATAATGTGGTAATATAGTAGTCAAATATCATGTCACCGTAACTACTTGATTTGACAATCCTAATAAATAATATGAAACAGACATAACAGAACATAGTTTGATAATGGGTGAGTAATGACAATGAACTCACAGAAAGGAAGAGTTAGTAATAAGTGTGGTAGAGATTAGACATAGCATTGACAAATAAAATAAAATAGAACATAGTTGGACAATGTGTGTGTGCTGGCAAAGTACTCGAAAATACTAAATTCAAGATACAAGATTCAAGATTCAAGAGTTTTTATTGTCATATGCACAGTAAAACCGGTGGTTCTGCTATGCAATGAAATTCTTTTTCTGTTCATTCTCCCAAAAAAGAAACAAAGAAAACAGAAGAAAATGAATAAGCACATCAGAAACATAAATACCAATAAATTAAGCAACAACAACAGAAGAGACATTAATACAAATAAATAAATTAATAAATCAAATCAATAAAGTGCTATGAGTGTGTGCGTGTGTTGCGTGCGGCGTGTGTGAGTGCTTCGTTGAGAAGCCTGATGGCCTGTGGGTAAAAGCTGTTTGCCAGCCTTGTGGTCCTGGACTTCAAACTCCTGTAGCGTCTGCCTGACGGTAGGAGTGTGAATAATGAGTGTTGTGGATGTGTGCTGTGTGCTGAGGTTGTGTGTTCTTCGTAGGACTCTAGTTTTATAAATGTCTTGCAGTGAGGGGAGGGCTGCCCCAACAATGTTCTGTGAGGTCTTGATCACCCGCTGGAGTGCCTTCCTATCACGTGTTGTACAGTTACCGTACCAAACAGTGATGGAGGCGGTAAGGACACTTTCCATAGTGCATCTGTAGAAGCAACTCAGGATTGTGGTGGACATGCCAAATTTCCTCAGTCTTCTCAGGAAGTACAGTCTCCTTTGGGACTTCTTCAGAATTTGTTGGGTGTTGTGAGACCAGGTGAGGTCCTCGCTGAGGTGTGTGCCAAGGAACTTGAAGGTTTTCACCCTCTCCACCTCAGTCTCATCAATAAACAGGGGTCTATGCGGCTCCATTTCCCTTGTTCTTGGGTCTATGATCATCTCTTTAGTCTTATCTGTATTGAGAAGGAGATTGTTATCACGACACCAAGCTATGAGGTCCGCCACCTCTCTTCTGTATGATGTTTCAACACCATCAGTGATCAGTCCGATGACTGTAGTGTCATCCGCAAATTTAATGATGCTGGTGTTGTTCTGGGAGGCCACGCAATCGTAGGTGAAGAGCGTGTAGAGGAGCGGACTCAGCACACACCCATGTGGGGTCCCAGTGCTCACAATTCTTGAGCTGGATGTGTGATTGTGGACTCTGACTGACTGGGGCCTGCCTGTTAGAAAGTTAAACACCCAGTCAGAGAGGGAGGGTGACAGGCCAAGTGTGAGGAGCTTATCTGTGAGTTTGTGGGGGCTGACTGTGTTAAATGCAGAGCTATAGTCTATAAATAGCATTCTGACATATGTGTCCTGGCCCTGTAGGTGCGAAAAGGCTGTGTGGATGGCAATGATGACAGAGTACGGTTATATCTGGTAGAGCATCCTACACTAGTAGAGGGTACTTGTAGTGTGCAGCCACAGTATATCCCCCACTGTATACTGTTGTTTCTTTGACTGATCAAAAGAAGGGAATACTAAAGTAAAATACATTTTTGATGCAGACAGGTTCCTTTATTTAGTAGAGAGATGATTTTTAACATTTCAACAGTGTTTGACTGACCGTACCAGTGTAGAAGATGAAAAGAACACTTGATAGTAAACCCAGAGATACAAGACACCAGTAAGGTTTGATATCGTCTGAGTGATTTAGTGAAAGATGTTGTTGTAGAAGATGACGCTAAGAGGTCTGACTAGTGGCTGCCACAGTAGTAGGTATCTCTGGCGCAAACATAGGGGTGGTATACGGTGCAGTCCTCATCGAAAAATGTTTGATCTGTGAGGAAAGAAAACAAGTTTTATTGAATGATGATACCACATTCAGTCGCTACGTTTACATGCAGTCAGTATTCGGGTCAAGGTCAATATTCCAGTTTCTGAACCATTCGGAATAACCCTTTTACCATGCTACCCGTTTCCACCAGAGCCCCCCGGGCACTTTGGATGAAGGTGTGCTTGGCGTAACTTCTCGCTCACCATCTGATAGATTTGGCTATGGCGGTACTTTCTACCATCTATAAAAGACATCAGGTTCCTGTCTTTCACCACACTAACGAGGTGGATTGTTTCCTCCTTGCTCCAAAAGTGGGTTTTTTTTCGAGTGGCCATGTTTACAAGTAGTTCCTGCCAAAGACACAAGATTCCTTTCCAATAGAACATGCGCACAACACCAATGAATGTTCTTTCCATCGTGATATCCCGACAGGTGTATACATGACCCAATAGTCAGCTTGGAAAAGGAGTAACCCAGGGCTAATATTAGCATATTCCAGTTTTTCAAAAGGATTATTGGTGTTTACAACCGGTTTATTGCAAAATTCCGGTTATGATAGGATTATTTGGCTGCATGTAAACGTACTAAATCATTCAGTGAGTTGAATTCGAGGATTATACTCATACCAGGTGCATAAAGCTCAACACAGGCACCGGTGCCGTCAGGCTTGCCGAGGGCAAAGTTATCGAAATCAAAGTCTTTGCCGTCAGTCCAAAAATAGTGTCCTTTCTGGAAGACAAAGTCACATTTGAATGAGTCACTCCTAAGGATAACACCCTAACAACACAACCCAACACGGTACATCTTGATGATGTTTAAACATCATTGACATGCTCCCGTATCGTCATGAAGCACGTGCTGATGTTTGAGGTCATACTAGATGGTGATGTAGGAGTTTGGACGACGTCCAACGTCAGGTGGTCTGTAAAACTATTACATATATTATATCCAGACAGAAAAGTTGATTTCTTTGTAAACGTTAACTGAAGTTCTCCCTGTGGATACGTAACAAATGTCACTTCTACACCTCTTTCCTTTAAGGTGATGAAAAGATTTAGAATTACTCCTACCGAGCACAAGAAACCTTGCTCGGAGTAAATGCTTCACCTCAATCGCATCATGGAGGCCAATCCAGGCAAAGTCGGCGCCTCCGTCTTTAATCAGTCCTGCAACAGCCACATTTTCCAGGTAGTTGTGGATGGAGGCCAGATTCCCACCAAGAATTTTGCAAACACGCTAATGGGAGAAACAAGTTGAAAACAAACATGAACACAAACGGATGGATCACTGATCTCATAGCAGTGAAATGGCTTAGAGCAGGGGTGTCCAAAGTGCGGGCCGGGGGCCAGTTTTGGAAACTTAGGTTGCCGCAAAATTTATAACATGGGAATAAAGTCAAAATATCAGGAGAAAAGCAGTTGAAATATTTGGAAAATTATAAAAAAAAAATCAACAGCAAAAATTTTACCAGCGTAAAGTAAAAATATTCAGAGGAAAAAATTGTTTTCAATGTTATGAGAATAAACTTATAAAATGAGGAAAAATGTCATTTTAGTAACAATGTTGAAATAAAGAAAAAATGCATTATTGTTTTACAAGAGGAAAGCTGAAATGAAATAGCTGGAAAATTAAAAAAATCAGCAGAAGTGGAAAAAACAGCTGTAATTTTACGGGAATAAAGTCAAAATATCAGTCATAATCGAATGAAGAACAGAAGTCCCAATTTGACAAGAATAAACTCGTATTATTATGGAAAAAATGTCATTTTTAGTAGCATTTCACCTACATTACAGATACATTGCCAAGGTGAAATGCAGTTTTGTCTTGAGCTTCTCATCATATCTCAGTGTGTTGGTTTACGAAATATCAAAGTGACCCTTGCATCCTTTCATTTTTCAGCATGTGGCCCTCGCTGGAAAAAGTTTGGCCACCCGTGTCTTAGAGCTACATCACAGCTACAGTGTGAACTTCTTGCATACTGTACCTCTGCATCTGCAAAAGGCCTGACTTCATATTGGAAGATGTAACAGTGGTCATCCAACTGGGTCCAGCCCTCAGGACAGCAGGCATCTGCAACACATTTTTTTTTACATTTGGTAGAAAAAACATAAACTAAGAAACGGTTTACTTGCAAAAGTGTGATTAAGTCACAGCTGGCAACCTTTGTCCTTATGGCGACGCCAAGACCACTGGGAAGAAGAAAAGCACCTTGTTCAAATGAGTGCACACCCACCTGAGACACACCGATCACCAGGAGATACACGTTTCTATCTACAAGTCAGCAGGTGAGACTCGGACTTACGGCTCCAGTCAACACTCCACTGATCCCACAAAGGACGAAGAACACGTGAAGAGCAAGTGCCATCTGTGCAATGGTAGGCAAATACTGTTAAAATAAAGATGTCACCTGAAATGGAGTTAGAAAAGTGGGATGTCAACGTGTGTTGGGTTACCTTTGCAGCGCTGATGCTGGATGCTGAGGACAACAAAAAGCCATCCTTTTATATGCTAGCTGGACAGTCGTGGAATGTTGACTGTTTCACTCGTATTAATGTCACATGACACATCGTACCAGCGCTGACGCATTGGATAATTTCCTGAAATGCTTCTGTGAGACTGATTTCCTTTCAAACAAAAAAAGGCGGCAGTTACTTTGAGGTCGAGTAGACTGGCTTCGAATCCATATCAGCTGATCCAAGGTGGTGAAAAGTGTGAGGGAAATTAAGGTAACAAAAACAAAGACTTGAAAACTAAGCTGACCACAGAGTTTGATGATTCCAGAGTGTTTGGCTGGGTGTGTCATTAATTAGGTTGCCGTTTGCTTTAATCCGTTTCACAAATGCCAACTTCTGACAACCAGAATCAAGGTTGGCGTCAACTGAAGTGAACCAACTGCTTTGCAGCCAAATGGACGAGCATCGTATGGTCATACTTCCATCTCTTACCTTTCTCAGTGTCATCGCTGCCCCCGAGGTTTATCCTTTATTCAGTGTTTCCATTTCTGGATATTTATATTTCTGTTACATTCAGCCTACCGTCCATATATTTGCAAGCGGCTAAACTTGAAACAAATTTGCAGGGGGCTGAAATAATTATTGTATTATCTCTTTGAACGTGGTGGGATTGTTGAGCTGCAGAAGTGAGGCCTCTCGTAGGGCGCCACTGCTGCTGCCTCCTCCCCTCTAGAGGGGACAGAGCCTTTTCAGTAGCCATTTTAAACGTGCAAATAAAGTTTAACTAATCAATAATGGTCCTGTTCAATACATTTATACCCAAAATGCGTATAATAAGCCTGGTGGAGCTGCATGGTGGCCTCGTGGTTAGCATGTTGGCCTCAGGAGATCTTGGGTTCATATCTACGTTGGAACATCTACAGTGTGGAGCCATGACCCTCGTGAGAACAAGTGTTATGGAAAATGCATGGATTAATGCATATCATAATTTTGATTTTCAATTCATTTAGGATAGCCCCTTGAGATTCAAAATCTCGTTTTTGAGGGAGTCCCAACACAGATACCTAAAATACAAACACACGTAATATACACCATACATATACGTGGGCCTGCCACAATAACAAGTTTTGCTTATCGATAATTTAGCTACAAATTATCGTCAATCAATTTTATCGACAACATTTTTTTGAGACCATTTTAATTGTCAAAGGTAATTTGGATTTAAAGATGATTCCAATCAGATGGGCCTTTGAACCTGAATCACCTGCGACCTATTTCTTTATCCATTTTAGGAACTTTGAGAAATGGATTGGTCATATCTACAAGAGCATATGGAGCCGTGTACTTCACCAAAAGCTGTTTGAAGTATGGTGGAACATGGAAGCCAAGGCTGCCCCTGGTCACCCATTCTGTTCATCATTTGCATGGACACAATTTCTCGGCACAGCCAAGTGTCGAGGGAGTCCAGTTCGGGGGCCTTAGTACTATTTGCAGACCATGTGGTCCTGATGGCCTCATGGGGCTGTGACCTTCAACGTTTACTGGGACGGTTTGCATCTGAGTGTGAAGCTTCTGGGATGAGACTCAGCACCTCCAAATCCAAGGCCATGGTTCTCAGTGGGAAAAGGGTGGGTTGGGAATGAGGTCCTGCCCCAGGTGGAGGAGTTCAAGTATCTCGGGGTGGCTGGACTCACCCTAATAGATAGGGGGAGGAGCCCATTCATCCTGGAGGGGCTAGAAGACTAGAAGAGCCAGTTGAGGTGGGTCGGTCATCTAATCCAGATGCCTCACGGACGCCTCCCTGGTGAGGTGTTCTGGGCCAGGAGAAGGCCCCGGAGCAGACCTAGGACACGCTGGAGGGACGCCTTGGTGTCCTCCCGGTGGAGCTGGAAGAGGTGGCCGGGGCCCGAAAGTCTGGGCTTCCCTACTTAGACCGCTGCCCCCGCGACCCGGATAAGCATAGGAAAATGGATGGATGGATGGATGGAACATGTAGGTTTAAAAAGAAACAAGACCCAGTGAAATTGACACCTGGATTTAGGCTGTGGCAAATCGCGTGCCTCATAGATGATTCGATGGTTCTGAATGGACTTTGCAAGACAAATCATGCATAAAAAGTTATGTAAAATATTGACAGGTTTGAGGATAGGGTCACTTGTGTTCGGGTAAACAACATCAGCATAATCAAGTAAGTGAAGTAACAGCTGTGCAATGATTATTTTTCACCCATTTTCTACCGTGCGGCTCATGAGGTAAACCATTAGGCAAGGCAGGTTTATTTATTGAGCACAATTCGTACACAAGGTAATTCAAAGTGCAATTAATAAACATTTATAAAAATGTAAAAAAGAACTGGCCCTAACATAGAGCCCTGTGGGACACCTGTATCATCTAACATTAGACTGGACTAAATATGACTATTTGTGCTATGAATACATTTGTTGCTACTGCTACGACCCATCTTGGGGGAGAAGTCCAGGACAGTCATGTGGTGAGAGTTTCCCATCTCCTCAGTTTTCATCTCACCCCTACATCGTACAGGGTTAGGGGTTAGGGATGGTTATACGGAGTTATATGGAGACAAGTGACATACCAGCTAATCAAACAGCATCAAAAGAAGGAGGTTGCTTGCGTCATAATGATTAAAATTAAAAATGGGTTCCAATTCATTTTCATGTGGTGGGAGACTAATGACAGGCCTAACAGGTTTTTCTGCTGCTCAGCAAAACCAAACCCAAACCCAAACCCAAACCTTCGGCCTTCTTCACACTACAAGCAAATCTGATTTGTTACTCAAATCCCACTCTTCTTTTCAGGTGATCACTTTCGATTTGTGGCGTCCAAACATCAGCGCTCCATACTCGCATATCTGCATATACTTGGTCAGAAGGGGAAATCTTCAGGGATACACAGGACAGCAGCCTGGCCAAACCACTCACTTTACCTTGCACGCATTTCAAGAAATAAGAACATCTTGAAGCTGTGCATTATTTCAATTGCTTAGCATTGAATGCACACTGCAACTACGCGTTTCTTCATGGCTCTCCCTGATTTAGCAGCATTAACAGCTACACACAGTCAGAAATTGTGGTAATGATGCGAGAGAAAACTGAGTCGGGCTCAGAGAGCTGGGACAGAACCTGCCGCACCCACCTTCTTTCTCACCAATTCCCACTTCTTCATAAAAAAAATAGACGACATGGGTTGCCAGCAACCCTTTGGACAGATGCAATATGGTGATCGAGGAGACTGGCTACTCAATAACAGCCAAATTAGCTGTCTGCTCCATCTGTTGTGCAGACCCCACAGCCAACTGTAAGATCAGAGTAAGAGACTGTAAGATAACATATGGGAAAAGGTGAAGGGAGGTGAATACTTGTGTTTGTCATCAGCCTGACAGGAGACAAGAGAGCAGGACTAGAGGATCATGTCACATGAAAGGTTTAGCATCATCATCTGGCTTTGTCCGTGTGTGTGACACTGCAGAGAATGATGGGCCAATCTCCTAACCGTAGTTCAAATGAACCCCCCCGCGGGCGACCAAATGTCCGCTTGGTTAAAAAAAACAAAAAAGCTGCTATCAAGGTGTGCAATTGTAACGGAGTCTCGATGTGCTGTGATAAATGATGGCAGAAGTGTTGCAACAGCGCCTGTTGCTGGTGAATCGCAAATTGCTGCAAGAAGTGCTCAGAGACATGGTGAGTCACGTTTTGCACTGTCGGGGATATTTGGTGATGTAATGTTTACTGTGTGTTTATATTTTGTCATGTGCATTTGATAGTGTTCACTAATTGGAAAGAGCCAGTCTGCACTTCTGAGTGACGTTTTCTAGACTTTAATGCAGTTTCTTTGTTGAACTAACTTGGAATCATTTATGTGCAACGTAGATGATCACCTGTCATTCCTCTGTAAAACTGTTGTTACAGGTCATATTCTATGTCATTGTGACGATGTTGTCTTCAATATGCTGTTTCTACTTGTTGCTGCTTTGCTAATGCTAATTGCTGGGCCTCATTTAGTATTGCACGCTGTGCAGCAGCCATGTTGGCCACGTGAGATGTGTTCAGGAACATCATGCAAAAGAAGTTTGAATGTGTTAACTTGTCCTCTATCGTAAGTTGGATAACTAAATATTTCATTGTATTAATATCAGTACACGTGTGAGACAAATGATAAAATGTGAAGATAATAATGTGAAGGCGAATTAGAAAGGGTTAGCCAACCAATATACGATACCATCACAACCAATTGGAACACTTTTTGTTTTGTAAAATGGAATCCAAATTGCTGTAGAAAGGGCTCAGAACTGTTAGGAATGAGACATGATTATCCCGTGACCAAAGTGGACGCTCACCTGTCCTTCCTCTGTAAAAGTGTTGTTACAGGACACACTGCCGTTAAAAGAAGTCCATAATCCACCTGACTGGATGTGATGCATTCAAGCGACAGCATTGTGGAGCTGCATTCCCCCACATCAAGTTGTGGACCGTCACACAATCCCGTTCACTTCCCCAACATCAGGGTCCTCCTTCAGTTGTCCTGTACCATCCCAGTAACATGGTGTGAATGTGAGCCAAGTGCCAGTACCTTGAAGTGTCTGAACACCTACATGAGGGCCAGTATGACGCAACAGCGGCTGACCTCGCTGGCACTTCTCCACATTCACTACAAAAAGGTTATCAACCTGGAGGAAGTGGTGGACATATTTTCCAAGAAAGATGATGCTGAATGAGCGATAGGTAAGGCTGAAACACATTGTAGTGATTCATATAGTGTAGGCCTGTGGAAATAGCATCCACCACGGAAGCCATGGCATGCTCAGTCGCCCAGTAAACTGATGAACTTATCTAAATATGGTTTTAATTCATGGTTTTAATTCACCCTGAACATGCATATGAGTCAAACAGTAGCACATCACATAGTACAATTCACAATTTTGCATGTCCAAAAAGGAGTAGGAAGAAGCAAAGCTTATTTAATCCTACCCCTCATCAGTTTCACATCAGTTGCAATACATTTATTCACCTCTTGTTCTTCCAAGTGTACTTTGTAGGTCTACATGACAATGTAGTGCAATCATAGCCAAGGTTTTTACTTACTAAAAGGAAGCTAGAGGCTTAATAACTGATAGAATGGTTGAAAGATGGCGGGGGAGGATGCCGGACAGACCCGGGAGACCCAAACGTGTAGTGAGGGTGTGCTGGGAACGTTTGGCAGAGTCTCCTGTTCGTCGAGTCTTCAGCTCTCACCTCCGGCAGAGCTTCTCCTGCATCCCGGGGGAGGACGAGGATATCGAGTCCGAATGGGCTCTATTCCGTGCCTCCATTGCTGAGGCAGCCGATCGGAGCTGCGGCCGCAAGGTGGTCGGTGCCAGTCGTGGCGGCAAGCCCCGAACCCGATGGTGGACACCAGAGGTCAGGGCTGCCGTCAAGCTGAAGAAGGAGTCCTATCGAGCATGGATGGCTTGTGGGACTCCTGAAGCAGCTGACGGGTACCGGCAGGCCAAGCGGCACGCGGCTTCGGCGGTGGTCGAGGCAAAAACTCGGGTGTGGGAGGAGTTCGGTGAGGGCATGGAACACGACTTTCGGTCGGCCTCGAAGAGGTTCTGGCAAACCGTCCGGCGCCTCAGAAAGGGGAAGCAGTGCCCGGTCCACACTGTTTACAGTGGGGACGGGAGCCTGCTGACCTCGACTGAGGATATAGTTGGGCGGTGGAAGGAATACTTTGAGGCCCTTCTCAATCCCACTGACATACCTTCCCTAGAGGAAGCAGAGACTGAGGATACGAACGCGGACAGTTCCATCACCGTGGCTGAGGTATCTGGGGTAGTCAAAATGCTCCCCAGTGGCAAAGCTCCGGGGGTGGACGAGTTTCGCCCTGAATTCCTCAAGGTTCTGGATGTTGCGGGACTGTCTTGCCTGACACGTCTCTTCAACATTGCGTGGAAGTCGGGAACAGTACCTCTGGATTGGCAGACTGGGGTGGTGGTCCCCCTTTTCAAGAAGGGTGACCGGAGGGTGTGTTCCAACTATAGGGGGATCACACTCCTCAGCCTCCCTGGGAAAGTCTATTCCAGGGTGCTGGAGAGAAGGGTACGACCGTTAATCGAACCTCGGCTACAGGAGGTGCAATGTGGTTTTCGTCCTGGTCGCGGAACACTGGACCAGCTCTACACCCTTGCAAGGGTCCTGGAGGGTACTTGGGAGTTTGCCCAACCGGTCTACATGTGCTTTGTGGACCTGGAAAAGGCATTCGACCGTGTCCCTCGCGGTGTCCTGTGGGGGGTGCTCCGGGAGTATGGGATTGGTGGCGCGCTACTACGTGCCATTCAGTCCTTGTACAACAGGAGCAGGAGCCTGGTTCGCATTGCCAGTAGTAAGTCAAGCCTGTTTCCGGTGAACGTTGGCCTCCGCCAAGGCTGCCCTTTGTCACCGATTCTGTTCATAATTTTCATGGACAGAATTTCTAGGCGCAGCCAAGGTGTCGAGGGAGTCCAGTTCGGGGGCACTAGGATCTCATCTCTGCTATTTGCAGACGATGTGGTCCTGATGGCCTCATCGAGCTGTGACCTGCAGCGTTTACTGGGACGGTTTGCATCTGAGTGTGAAGCTTCTGGGATGAGACTCAGCACCTCCAAATCCGAGGCCATGGTTCTCAGTCGGAAAAGGGTGGATTGCTCCCTCCGGGTTGGGAATGAGGTCCTGCCCCAGGTGGAGGAGTTCAAGTATCTCGGGGTCTTGTTCACGAGTGAGGGAAGGTTGGAGCGTGAGGTCGATAGGCGGATCGGCGCAGCGTCTGCAGTAATGCGGTCGCTGTACCGGACCGTCGTGGTGAAGAGAGAGCTGAGCCGGAAGGCAAAGCTCTCAATTTACCGATCGATCTATGTTCCCACCCTCACCTATGGTCATGAGCTTTGGGTCATGACCGAAAGAACGAGATCGCGGATACAAGCGGCTGAAATGAGTTTTCTTCGTAGGGTAGCGGGACTCACCCTAAGAGACAGGGTGAGGAGCTCGGTTATCCGAGAGGAGCTCAGATTAGAGCCGCTGCTCCTTCACATCGAGAGGAGCCAGCTGAGGTGGCTCGGGCATCTAGTCCGGATGCCTCCCGGACGCCTCCCTGGTGAGGTGTTTCGGGCATGCCCAGCCGGGAGAAGGCCCCGGGGAAGACCTAGGACACGCTGGAGGGATTATGTCTCACAGCTGGCCTGGGAACGCCTCGGTGTCCTCCCGGTGGAGCTGGAGGAGGTGGTCGGGGACCGGGAAGTCTGGGCTTCCCTACTGAGACTGCTGCCCCCGCGACCCGGACCCGGATAAGCGGAGGAAAATGGAATGGAATGGAATGGAATGGTTGAAAGAGTGTTTGGTTGATGATGAGTGAGTACAGACCATGTACTCTTCACAATGAGAGTTAGTAGTAAGCGTAGTAGTGGTTAGATATACTGTAGTATTGTATGTACACTGTAGTTCAGGTCTCTTCTTCTTTGTATTTTGTGAACATCAACTGCTTGTACTTGTTCTTCAAATGGCTCATCGTTGTGCATTGTTTGAGTTCCACAACTTGATTCCACATCCAGAAATGCTGAAAGTGTTCAGTGTTGTCCGTGCATTGAAGTGTTTTAGCTTACATTTTACCCTCACATCATATTTCTCCTCTCTTGTTGATAAGAATTGTTTTACATTTTTGGGTAGAAGGTTATTGTTTGCTTTATGCATCATTTTAGCCGTCTGAAAGTTTATTAGATCCGCAAATGTTAATAATTGTGATTTTATAAATAAAGAGTTTGTGTGTTCTCTGTAAGCAGCATTATGGATGACCCTAAGTGACCTTTTTGTAGCACGGTTAGTGGCTAAAGTGCACTTTTATAGTTATTACCCATAACTCCACACAATAAGTTAGATATGCTGATATCAGTCAACAGTAGAGCGTATGTACTGTAGTGCTTTTTGGTCAAGGACAAATTTAGCTTTATTCAGTATTGGTGTTTCTTTCCACTTTATGTTTTAAATTTTTAATGTGAGATTTCCAGTTCATCTTCTCATCTATTATAACCCTGAGAAATGTATTTTGGTTCGCCCTGTCAATGTCTACACCATCAATTTGTATTTGCTGGTACGTTTCCTTTGTACACTTACCAAATAGCATTACTTTAGTTTTACTGAGGTTCAGTGATGGTTTGATAAAAACAGACTATCTTTTTAGTATAATTAATTCATCTGTGATTTGTTGTACTAGCTCTGGTGTGCTGTCTCCAGAAGACAATGCAGTTGTATCGTCTGCAAATAATACTAGCTTTAGGTCTCTCGGGACTTTACAGATGTCGTTTATATATAGATTGAATAGTTTTGGTCCTAGGATTGACCCCTGGGGAACGCCGCATGATATGTTTAACCCCTCGGACGTATATTCTCCTAGCTTCACATATTGGGCAAGCTTGATGTTGTAATTTTGCCCTTAAGCTTGTAATTTGGAGGAAATAACATGTCTGTCCAAAATATGCATCAAAAAACTGTTTTTTCAGGCTCCAAATGCAAAATTTTCCCTGCTCAAGACCCCCCCCCCCCGCTCGGCCGCTTCGCTCCCCCTCGCAAAAGGTCTGTTCACTCAGATTTTTGAACCCCCCCGAAAAATATCTGGTTACGGGCCTGATGTCGTCTTGTTGCCCAAACTTTACTGGCCCCAACATACAAAGCGCTGAGTGTGGCCACACTGCAGCTGGTGCAGACAGAAGAGACAACACTCAACTTCCCACAATACAATTCCTCTTAAAGGGTCAGGCTCCCTCTGGATGGCAGTTAGCCCCTTAGCATCACTCTAGCATGATATAAAACGAAGCAAATTACCAAAGTCCAACACTGACCTCTAGTGGTCATATTCCCCTGCCCACAGTCATTGCTGTATTAGGTATTTTTCGGATTTAGCTCAATGGTTTGGTCAATGTCCATGAAGGGCCGGGAAAAGGGAGAGTGCACATATTGTCAACTCCGCCACAATAAAGTGTAGAGTGGTTGAGGTATCCTGGAGGATGGGTAGAACGGTAAAGTGCATAGTTTAGGCCTGGAGTTCAAGCACACAGAAGCCATTAAACACTGAAATCCACATTTAGCAGCCACTATTCACATAACTCTTAAGGTACGTGGTATAAATCACCATTTGCAACACATGGAACACAAAGTGCGTGTCAGCATGTAAATAACACAAACACACCAAGGATTCATAAACACAACTTTTTTTTTTATTGAAGTAGGGCAGCGATCCACCTGCACCCTGACTCGGGTAGGAATGCTTGAGTAGCCGTGTCTAGTGACTAACCCAATCACCCAACAAGTCAGGTGCTCTATTCGTCCTCGGCGGTCTAAACCGTGGCGGGAAGATCAGAGGGTGGCGTGGACAAGGTGTCCAGCGTGTCTTGGATACGTGGCAGTGGATATGCAGCCTTGATGGTTCTTTCATTAAGTGTCCGGTAGTCCACGTAGAGTCTTGTAGAGTTGTACATGTACACTGGTGTGAAAGTGTTTGGCCCCTTCCTGATTTGAATGTAACACTTAAAATGTTTCAGATCACCAAAACTGTCAAGTGTTTTGGTTTTTGCTGTGCTCCCCACACTTGAAGGGGTGTACCAACGCTGAACAATTAAGCAGGACTTCACTCAACAAGACCAGACTGTTTTTCTTTTTTCCCCCTTTTTTTCAGCAGGTGAAAAACCTTAAATGACAAACAGCACGTGATTAACATTTTATAAACCCAAGCACTCACAAATCAAATAATTATCAAAACCCATAATAATTAATTAATACAACACAATAATCAAACCCTTAAATATTAACCTTCAACCATTACACAAGTACATAAAAATAGATTAATTCTCTCCCTTTAAGTTAAAACTGATTTTAAATGAATTATTTCAGTGTGAATGCATAAAAATACATTTTTAACCACGGGAAACAATGAATTAATGGAACTGGTTAAATCCAACACACAAATTAATAAATACCTAATGAATTAACCACAATTTTTTACTCCAGTTTTAGAAGCACATATTTACAATCCATATCCAATGTAAAATTATCTAGCAGTGAACCAAGTGACCCGTTTCCCCCATAAGCAACCATTTACCCAGCCAACATGCCACAAAGCTCCTTGCCCCGCATTCCAATGCCACAGCAGCGCAACAAGTGCCGCACATCCACAAAGAAAATAAGTGATCGTACCGGCTGTGCGTTCAGCTCTATGTTGGTCGTATTCTCACAGCTCTGCTCTGCAGTGGCTTCTCTTTGCTCTGCCTGATTTGACACAGCTGCGTAATTAGCGCGCTCGCGCACCAGCCGATGAGACGGGAGCGCTCACCGCTGTAACTTTTCCTGAAAGTAAATTGGCTTTGATCATGTGACTTGACTGGCCGAACTAACGCCGAATTGTATGAAACCCCTCTCTAGTAACCTGGTTGAATACGGGAGTGATGTGCTCTACCAAGTGCTCTCTTAAAGAAAACTGCAATAATCTAAACAGGGTTCTGCCTGTTGCCGAGCGCGTCACAGGGCCGCCGTAACAAAAACAAATATAAATATTAGTCAATGACAGCACAACTGAACACAAAATGAATGTTGCCACCTCCGAGAAAGAACGTAATTGAGATCTATCAGTGTGGAAAAGGTTATAAAGCCGTTTCTAAAGCTTTGGGACTCCAGCCAACCACAGTGAGAGCCATTATCCACAAATGGCCAAAACATGGAACCGTGATGAACCTCCCCAGGAGTGGCTGCCCTCACAAAAAAAATTCAGCAAATCGATTGTTGTGTTTGACAGGATTTAATTCAAGAAAATTCCTTTTTTCCCATTTACAAACAAGTACTTGCTGGCTATCAATTCATGATCACATACCCAGAAATGGCAACATAAGTGTATAAGCAATGAAAGTGAACAGAAGGCAATGCAGGGATAAAGCCGCTTCGTACACTTGGAAATAATCCCACTTCCTCCTTACTTGCAGTCATTGGGCCTCATTAAGGAACCTTCTTACGCACAAATGTGTTCTTAAAGCCTTCTTACGAACATTTTTGGCATTCAGAAAACGTGTTCTTAACTCACAGTTCTTAGATCTAAGAACAAATTCTAGGAACACTCAGGAGGACTCTTACGCACAAGCAAAGCTTGCACTTTCAATGCACAATCGCCCTCATGATGGATTTTGCAACCTGATCCCAAAAAATGTAGTGCAAATAAAATATCCCAACAATTATTTATCATCAAAACAACTAAAATATACTCCATCGATAAATATACAGTCAAACCTGTCTTAGCGGCCACCTTTATAGAATGGCCACCTGCCTATAGCAGCCACTGAAAAATCCCCCACAGCAAATTTACATGTTATAGACCCTGTGTATAGCAGTCACCTGTCCAACGCGACCAGCGGCCACCCATTTTGTCTCCCTTGGTCAATATCTGACCGCATATAGCGGCCAAATTACCGACTCAAGTAGAAGCTTCATGCACGAAAAAGTTTCATTTTTCAATCAATGACGCCGTCGTGTGTAGACTTTAATTACTGAGTCCTAGCTCAGTCACAATCATTCACAAGATCCACACAAACTGTCAGTTGTTCCACATAAAAAAGCCGTCTTCTTTTGAGCTTGCTATTTCCTGGTCAAACATGTAACTTTCAGAGCATTTGCACCAAAACATTACCGCAAAGTAGGCTGGGAAACAGGACGTGCTCCCAGCGACGCTACAATAAAAAAAAACATACGCTAGCATGCATGCGGCAGCGGGAGCAAAACTGAGTTGGGTAGTACTTAATTGAAGTATTTTAGAATGTACTCACGCTATTTTTGATAAATCCTCATCCACAAATCCATCAAAGTCCTCATCTTCTGTATTCCACACAAACAAAGCCGTCTTCTTTTCCGTTCGCTACTAGTCTGTTAACTTGTCAGTGTTATTCAGCTCCGAAGCAAAGAAGGAAACTTCTCCTGTTGCTTCTGCCAACTTTATTTATTGAACGCGGCCACCAGACAGCAGCTCAGAACACACACACATCTCTCAGCATCGTCTCTCCTTCCTGCTTGCCCACAAGGCAAAGGTTAAACAAGCCCCACTACATAGCTGTCCCGGCAATGCCTGTAAGAAATGACATCGTTTATTTCCTGGTGTGCACTGGTCAATACTGTAATGCCGCTTGTTGTGGGGAAGGAGAGACTCACGTCGCCGATGCACTTTAATGGCTTTATTAACAGCGGAGAACACTGCAGGACTTTACATCCACGCCAACATAAACACACTTCCCAACTCTCTCCAAACTCACAGCTAGCACTGAGCCTAGCTCTCCTGCTCGGGACGCCCACCGTCACTTCCCGTCACTTCCTGATGAACTAAAGCTGTAATGACACTCTGCCGTATAAAAAGTAAAATATTAAAAACAAGCGTAAGACATTACTAGCACAGCTTTGTTCTGTGGGTCGTGGATATATTCTATCAGTTATTATTAAGCCTCTAGATTCCTTTTGGTATTACACAAACTATGTATTTTGACTTTATTTTTCCATCATGATTGTGTAAATATTTTCTAGAGTTTCCGAAATGGTTTGGTTTCTGATTGATGGCCCACCTCCCGTTTCCTCCAGATCCCTCCGGTGCAGTCTCATCTTTTTTTTTTAGTCTATTTTAAGTCAAAACACTTCTTTTTAACCTCTGCGGTGGCGCGTTTCTCCGTGGAAACGGCATTTATGTTTCCTGCAATGGTGCTCCATGCCGACTCTTTTTGGATGGCCTGATGACCGGTGGATACACGTGAAAATAAGGTGGTCTTGTGTTCGCTCACTCCTTGTAAAAGCACCTCTATTTCAGTAGAATTGAAGTTTTTCTTTCGTTTGTTGTCCAGCTGCTCCTCAGTCTTGCCCTTGCGCGTTGCCATCTCCGCCTCCAGCTGCCTGTTGCGCACGGCACATTTTTGACCTAAAATAGGAAATAATAGGCGGTGACCTATGCAAATTAGGCCTTACATGCACGTGCATCGCAGTTGGCATTCATCAGCCTAAGAACACCGGTGCGAACGATTATCCCTACTTAAGAACGTGTCGTGAATATATCCAACCCACGCCTTCCTAAGTACAGTTCTTCAGAATACTTGATGTTGGTGAAGAACTTCAGAATACAAGATGTTCGTGAATGAGGCCCAATGTGCCGATTCTTGCAATTTACAACCAACACCAGATGGCGCCACATATAAAGAAAACATTTGTCAAAGCGTGAGCACGTTTCTCAGCAGACCCTGTGAGGGCCAAATGGTATCCTTAAAAATAAAGAAGTAAATCATTTTTTATGTAAAAACATATATTTTATTATTGATGAGTTATCTTATTATTATTTCTCACCTACAGTAGCTACTTTATTCTTATTATGATGATCAACTAATTACTAATTATCCGATTATAATGATACTTATTACTATTTTATCAATCACTGAACAAGTTATCCACAAGCTCACACACCTCATTCGCCTTAGAAATGTGGTAAAGTTTGACATGTTACTGTTAACTGGTGCAAGAAGCAAACAACTTGCTGGCCTTTGCATCACGTGGCGCTCCCCTGTCCAAGCACAGGAAACGTGGAGCTGTCGGATACTTGACCCCCAGTATGCAGCGACAGACGGTGGTGGTGGAAAATCAAAGTGTTTTGATAGCAGGAGCGGGTGCAGGTGCTGACTAGCAAAGGATGCAGTCAACACACAACGGAAGACTTGGGCAAGCAACAAAAGGAACCGTCGAGGTGACCACACAGGAGAAGTACACGAAGGCCCGAGGCAGAGACCCGATCCTGCAGCCATCAAACCGGAACCCGGAGGGACCCAACGCTTGTCTTCTTCAAAGCCTTGTTAGTTAGCACAAAAGTAACACACTTCTCCTTCCGTGGAAACATGATGTAAAGTTACAAAAAAACAGATCAGCAGAAAACCAGATGGTAACAGGTATCATGGGCCCTGCGCCTGATTTCTGATTTAGAATCAGTGTCACTTTTGTTATTGTCTGAATTCTGACAAGAAAACCCAGCAATACTCAAACTGGGTGTCAATGCAGACGTCAGCTCTCGCTGTTTATGGTAACGAGGCATAACGTTTGGTCAAAGTACATGTTTTGCATGTTGTGTATTATTTCGTTCATCGTCCTCGTGACAAACTTTTGCATGTCACAAAAATGATTGTGTTTCACAAACAACAAGAAAATGTTGAACACTGTTTGCAGTATATTTGTTTTGCTGGCTATAGCTTGCAGTCTGTGTGTCACAGCCCTCAAAGTCATGGCACCCTCGCCACAGGAGACTCACCCAAACAGACTGTGTACTTTCTTACTCTGCTCTTGCCCTGTAACCAAATATACTATTTTACTTTTATTTTTTAATACAATTTGAAAACCTTTTCAGTTGTGCAATTATTGACTGCTTGTCCGATAACAACGTGGCTCAAAGAACCAGGAAGGAAGGCTAATGAGGAGAAATAGCCACCCTCCTCTATTGTTTACATACACTGGTTGAGCTCAAAGTGTCCAGATGAGCTTTCTGCAAGCAAAGAATGTTAAAGTCTCACATCGTTGCCTGTTGCTCAGTGGCATTCTCTGACTTCACAATGGTGCAATGCACTGGTCTTCCTGGGCGAGGGCACAACAACAGAATGCAATCATGCTCAGGGCAATTGTGTTGGTGACCGCGAGGAATGTGCCAGAGATGGACTCAAGTGAACCGTTTGTTTGCTGCGGTTGTGCAAGTCAGGCAGTGGGCAGCTTAGACCACGACTCTCAGTCCAGCAAACTAACAAACATGCAATTTCATGTTAAGTTAATGTGCATCCTCAGCGAAGATAAAAGACACCAATATAGCATCTGGGATGGAATTCCTTGCACATCTTTGCGGCCTTGAAGGGTGGATGGCAACGAGGAATGCTCAGCCCTGCAGAGAAGCCAATGAAAAGCAAATCTCCAGTGGCTCCTGGCCGGCATGAAGAGGTCTACTTGGCAGTAGAACTTGGAGTCATGTGCGTCCATTTAAATGAGAAGGCAATGCAGGACAGACACCCTGAGGCTGCCAAGCTGACATACTGGAGGAATGCAGCAGCAGCCATCTGAGTGAGGAAAACAGCTCAGCAGGTCTCCTGGACTGTGCAAACACATGGCACTCCCCAGAAGGAAAGCTCAGATCACAAAGATCGTCTTCTTGTCACGGAATTCCACGCAGCACTTTACTCACTCGTGCTGGCAGACATGCACAGCTGTCTGTCTGTCTGTCTGTGGCGGTGGGGCGGGGGGCTAGGGCCCTGCCACACCCAAGTTAATAACAACAGCTGCTCCTGTTGTCATGTGAAGCTTCTTCTCCCTCTCCTCGTACCCCGCCTCTGTCTTTTTACACGTCTTACTGGGTGTTGCTGCAGACATCCAGCAGTGGCCACGCGGATAGTGTGTTAAAGCCCCCCCATCCCCCTGCAGCACACCACACCCCCTTGCTGCCACACAACACTTCCTGGGGAATTTGCAACTGCATGTTTTTCAGCTGCCATCAAAGGAAATTCCACCTCATCACTCCGTCTTCTGAACCCAAACGCCTCTGAGAGCGTGGGAACATGCAGAGTAAGTTTCTGGCTTCTTCTGGAAAGAGTTTGTAATGTTTAACGTGTGCAGCTAGGCCTGTCACGATAACACATTTTGCTTGTCGATAATTGTGATACAAAATTATTGTTGAAAATCAAAATATTATTGGCAACATTTTTAGACCATTTTTTCATTAATTATTGTCGTGAGAGGTGTAATTCACATTTGAACCACTAGATGGCACTCAAGTATGGTGTACGGTGTACCTGTGTAAGACATTAGCTTGACGCAGAAGTTGCCTGTATGGATGTTTTTGCAATGTAGCCAGTGACACTGTCCGCGAGCGCACAACGTTTTGCATTGTTTTGTTTATATTTGCCGACCAAACGCCTCAGTAGTGGAATGGAATGGATGGATGGGTGATTCACAAACCTCAACTTCATTGGAACACATGGTTATATTGCGTGATCATTTTCTCCTGTTATTCCAGAACTGGCAAAGGGCACATGTTGAATAGGAGGTGAACCAAGGCATTAGCAATTGATGTGATTCTGGGATTCAATAAGCTGTGCTTCTTCCTACTCCTTTTGGACTTGTGGAATTGCGAATTGTGATATGTGATGTAGCATTTGTAAACTAGGAAAGTGGGACCAGGAAAGGTGATCGACGATGGAGGTATATACATTCCTGATACAAATTTTAATACCAATTGAAAAAATGCAATCATTCACATTTTGCACTGTTGGATCTTAAAGAGGTTCTAAAGCAGAGCTTCAAAATGCAAAAAAAAAAAAAATGGGAGTGAGACATTTTTTTGAGTAAGCAATTTATTGCAAGCAAGCATTACAATGAAATAGGCTGAAAACCTAAAACCCCCCTAAAATAGAAATCAAATGTTGAAAAAAGGACTCAGTAATGAGTAGCTGCGCCATTCTTGTTAATCACATCAAACGGAGGGCATCCACTGTCTGGAACTGATGTCCATTTTTGTAAACTTCCCTTGCCAAACATTTGGATTTAGATGAGGGAACACGCAAGATGGCCCAAAAGAGTCAGCTTATTCCTCTTTGTGAAGCAGCGTTGTCCTGTTGAAAAAGCCAGTCATTACCACACAGACCAGGGCCTTCAGTCATGAGGGATGCCCCCTGCAACATCTCCACATAGCCGGCTGCCGTTTGACGCCCCTGCACAACCTGAAGCTCAATTGTTGAAGGATCATGATGGTGGCGAACATGCCAGTAACGTTGGAAGCCATCAGGACCGTCAAGAGAGAATAAAACTGTCTTCCACCTTTCGATGTCCCATGTTTGGTGCTCTCTTGCAAATTCGAAACGGGCAATTTTGTGGCGTTGAAGGAGGTGAGGCTTTTGAAAAGTTTGAGCATGAGTGTGTTGGGGATAAAAGCTTTGTACTTGAAAAACTGCAGTTTGAAACAGAAAATTGAAGTTTTGAAGTTGAATTATGACGCTGCGATTTGCACCAAAAATCTGAAGTTGAAAAGAAAATATATTAAAGTGGAAAAAAATTGAACTGTAAAATGCAAAAAAACCCAAACAGAATGTCAAATATGAAAGCAAAAAAGTAAAACATATTTTTTTCCAGTTAATTTACTCCAAAGAATTTTCCTGGATTTTTTTGTGCACTAATTTTTATTTTGGTGACTTTTTCAAGATTCAACATCCAAAATAGAATTTTCATCTTCAAATAGTATTTTTTTCAAGTACAATTCCCCCCCTAATATTACTCCATTGTGGACTCCAGCAGTAGAAAGTGAAAGAAAAGCCAGCCAAGCCGTCATTCCACACGTATCTTAAGGTCTTTATACATTAGGTGCGCTTGTGCACCGCCTTTCTACAAACACCTTTCTGTGAAAATGCAGAGCCGACAGCCAGTGTAATTAGCAGGTGGCAGAAAGGCCAGTTATAAGAAGGAGCCCTCACAACAAGGCAGGGGTAGATATATCCCATCGTGTGAGAAGTCATGCTCCAGCATCGGCCAGCAGAGGAACCTGAAACAGCTGATCAGCGTGGACCATCTGTGCTGCTGCAGATGGATCCCTCTCAACATTAAACCCTTGTCATACACTCAGTGAATGGAAAGTAATAACCTGACCCCACCCATCCTTTCTGGGTCCAATCCCTCTCCACCTCCCAGTGTAAAGTATAATTGTTGCAGTCGTTCACGTTAAATAAGTCAATCAGGAGACTTGGGATTCTCCTTCACTGGCAGGGAAGCAAAAGAGATGACCGTGTTGTTTTCCCATGAATGACTCTTTGGCCTTCTCTCGAAGAGCTTTTATGCCTTGAAGGTACCCAAAGCGCTTTGACACCTCACTCACTCGCTGATGACGCGACCGGCGGGTAAATATCTTGCCCAAGGATACTTGACATGGCCACTGAGGATGGAACCAGCAACCATCAGGCGGGGAGACAAGCACTCTACCACCTGAGCCATGTCCGAATAGAATGAAATACTTGAAAATGGAAAATGGGCATTGTCAGCGCAATTGTAAACATCGCTGGCAGAAAATAAGCCAGTCCCTCGAAAGACAATCCTGAACTTCCCTCGTGAAAATCACAGAGAAAATCAAAAGAGTTTTGCCTGATCCCCGAAAATCCTTGCTCTTACCCCTTACTAGCTGTGCCCCTGCTGATCTCCAGTGGAGAGACAGAGACAGCCGATTGGTCGGTTGCTGTGGTCGCTTATTGGTCAGTGGGCGGTGCTGTTGTTGGCACAGAGTGGCAACTCGTTTGGACGTTTTGGACGTTGCTGTGCAACTTGCGTCTTTGGTGGCCGCGAGCCACTCGATAACTGTTTCAACATACAGCACGGTCACTTTAAGATCACATGTTTCTTTGTGACAGTGACAGAAGGTGCGGTAAACGCAACCATCTACTGTATCTCACAAAAACAGCACAAAAGGCGAGTGAGAAGCTCACAAAAGAACAGAATCTGAGCCATGACGATCCATATTCATGGACTCAGCGCTTGTTATTGGCATTTATCCACAAGGCCCACAGTCTGTTTCAGAGCAGCAAGCTCTCAAAGGGCCTAAGTGTTGTCATTAAGCTGTTATCCCCTCACATTATCCTCATCGTTATGTTGAAGCTGTCTGGGGCTCCCCCCTTGTTTCTGCAGCAGATGTTAAAAAAAGAGAGGAACCCTCTTCCGACCTACACGCACACACACGCACACACACAGACACACAACCCACCACCCATCTCCCTGGTATCTAATTAGGCCTACAGCACAAAGACTCCCAGATGTCAACGTCCTCCTGGCCTCCTTTGATTGCCTCCTTTCCACTCCACAGACTGGTTTGTTAGCCCGCTGGGGGCCTTGCATGTGGTAGGCGTTAGCACGTGTCACTCTCCGGAGGTCAGCACTGGACTGCTTTAACATATCAGTAATTGCTTTAGGTGTAAATCACTGCAATCCAGGAGGGAGGGAGGACAGTCCCGAATGAACCCCATCAAGGTAATGAATAACTTCCCAACTAGACATAACAAAATAAGTTCTATTGATTAACAGAGGTGTGGACTCGTGTCACGCAACTCGGATACGTTACCTTTGTTTGATGATCTGAAACATTGAAGTGTGACAAACATGCACAAAAATAAGAAATCAGGAATGGGGGCAAACACTTTTTCATACCACCACACACGCACACGCGCACACACACACGCACACACACACACACTGCTCAAAAAAATTAAAGGAACACTTGGAAAACACATCAGATCTAAACTGGGGGAAAAATGATGTTGAATATGTCTCCTGATAATAAGTGGGTGATGTATTAGTAACAAAATGATGCCACATCATTTGATAGAAATGAAAATGATCATCCTATAGAGGGGGGAAATCAAAGACACCCCAAAAATGAAAGTGAAAAAATGATGCAGCACACTGGTCCATTTAGCTAAAATGTCATTGTAGCAACTCAAAATGATTCTCAGTAGTTTGTGTGGCCCCCACGTGCTTGTACGCATGCCTGACAACGTGGGGGCATGCTCCTAATGAGACTACAGATGGTGTCCTGGGGGATCTCCTCCCAGATCTGGACCATCACTGCGGTACCTGAAAATGGACATTTTTGGGGTGTCTTTGATTTCCCCCCTCTATAGTGTGATCATTTTCATTTCTATTAAATGACATGTACAACGACGATTCAAATTCCCGACTCCTTGCGACTTTAGACATCACATTTTCCTAGAAAATGTTGTTCACAAAACTTTTGCCTGTGAATGCTCATTCGTCCGGGTCATTGCATTCTCAGGGCATCGACTCTATCACAACTGGACTGTTCAGGTTGTCTCAGAAGACGTTTCACCTCTCATCCGAGCAGGCTTCGTCAGTTTATGCTGAAAGACCAGGTGGGACACATACCAGTCAGACTAGATAGGACAGCTGTAGTCTGAGAACTCGGTGCAAGAGCCAGTGTATTTATCCTCTAAAGGAGGAGGCATGTCCAGACAGGAATGGTTTTGCTGTTTTGTGGTTTCAAATAGCGTGGGGCCTCTGCCCGCCAAATCATGGTGGTTTAGGTGGTATCATCCCATTCAGATGTCATGGTCATGGACCCACCTGAAACCAAGGTGGCTGCGTCTTGTTTATTTGTTAGAGGTTAAATGACTGAATCTTTTAGGAAGGGATGAAAGGACAGCACTGTATATACGTGAGAGAAAGGTGGTGTCGCAGACCTCCCCCTCTGTTCAGAAATGGGTTTGACCTGAGGCTCCTGTGTCATTCTGTTTTTGGAATCATTTTTGTGCCGGTTTTTGAACGTTCTAGCTTTGGAATCGGTGTCTTTGGTTACAAATAGCATTTACTCAAATATGACTTTCCTACCAATCCAGAGGAGGCATTGGAGTATCTCATTGCATCAGCCTAATCTATCTGGACTAGCATGCAAACTCCAACAGGCAACATTTATCTTACTTTGGATTGTTCAACAGTCAAAGGTTGACACTTTTTATTAGCCGCCTTATCTGAGCGGACGCATTAACTCTTGTTTTCGCGGGAGCTACAGATCACAGTTTTATTTATCTTGTGGGTTTTCTGACTGAATTTCTGACTTGTAGGCAATGTACTGTATTTCTGTCCCAGTAGGGGGCTACAGTTCTCTTTTCCTCCAACCGGCAGCGACAGATTGTCTATGAAGAAGACAGAGGAAAATGGCGACACACATGTGGAAATCGAGCGGAGACAAAAAATCCAGGCAGCTAACACTGTCACGGAGCTTGTCTGGCGGTGGATCTGCCTTGAGTAGTGATGCCATCGCGAAAGGTGGAGGTGACTCGGATGATGTAGGTGGCGTAGACACACATGCAGTTGACAATGGCAGCCGTGTGGTGCGACACCGGAAGCAGTTCAGTCGGGTGACTCAGAACCTGACCCTGATTCTTCTGACGAGTGGCTGCCATGTGCTTGAAATTGCTTCTCTGCAGAAAAAGCTCATTTTCTCTGTTTTCTAGTCAAAATCAGGTGTTTTTGCTGAAAGTACCTTATGTTCTACTGCCAATATCTAAAGACCCAAAAAGGCTAGAAACAAACTTTGTTTTTCTGGTGAAAAAAGAAAGTCTAAAGTTTCCTTAGATAGTTTCAATGTTTAGGTAGTCCTAAATCTAAATATTCTGTGGGTCTAGAAAGTTCAGCAAAAATGTCCCAAAACTCTGGCAGTATGGAGCTCTCTGCTCCGAACAGGCTGGCAGTCGATGAGTTCATGTGCTTACTGATCACTTCCAATTTGTTGCAAACCTCCTCCCTGTCACTTCCGGATTCCCCGTGAAAATGTTGCCATGCCCTCCACTTCAGGCCAGTGTAATCAGGTGCAGCGTTGATCCCCTTTAATCTCGATTTTCTAAGACCACCCCCCCACAGCCGTGTTCTCTGCGGGCGGTTCCAAATCCACATGTAATTTCCAGAAGAACGAGCTTTAAACATGGATTCATGATGTGACGCAAGACACTCGTATGGTTAGTCATTAAAGGCAGCACATTTCACGTCCTGTTCACTGATTACCCGACGTCCTTCTCCTCCAAATGGCCTGTGGGCGTTTAGAAATGGGGCAGTGGATGTGTGTCGTGTTTAGCAACACGGCGTCAGTTATGCTTGGAAACACGCCGTGGTCGCTCGGACGTGCCCAGGCTTCATGTCGATCATTTTGGATTTGGCGGTGCGGCACCGGACAGAATGTGTCATGTTGATGTGTGAGGATGTTTGACAAGTGCAGTCACGCAGTGGCGACCTCGCAGAGCGGACGGGCCCAGCAGCACATGCCACGCAGGCAAGCACACAACTGACCCGCATTCAGACTTTTTTGTGAAAGGAAGATTCTGATCATTTTCATATTCCATTCACTTTGATAAGTGGTGTAGGGGGGTCTTTTTAAGGCTTCCATTCATCAGAAGACAGGACACTGATACTCAAATGATACTTGCAGTGTCAATACATCTAAAATATGCATGGATAGAACATTGATATATTGCGAAATACTACATACAACCAAAGACACAAATTCAGAGGGAAAACATTCCAAGAATCCACAAGAATGATTCCCAAAACAGGTTTTTAAGTTTTAGAATGTAACCAATATTTTGGGGGTAAATGTGCCCTCTACGGTTGCAAGAACTTGGGAGCTCGAACCCCCACTGTACATAACATCCCCAATTTTATGAGTCTTCAACTCAGCAAGGGTCAGTGAATTAAAGGGATAGTTGGGATTTTTTGACATGAAGTCGTATGACATCCCCATCAGCAGTTACTCCCCATTTGGTCCCCTAAGTCCATTTCTGGTCGGATTTCGGTGATGAAGAATGTAGTTCCAGGTAGTCACTGGGATTACTCAAGTAAGGAGTTTCTTCTTCTCAAAACAATATGTGTTTAGCAACCCCAGCGCCTACTGAAATCCGACCAGAACTGGACTTAGGGGACCAAGTGGGGGCGTTGATGTACTACGCCGCATTTTCTTTGGCTTTTTGGCAACATGAATTCAAGGAGCTGCCACTCAGGGGGCACGTGGCATGGAGCAGAGCGCCCTAATGCCTCTCACTTGAATGGCCCAATGAAAGACAATGGCAGCCAGGACATTTTCATCACAGGACATGAAAACAGGGCGCATCCTGGGACAACAGGACGTTTGGCCACTCTACCTTTGACCTTTCCTTTGCCTGTGTGGAAATGCGTTGGTTTCTCTTTAAAGCTCATACAGCCTCTTTGTACAGGAGTAGTATGCATGAAGTGAGGTGTTTATCTTCGGCTGTGGCCTTAGTCCGGCCAGGTCGGACTGGTTCCCAGCGCTGTTTGGAGAAGCCTAGAAAAACAAAGGGCTCAGCGCTTAGGGCTGGGGGGAAAGGGCGGGAAGCCCGGGTAACACAGTCATTCGACGGGAAGATCTATCTTTGTGAAGACGGGGGAAAAAGGAAGGCACGAGGACTCTGGTCTCGTGTGGAACGTGGAACTTCAATAAGACGCGAGTTGCTGACTCCCTCCTCCCCTTTCCGTCCCCACAGGGCATCACAGGTGAGGTGAGTGAGACACCGCTGGGTGGACGTGTGGAGGGGGACGAGCAGTTAAAAAGATTGCCCCTCAGACCTCCGGTGAGTCAATCTGTAATCACTCTTCTTGTGACTAAAAATAGCTCACAATGCTGCGTTTGTGGCGTTTGAGGCACAGCAGCACACATACATGATAGCAATGTTCATGCAAACACGTCTTTTGCTGACGCAACCCCCTGGGAACCGAGTAGTCCCTAACTTCCTGTGTTTGCATAAGTGCCTCCCAGGAAGACTCAAGATAGGAGAGACCATGTTGAATATTTCAAACTGGGAGTCACAACGCTCTGTTGTACATACAGCCAAACCCCATTTTGGCGCTTTTTGTTGAAAAGGTTTGCTAACATTTTGCCTCGGTTTTCGTTGACATTGCACGGAACAAACTAGTCCGTTTGCCCAAAGAACGATGTGAGTACCAGCAATTTGATAAAGAAGCTGCGGCACACGACGGAATTCAATCTCAGCAGGACGTACGTGAAGCACATCAGTGTTTGTTTTTCTTTCCGTATTTATAATCATTTTGCAATGTTGGTGCATGTAAAACTATGATTATTCCTTCTAAAATGTATTTTTCAAATTATTTTTGGGTGTCTGGACCCATTTACTTTAGTTCTTATTACCTCGGTTTTGGATCAAATTAATGATGAAAACCGAGGTTCCGCTGTGTTAGGGTTTGGTGATACTACGAATTTTGATATCAATCTGATACCCAGTAAATACAGGGCCAGTATTGCTGATACCGGTATTGATTGGGGGCTGCCCTAACGCTAACCCTAGTGGTTAGCATGTTGGTCACACAGTCAGAAAATCTGGAAGATGTGGGGTCGTATCTGTTTTGGCGTCTCTGTGAGGAGTCAGCATTCCAAAAATATGCATGCTAGGTCAGTTGGAGACTCTAAATTGTATGAATAAGAGTGTGAATGGTTGTTTGTCTATACCCAGGGCCCACAGTCAGCTGGGATAGACTCCAGCATATCCCAGCAGAAGCAGCATAGAAAATGAATGAATGAATGAATGAATGATACCGTTATTGTTGCTGATGCTTTTTCCTTGAAAATGTTCACCATCATTGAATGACTTTGCGATTTTACCTTTCATTTTGAAAATCATATTTATACTCAGAATAAAACAAAATTCATATTTCCATCAACAATCTTTTTTGTGAACAATCTCACAATATAATAAATACAACAATATAAAAGGATGTAACAATAGTAACAAAATCATGCATTTACACCTTTATTCCTTTCTATTACGTTAAATAAAGTCAGTAGTGCAAAATAAGTCAAGAAAAGCAAAAACACTCATTGAAATCCTTGGCTTTTGCTCCCAAAGCCCTCCTGTGTCCAAAAATGTATTGCTTGACTTTGTAAACAATACCACAATATATGAATATAGCTATATTAACAATATGAATACACAACAACAAAAAAAAGATATTTTGTGGAAATGAAAACAGAAGCCAGCAGAAAAATATTGATCTTATCAGGTTAGAATCGATCTGATACTGATGCTACCCCTGGTATCGACACTGCAACTCCCCAACACAGCACATACACATATAATGATTGCATGCACACAGTTGTTTTGTGACGCGCACAGCAGAGCGGCCGCCGAGTGACTGACAGGCATTATTCGGGTTGGGAAGTTTTTGTGGCTGGAGGTGAACTTAAGGTGAATCCGCTTCCAAGGGCCTGTTTGGAATGTCAAGTGTAGCCAAACACCTCAGCTCACCCCCCTCACCTCGCATGCACATATGGGAATGGAAATACACCTGAAACGGCGTACGCATGTTGGTGTGTTAGATCAGTGGAGGATACCCTACTCCTCCTCTTGTGCTCGCTTCTCTTTCAGATTAGTTACCGTCCATGTTTATATAACCATAGAACACAATATTCTGTGTGCCCTGAAAGATCAGTCCAAATGGTCTAACAGGGCCGCCACTGAAGGGTTGTCTTTTGACAAATGCCTGGGATTGAATGAGTTCAGTGAAATGTCGTATTTTCTCTTTACATGTTTAAAATTGCTTTTTAAACAAGCAAAAATGTGTTTGATCCCATTACTTGATGGAATTTTCAGGAGAATAGCTGATTACAAAGCTAACTAGTAGGCCGTATTCAACCGCAAAACAGCGATCATTTATTCATGAATTCATTATTGAAAAAACGCAACAGACAGACAGACAGACAGACAGACAGACAGATAGATAGATAGATAAATAGAGCTCAGTGCCAGCTGAATGCCAATGATAGCGCCAGCCTTCATGCAAAATGATTTATACAAATGCAGATCTAGGAAGAAGCCTGCAAAATCTTATCTTTAAAAGTCACTATTTAGAGATTGTTAGAGAGTGTTAGTGTGACTGATGTGGGCTTGGAGCTCCTCAGTCTTGTAGAATGTATCCAGCTGGAGCAGCTGTGCGTATGTACGGTGGTAAACCTCACCTCCGAACACCTTAAGAGGTGTGCTGAACATCGAGTTGACAGTTTGGCCTTTTAGCTCTCATTCTACCCCGGAACGCGAGGCTGGCTGAACCAGGCGGGTTACATTTGCAGTATGTAGGGTTCCTTAAAGATTTGGGCTGAGTTAACAATTGACTGTGTTTGTTTGTGTGTGTGTGGAAGGCGTGAATGCCGTGGACTATTGATACGTTTAGTGGTTCCCTCCTTTTGACAGGAACTACAGGCTGGATGCATGATCTAATCCGACACAGGCTGTTCAGCTCAGTAACAAGTGTAGCGGCAGAGACGGCGAGTAACTGGGCCACCGTCTGCATTACATAACCTCAGTGTTGCTGGGTTGAATCCATTGCACTATTTATTTTTATCGCTCCGTGCCCGCCTGTGGTGGAGGCGCTCGTCGTCACGTGGGGACATGCACGGTGAGCGCTTGCCAGTGAGCTTTAATCTAGGTCACTGACAAAACGCTGCTGGGGGTCATGCATGGACGCAACCGGTTCAGCTGGCCAGAAGTTCTGTAGAGGAGAAATAGTTGTTTAGAATAAGTCTGTCAATGATGAAAAAACACATTCATCATACTGGAGTTAAGGATGTTGTTGGTGTTATATTTTTAGGTCAAAACCGTAAAGTACGTTATAATTCCTCGATTGCCTCTCATTCATACGAAAATAGCGCTCTGGGTGCCCTGAGACGGTATTTTTTTTTCCAGAGTGGGAAAATCTAAAAACGGCGGATTGTCGTTGCCGTGTAGATGTCCCAAAACTATGAGGTCAGCGACCCAATGCCACCCCGTCATCGTCACGTGACCAGAAGTGAGCCAACATAATATCTGCCATGACTCACCCAAGTTGTTGTCTTCCTCTCCATAAGGACTCACATAAGTGCTTCCACTTCATCGTGAGTCTTGATGAGCCTTGGAAAGCTGAAGATGACGGACTTTCTTTGTCTCTGGTTTTGGTGTGTCATGTGGTTCCATCTGCGTGTCTGCTCACAGCGCCACAAGGTGGTGTGCCTTGTGGATTACATCTGTTTCACCCACTGACCCGTTCCCTTCTGGGTGCAACTATTTACTAATCCGGCACAGTGCGGACGCAACCCGCCAAAAAAAAACTCAGGAGCGTTCTCATGAGGACAGGGCCTTAGGGTCCAGCTATACTGGCCCAAGACAGCTCAGGTGTTGAGTGCACCTGATTGTGGAGACACACTCCCCTCCAGCAGGTGACATAGCACGCATACCTGGACAGGCTGTGTGTGTCGCTATAAACACGCAACATGCTCTCTGACGTGGCATTTTGCTCCTTTTCATCTCCTTCCACACCCGCTCCATTGGCTTGTAAAACTGTCAAGCCCGTTTTGATGTTTTTCCAACTTCCAAATTGGTTGTCTCCATTGCCTGTGCTTTTATTGGGCAGATCACAGAAGACTTCACGGCACTCTGCGGCACTCCTGTGAATCACGTGAAAAAAAACAGAGAATTCAGTGGAGATTCCAGGTGATTTAAGGTGCCACTTTTTGCTCCGGGTTGCAGCCCAGTTTTCTGACTGACCTGTTTTTTCCCAGCTTTGCATGTGAACCCGCTCCTCTGCCTGACACTGAAGTCTCTGACCCGTGTCACAGGTTGCGTGTTGACCTCACTAATGATGCTCAGTAGAAGTCACCTAACTTGAGCATCTGTTATCTTCCGTGTTTACTGCTTGCAGTTAAATACGTGGTTGGGAAGCAGAAGCATTTGCCATTTGGGTCAAGCAGCTCCTCCCGTCCCGAGGCATGTTCCCACTTCTCTAATTGGACGTCTGCTTCCTATAATCCAGTGACAGTTTCCTTTGTGCCCTACAGGTTGATGAGCTAGTTGTGGACTCTTCCAATCAATGAAGATCAAAGTTGGGACCGAGTGTGGTCTGAGTCACATGTTCCCCAAACATTTGCGCCCACACTGATCTCCATTCAGTGCTGGAGCACAAAGGCCGTTTGAGAAGCGTGCAGGGCAACCAATGGAGCAGAGTTCTCCCTCGACGTGCCGAGGGGCCCAGTGTGTCCCCAGATAAGAAAGTGCACACACTCAAGTGGCTAGGCTTGTATAGGAGAAGATTCTTTTAATGCTGACGTTTTGGTGTTAGGTCTGATCTGCATATGGTGAATGATTTTTGTGATGTCGTCTTTCATTTGTTGACCATGTTTCCAATCGGATCAGGAAAAACATTGGCAAACATTTTGAATGGGCCTGCCTGTTGCTGACTTCCTTGCGGGTTGCTAGCATTCTAGCATCTTCTCACGGTTTGTCCAGCATCCGTTGCGGCAGAGTAAAACATAATACTGACACATAGCAAGCATGAGGAATAATACGATGGGCTTTGCAGGCCCATAATAAAACACAGGACATGGATTTTAGGCAAACATCAACTCATCCATCTTCTTCTGCTTATCGGAGGTTGGCTGTACGACGCTCTACGATAAGCACTGCCCATTGAGGGAATTGTGTGATAAGCAAATGAGGAGAAATCAGCCAAATGCTTGTAAACGAAACACACATTACATAAGAGATTGACCATACAAAAAACTAAAGAAGGAGTACAAAAACAAATGAACAAATATTTTAAGAGTGTGCAAGAGAGAATATTATAGTAATAAACATAAATAAAAACAAAATTAGAGCAACATGGGGCATCTTAAACAGTATGACCAGGAATGGATCCAAGAAAGCTGATTACCCTCAATATTTTCAACATGGAAAGGCCAAAAATGACATATAGAAATGTTCAATTAACACTTTAACATTAAACCAAATTTAGAAGAAAAGATCCCAAATAACTTGTCAGCGGAAGACAGGCATGAAAGTATAGACAGGAAGCCCAACTCCATGTTCCTCGCTAGTGTGACAAAAAAGGAAATCATTGATGTTGTCAATAAAAGTAAAGCAAAAACATCAACCGACTGTAAAATGGAATCGACATGGGAACGATAAAAAAAAGGTCATGACAGAGATTGCGGAACCACTGACGGACATCATAATTTATATTTACAAATCAAATGAAAATAGCTAAAGCGGTACCGATTTTCTAAACAGGAGTCAAACATCAATTCACAAACTACCGGCCAGGTTCTCTATTGCCACAATTTTCTAAAATCATCGATAAGCTATTCAGCAACATGTTAAATACATTTGTAACTAAGAATGAATGAATCATGTACTGCCAATATGGATACAGAGCATGGCGCTGATCGAAATAACTGAGGAAATGACCAACGCTGTAGACTGTAGAGAGTACCCAGTTGCAGTGTTTATGGATTTAACAAAAGCATTCCATACAATCAATCACAATATCTTAATTAACAAACTAGAATCAGAGGGTTCGTCTTGCAGAGGTTAAAAAGCTCATTTGAATATACATATGCTTAAATATATCACGCGTCCGTCCATCCATCCATCCATCAACCATCCATCCATCTTCTGCTTATCCGAGGTGGGGTCACGGGGGCAGCAGCCTAAGCAGTCCCTCTCCCCGGCCACTTCGTCCACCTTCTCCCGTGCCGACGTGACCTGAACAGGCGTCGGCACGGGCGTCTCGGAGGCATCCTGACCAGATGCCGTAGCCACCTGATCTGGCTCCGCTCCATGTGGAGGAGCAGTGCTTCTACTCAGGTTTCTCCCTGATGACACTTCTTCTCACCTTATCTCTAAGGGAGAGCCCATCCACTATATGGAGAAAACTCATTTCGTCCACTTCTACCCGCCATCTTGTCCTTTAGGTCACTACCCAAAGCTCATGACCATAGGTGAGGGTAGGAACGTAGCTCCACCGCTAAATTGAGAGCTTTGCCTTTCGGCTCAGCTCCCTTTTCACCACAACGAATTGTTGTTGCAGACGCCGCACCAATCCACCTGTCCATCTTGCGTTCCATCCTTCCCTCACTTGTGAACAATCCCCTGAGGTGCCTAAATTCCTCCACTTGGGGCAGGATCTCATCCCCAACCCGGACATGGCACTCCACCCTTTTCCGGGTGAGAACCATGGACTTGCACTTGAAGGGGCTGATTCTCATTCCGGCTGCTTCACACTCGGCTGCAAACCGATTCAGTGAGAGTCGAAGGTCAGAGCCCGATGAAGCCAGCAGGCCAACAACATAAAATGACCAACAAATGTATTTGTCAACAATTGAACAACATATATAGAACATCATATTGATTTGATACACTACCCTTGATATCGATACTATCAATATTTGGATTGTTCCGCTAACCCCTAGCGTTTATCTCCCCCAGCTGGGATGAAGGATCCATCCACACTGATGTTTGCTTAGCATATGCAAATGACTCGCTGTCTCCACATCACAGGTTCAGGTTGGCAGAAGGCGGCTAACAGGATTGGATGTGCAGATTAAGACCTGAAGTAACCCTGAGGGGCTGTTTGTGTTGGGAGTGGTTGGTTGGGATGGGGGTGTGAACAAAAGGCAGGGCTCTTTAAAGCCCTGCAATATAGTTGAGTGCCATCATTTAGGTATCATTCATAACTTGTACAGCATGGTGGCAGAAGAGCTATGACCATTGGAAGGTGCTGGTGAGCGTCATGTGTCCATTTCTTGTGCACAGTGGTGCCCTGTGATTGAATCCTGTTTGCCAGGCATCTGGCCAAACCTTCAGCTTCGGTCTGTAAGAGGTTCTTTCATTCTCGGTGGCTCTCTTTTGGAATTTTCTGAAAGGAATATTGTTTGCTTCTTAATGATTGTAAGTTTCGTCCTCAGCGTTAGCCCCGTTGGTGGTTTCTAACAAGCCCAGAATCAATTCCTGCCCAGTCTGAGGACCATTGACATGATTCTGCAATAGTTGCGACCACGAGCAAACACATACAAACCGCTCGAAAGCTAACATTTGATCTCCAGCGCCTCATAAGTGCTAGAGACCACACTTGTTTGTGTTGCTGTGAGTTGACAGGTGAACATCCGCTGGCGGGCCAACAGCTTACATATGCTGCAGGTTTAAAGAATTCTCTCAGAGACGGTGTGATCGTTATGCATGATTAGCATACTTTGTCGACATTAAAGTGTACCTTGCCTCTCAGAGAGGCCAGATTCTGAAAAAACATTTCCCTTGATTAGACCCACACTGGTAGACCTAAATTTGTTACATTTTACTAAAAGTGAAACCTCCTAGTTTATAGTACCTTTTTACAAAGGTATAAACCATCCATCCATCCATCTTCTACCACTTGTCGGGGTTGTGTCTTGGGGGCAGCAGCCTAAGATCCATGCAGAGTCCGCATCACTGCAGATGCCGCACTAATTTGCCTGTTGCAAACGTATAAACTTTAACAAAAATGTCATTCTTTTGCATTGTGGGTAAGATTTTAGGCTGCAATAATTATGGGTATTTTTAATATTGTCATATGTAAAAATGGGTCAAATTGGGTTATAAGGGTTAATTCTTCAAGCAAATGAGCACTGAAGACATTCACTTCAACTTGCACCTTTTTAGCAGGGAGGGGTGGCACTTTCTTGCACCTGGTGACCTTTTTGTTTTTAAAGGGTCAAAAGTGAAATGGTTTGTGGGGGTGTTATTTGCCTGCACATTCTTATTTCCATATACATTGATAAGTGATTATTCAGTAGTTTTCAAAAGCCTCTGCAAAGCAATAACAGCCTCATTCATCATTTTGATATACTGTACCTTACATTGGAAGAACTGACAAGCATCACATTCATATAAATAAACTTGAATTAAATGTGCAACTACAGCAGTCAGACGCTCCATGACCAATGACGCATGATGAATAACGTCTCCATCAATAGATGGTACTCATTTGCCTGATTAAATACCACATTAGCACAAATTGGAGGTGCACAACCCGTTCAGCAAAGTGTGTCATAAATGATTATGTGTTAGCTGAAAACAATTAGTCACTTCTAGGAATGTGCCTTGTGTATTGTTGTGATGATTGCGCACCTGCACCTTCACACAGGCCGACTGACACGACGCCATGATGTCATAAATTCCTCGCTGAGGCTCGGCCTGGCGCCCGGCGCCAGAAACGTTACCTGCCTCTCGGCTCCCATTAATCATCACTGTAGCTGCAGGTCACACGCTTGTTGATAGACGCTAGCAATGCAGCAATATTAATACTGGAAGAAGACAACTGTGCCAAACGAAGCAAACATTTTGCCTTGAAATGAAGTTAATGACCTCCACTGTGGAAGTCATGTTTTCAACACTTTTGCTGGCAGTAACGATGGGAATCTCTTTTAAAAGAATCTTCTCTTTCGGTTCCAATCACAGACAACAAGGTCAGAAAAAAACGACGGCTCGTTTATGTCAAAGAGTCGTTTCTTTTGCGACTGACGCATCACCAGCTGGTAGTGTAGAAGTTATTTCTTCCTTTTTTTTTGCTTTTCTTCCTGGTTCTTTGGACCGAAGCAGACAATGATGACACAATTTAAAAGGTTTTCAAATTGCATTAAAAATAAGAGCAATATATTTGGTTATGGTGCTGGACTGGTTATGGAGCATCGACGAGGAAGGTTGATGAAGAGTCCAGAATGAAAGTACACAGACTCTTTGTCGCAGCTGCCGTGGCCCCTCTAGAAAGTGAAAGTTAAGTTTGTGAGAAAGTGAAAGGTAAGCTTGTGTAAGGGAGTGAGAACAACACATCTTTTCTGCGTCTGCCTCTCCCAGTATTTTTCCATCAGTCATGTGTAAATTTTGTGCAACTTTGATTGTGGTATGTGAGTCAGGAAGGCCTGCTATGCGAAGCCATTAGACTGAATCTAAAGGTATCATAATGATGTCTAACAGTAGTATTACAAGTACACCTCACCATGCATGAATCTTAACAAAATTCAAGGACATGTAGTTGGTTGGTGTACGACTTGGTACTGATCCAAATTGGACTTTTGGGGCCTTGGCGGTGGTTTTTACAGCGTGTTTTTCTTTTGAGACTGTCTTCCCCCAGTCTTTTATTGCTCGCAGGATTTTAGAGCGTACAGTAGGAGCCAATATCAGCTGACGCATTCCTTTTTTTGGACAAGAAGGATGGTTTGGGAATGGTTCAACTGTTCCAAGAAATGTTTGCGCTCCCGTACAAGCCAAATTTGGTTGACTTTTGGAGGAAAGTTTCAGGAATATTGTCCAGAAAAATGGCTGAAGTTTACATGTGAAGTGTTTTGTTAAAGGTCACCTGGTGAAACCAGTGTTGTGTGTCGTCCTTCTCATGCTGAGCAGAGCAAAACGAGGGTCGTCAAGGGTCCTCGCTGGCGGCTTTCTGCACATACCCACGTGTACACGTTTGTTCCTTCTTTTCATGAGAGTTATGCGTGTCGGCCATGATCAGAAATGTTTTCACAAGCCAGCTGTAGACGGAACTCTTGGTCTGAAAGGAGTAATGTTTTACCTCTGGACAAACAAGCCAAAAGATAGTTCACAAAGACAAATGCTGTCTCCTTGGCATCAGAGCACAATGGCTTAGGTGTTTCAAATATTGCCAAGAGCTGATGTGTGACAGACAAGACTCTCGGGTGCTTGACGCATCATCGTTCCATTACACACACACATACGCCACAGAACACGCATGCACGCACGCAGCGGCATGCAGCAGCTGAGACCCAGCTCGCGCACAAGGTAGACCAAGAGTGAGCAAGCCAGTAGGACAGGAGAGAGGATGAGCCAGTTTGCAGATCACGCCCCCAGGATCTGGAGCGTTCCCCTGTTGGAGCTACAGGCGGTGAGTGCCAATCGACGTGGTGCCCTCCATCCCGTCCGTGCGAGAGGTATCTGGGGCGGGAGGCAGACTGTGTGGAGCTAGCTGATAATGAGGCCACCCTCCAGTCAGCCCAAATTTACGACCTTCTGCAGAATGTTGGGCCAGTCAGGAATTGCTGCGGGTTAGTGATCCATGGTCGGGGGACAGTCACCTTTGGTGTGCCAAAGGTGATGTTATAGCAAATGTGCATGCAGTTTGTCATTTTTTAAGCTGAATTACCAGCTGTGTGCTGTTTATTTAACATACAGCACTTTACAGTACTTTGACCAGCGACTTTATCTCTCTGTTATTCTTTAATGACCGTGCACGCTACGTACCATATGTGCATACAAGCTGTGACGCCGCTTATTATATCCCAGATTTGGACTAGTTTTGCCTCTTGACATGGATTTAGGGGACCCGGATGCCATCTGTGCAGTTTGGACTGTGATTCAAATCAGGACAATTTGTTCCAATGTGGGCAAATCTCTCTGCCATCTAAACTGTCTTTTTTCCAGACATGACAGCACCTCATATCTCTGCATTTGTGGAGGAACTGTTTATTGGACATCTAGGAGAGCGGTTCTCACCTGGTTTGGCAGTGGCCATGCAAATTGCGGAAATGTCTGACATATCTTATATTTCAAGGGACTGTCTGCAATGGTTATGCGGGGGCCTCGGCATGCACCTCGTGTCTGTGTGGCATGAAAAATAGCAAGGTGCATTCACATTACTAGGATGGTATGGTTCGGTACATCCTGCACAGGACCATCCACCTTTTTCAATACATTGTGCACTGTGAGCCCTCCCGTGACTTCACGTCCCGTTTCCCGCACTGTACATATTTGAAATGATGGACAGTCTGATGCGGTGCACCTGTTTTTGAACACTTCACTTGCATAAACGGACAAAGATGAGTGCATAAAATGAAAGCAGCGTGTCGTTGTTCAGTAGATATAAGATGCATAGCACAACGATTAACGCTGCACTTCAGGTAGGGAGCTTGACTCAAAAGAAAATAATCCAAGATTCAAAGGTTTTATTGTCATGTGCATAGTAAAACAGCAGTTATACTATGCAATGAAATTCTTATTCTGTTCATTCTCCCAAGAAAAGAAAGAAAACACAAGAAAAAGAATAAGAAACATAAATACCAATAAATTAAGCAACAACAACAGAAGAGACATTAATACAAGTAAATAATACAAATAAATAAATAAATTAATTAATTAATAAATAAATAAATAAAAATGCTATGAGTGTGTGCGTGTGTTGCGTGCGGCGTGCGTGAGTGCTTCGTTGAGAAGCCTGATGGCCTGTGGGTAAAAGCTGTTTGCCAGCCTTGTGGTCCTGGACTTCAAACTCCTGTAGCGTCTGCCTGACGGTAGGAGTGTGAATAATGAGTGTTGTGGATGTGTGCTGTCCTTGATGAGGTTGTGTGTTCTTCGTAGGACTCTAGTTTTATAAATGTCTTGCAGTGAGGGGAGGGCTGCCCCAACAATGTTCTGTGAGGTCTTGATCACCCGCTGGAGTGCCTTCCTATCACGTGTTGTACAGTTACCGTACCAAACAGTGATGGAGGCGGTAAGGACACTTTCCATAGTGCATCTGTAGAAGCAACTCAGGATTGTGGTGGACATGCCAAATTTCCTCAGTCTTCTCAGGAAGTACAGTCTCCTTTGGGACTTCTTCAGAATTTGTTGGGTGTTGTGAGACCAGGTGAGGTCCTCGCTGATGTGTGTGCCAAGGAACTTGAAGGTTTTCACCCTCTCCACCTCAGTCTCATCAATAAACAGGGGTCTATGCGGCTCCTTTTCCCTTGTTCTTGGGTCAATGATCATCTCTTTAGTCTTATCTGTATTGAGAAGGAGATTGTTATCACGACACCAAGCTATGAGGTCCGCCACCTCTCTTCTGTATGATGTTTCAACACCACCAGTGATCAGGCCGATGACTGTAGTGTCATCCGCAAATTTAATGATGCTGGTGTTGTTCTGGGAGGCCACGCAATCGTAGGTGAAGAGCGTGTAGAGGAGCGGACTCAGCACACACCCCTGTGGGGTCCCAGTGCTCACAATTCTTGAGCTGGATGTGCGATTGTGGACTTTTACTGAATGGGGCCTGCCTGTTAGAAAGTTAAACACCCAGTTACAGAGGGAGGGTGACAGGCCAAGTGTGAGGAGCTTATCTGTGAGTTTGTAGGGGCTGACTGTATTAAAAGCAGAGCTATAGTCTATAAATCATCAATCTGTTCAAACTGTTACTGTTGCACTTGGGCCATTTTTAGCTCACAGCTTGTCTTTGTTCTTTGTCATGAGATACCGTACATTATTAGACATGACACTAATTTGCTTTGTCACCTTTAACACAAAGCTTATATAGCTTATAGAGCAAGATACTGACCTACGTTGGATTGGTTTTAGCATCTTGAATGTGCACATCAAAGTGGCCCCCCACATCCTTCAATTGTTCTCTATGCTATTATCAATACGGTCATCCTTCGGCACTTTGCGGTTTGAATTTCGATCACAGTTTTTCAAACTAAATTACGAATAAACTATCGCTGTTTTGTGGTTGACTGCGGTCAATTGTTAGCAACGAATTTGACTTAAACTTGGCCTAGATTAATAATTTTCGAGCATAAAAATGGCCAATGAAAGAAAATACAAATATTAGGCATTCACAAGACATATTCAAAGTTGTGAGATGTAGTATTCTACATTGGTCACTAGGTGTCAGTAATGTTACATTGCTGTCCAGGAAAAAACAGAATGGAACCTTTTCTTCATATTTCATGTATTTCAAGGTCGTGAACAGGTTTGCTATGCTCTAGCTATGAGAATATACCATTTTCTAAATAAAGAATTCTAAATTCACTTATCACATTGATTTACTGGAGAATTACCTGCCAACAGACTGCAATTTCATCTCCATGCTTCATTTGAAAAACTATTGAATAATAATAAAAAAAACAATAAAGAAAAAAATTAGGTCAAAAAAGTTGAAGACCAAAACCGCTGTCCAGGTACTAATGTAAGGACCGGAGCGTGGGTTACCCGTCCCGTTGCACCCATGGTATTTTTTTTGTTTTCGTATGCAGACACACCACAGATACCCCATCTATCTTTGGTCTAATTGCATTAACAGGAGCTGCATAGTGACTCATGGCTCATGAAGACGACAGACGGGAGACAAACTGCCAGAAATTGGCGATGCTTGCGATGCGTGATTGCATTTTTCCATCCTATTTCACCCTCTCGTGCACCTCCCCCCACCACTTCCCAGCTTGAACCTACTCACACATTCACACACTGACCCAGTAAGCCTGAAACACTTTCAGACAGCAACATGCATCACGAGCATTGGCACCGCCGCTCATGTCGTATTTCTCTCCAGCCTGGATCAAAATAAAGATTCGCCAGGGCCTCAAGAGCTGCTTGCCTCTTGCTTTTACGGGCAAGCCAATGAGAGCTTTATGTGCGCTGAGGGTGCAAGTGCTTGCAGATATTTATGTCCTTCAGGTGCTCTTTGGCTCTTTTCATCACTCTCAGCTTTCATATTGGAAGCTCTCCTTGCAAATAGAATGAAAGGATAAGAGAATGACTTTTGGCACCATCTGTCCCAAATAGAGTTGGGCATCGTTTCAATTTGAGCGATTCCGATTCCAATTCCGATTCCGATTGCAGGTTTCTAAAGATTCTCGATTCCGATTATTGTCACAGGTGGCGTCATAAAAGTATGCATGAGGGCACGAACCAACGCTCTGGGATGAAATGTCTGAATGTGTACGTGATTTATTTTCAATGATATGAACTTTTTATGAATGACTTTGCTATGAATTTCTCGCAGGACTATTTTTAACCAGTATAAAAATATCAAAGCATTGAACTTGAACATGTTTTTACATAGGAGTACACGTTCACAAATGATTTTTACTTTTGAAAACCGTATGAAAACACAATTACACACATTCTGTTGTTTATGTGTTGGAGAGTGTCTTATGATGCAGAACAGACAAAGTGTAAGTGTAATGTTGCTGAGTTCCGACTAACCTGCATGCAGACAGTTGATGGTTATGCTTTGATGTGGAATATATTGCTTTTTTACATTTTTTAACAAACTCTCTTCAACGTAATAGTAATTTATTGATGGTCCCTAGCAATTAGAGCGACACTTCCCGTGTGAGCTCCCCGCATCATTACAGAGCAGTCTGGCCACAGTGAGGGGCAACTACTGCTGTTGCTACGCAGCCGAATGTGAAATTAACAGCGACGGAGACATACATCCAACGTCCAACGTGAAAAGCAACTTCACCACAGTAAACAAACACGGTGAATGGAGGAACACTTAACACGAGGTCTGCTCGGTAGCGTTAACGTCAGGTCGTTTGTCTATAGAAAAGTCAGCCTTTCGTTAGCTGGATATGTGAGTTGGCCACCGTATTTGCACTATAAAGTATCATTTGTTTGCTTCTTCAATGTTGGCATAAGATGCACGTAATTTATTGTTTCACTTCCAGGACTGGTTGGAAGAAGTCCGGCATAGTGCGTCAAAGACAGGACACTCTGCTTCTTTTTCGTTGGTATTCACCGGCTTCTTCTTTGTTGGTGTAATGCCACCCTTTTTCAGCTGTGTCATTGTGCAGGTAGCGCGCATGCAGTGGCGGAGCTACGTGGTGGCCAGTGGCGGCCGTGGCCACCCTTGGTCACTCTTTGGCCACCCCACTGGGCATCTAGACATTTCAGTTATCATCTTATTGCCCCCCCTATGGGAGTAATGGTCTCACCTTGGCCACCCCGATGAAACATTTCTGGCTCTGTCACTGCTCGCATGGGAAGTGCTGCTCTAACCACTGGTTGTTTACTCTCGGGACCGTCAATAAATTACTATTGTCCAAAAAAGGGCGTGCAAAATACTTTTTTGCACGCCCTTTTTTTCCAATTTTATCTTTTATTGGACGGACTTTTATTGGATGTTTTATTGGATTAGGGACCTGACTCACAGACGTTTACAAAAGCCAAACAGTATTGTGATTCATGCTGTGTAACAAAAAAGTACCTTCACTTTGGTTGTGTTATTTTTAATGCTACGAAGAGCTATTTTCATAACCATATTCAATTCCACAAATTCATGTTTGTAACAAAAGCTTATTATTAAAACAAAAAACAAAACAAAAAATGGATTGCTACCGGATCGGATCGGCAAGACAAAAAAAAATCGGATCAGATCGTAAGCCAAAAAATGTGGACTGGGACATCAATCATTGAAACTTTACAAAATGAACGAGAATCGTAATGTTAGTCGCAGTTGGATGGCCAACCCTCGTCCTAAATACAAACCATGTTAACATTTACCTGAGAAATCAATACAAATCAGTTTTGACGATGAAGCGTGTCATAAATTCGACTTATTGTCAGGAATTTAAAGTGAGTTTGCGAAAGTAGACGCAGTGAATCACATAAAGTATCGCTGACACGGCATCGCAGAAGATAGAATCTTGTTTCTTTTTCTGGAGTATCTTGAGGATTATACTGCAATTTGCTGCCTCATATAACTTTATGCAAATAACCCCCCCAGCTGCAAGCTGCACCACCCTGCTGCTTCCCTGCATGTATACGTGCACGCACGCACACACGCACAGCCCCCCCCCCCCCCCCCCCCCCCCCCCCACACACACACACACACACACACACACACACACACACACACACGCACACACACGCCCTTGGGACAGTCATGGGAGGGCATGTGAAAAGAATCCCAAGATGATTAATTAACTCTGCCCCCGTTTTGATCGTGCCTTATTGGCTTTAAACATGCTGAGTTTCTGCTGTAGAGATTTGCATAGATTATCTCTCCACCCAGCACACACGCGCACACACTTCCAAAATATTGAGGTCATTGCTTGTTGCGAGTTGTGTCCATTTTGCAAGCGATTGTTTTGACGTCCATCTATCTGATTTTCGGCAGAGGAAGGACTGTATGTCCAGTGGCGACAACGTCAGCAAAAATGAATGCATGAGACACAGGCTGCACATGAGTGTCCCCTGGGGTTTGTGGCATCATCTGTGTTTGCACACTGTATGTATGCATGTGCGCGTCCCCTCCAGCTGTCCCTGATCGAGCATCCCCGGGGCTGGTGTACTTTTTCACTGATGACAGACAGCTTCAAAGGGCCCGTCGCACAATACACTCTTGTGTGTCGCCTGTGCACGAGGGAGAGGGCCTGTCTTTCAGGATCACATTGGGAGGTATTGTGTGCAGGAAATCACCTGCCTGCTTGGCGGTGGGATGTGTCACACAGAGCACGTTGGCGTGTTCGTGTTTGAGCCTGTGCAGAGTTGGCCTGTGTTGTGCAGAGTAAGAAAATGGTTTAAATCCTGTCTGGCGTGTTTTAAAGCGCTGATTCTCATAGCCGCGGCCGCTCCCTTCATTTCTCACTGAGGTGCTTTTGTGGAGGTGGCATAAACGTGTGCCTCGTGACTGGTGTTCAGCTGCCATTCATGGCGTTACTATCCTACTTTTCCATCTTGCTGCAGGTAAGAAATCAAACTTGCCTCATTTTTCATAGTATTTTTACTTTTTTTGTGGACCTTGTTGCCACGTTAAACCAAACTGCAAGTAGTAAATGGAGGTAGATTCATGGTGGAGTTGCTTGACGGAGCACTTTGGGATGGTATGGGATGGTATGCTTTATTTGCTTGGTAACATTTTACAATAAGGTACAGAAAGTAACAGTAGTTAATGAGGAACAAAGCTACCTAACCCTAATCCTTCATTTAGCCAAGAATATGTACAATTTGCTCTTATATGCTAATGTTTTGACTAATTATAGGCCGTATTCAACCACCAAACATTTTTTAACACTTATCCATTCAAAAAACGCGATAGAGTGAGGGAGCGATGTTCGAACCGCTATGCAGTGAGGGACGACTGGACGTAACCTAGTCAGCCTTGCACAAGTCAACGTGTCAGAAAAGGAGAAGGAAGAAGCAGAGGTTATTTAATCATACTCCTTCTCAGCAGTCACTAGATCAATGCCACTGTTTCCCAATTGACAAAGATCCATGAAAGCGATTGATACAGTATCATCTGCATATAGTAACATTTGTCCACACGGGTCACTTCCAGAGGACACGTCAACTGTGCGCCTCTCATGGCTCTGTAACTCATCTTTATGGTGATGCGCTCGTGGCGCTCAATGATCACCGCTCTCACTGGCCAGACATCAGAGCAGTGATTGGGATTTTATGAGGCAGTCTGGGCCCCAGGTGAACACTATGAATGGGGGGGATGATGCGTTTGGGACAGAGTGACGCTTGTGGGTTGAATATGTGGAGTCAGTGGTCAAGGGTTGTCTTTGTCTGCGGCTGCGGCGGTCACCGAGGGACCCGCGCAGCCAGCGGGCTATCGAGCTACGACCCAACATCCATCTGGTCCTACAGCTGGCGTTCCAGGCATCAGATCATCACAATCTCAGATGAATTCCTGTTATTTTGATGCAGGGAGTCTCTCTAAATCTCAAACATGTTTTACTACAGAGGTCTGGATGGTTGTTTTTTTGGGGGGGGGAGGATTAGTGAATTAATAAGCCCCTCGACCCAAACTACTACAAACAGTCCACGGCTGCCAGTTTGGACATCCTGGAAAGACTTACACTAGGCTTTCTTTACGATATGCTCCATGTATGTTTTACGGCTACGGACAGCCGGCGTGCAGGTTTCACCGCCTCCATAAATAATACACCCCATGCGGTCCGTGCAACTTGTGACCTACGAGGGAACAATGCAGAATGACCCAGTGTGCGGAGCATAATGCCACGGCAAATAGCTCATGCTGAAGGTAATGTTTTCAGGGGCAGAGGGGATCGGCTGGGCGAGCCATTGTACTACCTCAGAATGAAGCTGCTACCCCACTTCAGTCAGCCCACTGGCCAGCGCCGCTTGAGAAATGGCTTCCAGAGGCTTCAGAGAATGGGAGCGCAATCGTTAGAAAGAGCTGGGGCTGGGGGGTTGCCCCAGATAAAAAAGGGTTAGCTGAGTAAACATGTAGTAACGATAGAACAGGGCTGTTGTTGTAAAAGCAAATAGCTGGCCTAAGCAAAGGAAGTTCAGGTCCTTGCAACCACATTTTCCCACAGCAGTGGCGGAATCGCTGTCATGCAAAAGTGACACTTTGAAAACAAACAGGTTGCTTTAAGCAAAATGGACTATTATTGTCATTAGGGATGCTCCTATCAGGGCTTTATCCGATACCGATCACACGGATGAATTCTACGTTTTTAAATTGATTTATAATGAGTGCTATTGGCCACGGGTGCCGTGTAAAGGGGAAAGTTCAGGACAATTCCAAGGTCCTTTGACAGCCAGGGGACCCAAAAAATAGCTAATTCCTAATAAAATGAGTCATTAATTAAATAAAGTGTTTTTTTCCATGGGAGTCAGAATTCCTGGCTGCACCCCTGCTACTGGCTATATGACACATAAAAATCACCTTCATTTAGACTAAAACATATTCCACCTGCTTGTTGAAGAGAGCATGAAACTTCCAGAGGATGACGCGTCTTCTTTAAGGAGACTTTGGATGTGAGAGCACATTGATGGAACTTCCAGGTACGTGAAAGAGCACTCGGCGAACTCGCTGTCTTTCACTGCTCGTCTGATGAATTCAATGACTGTATTTTTGGGGTTATTGGCTCGGCCTTCTAACTGTCACGCGCGGCAGTGTTAGCCACATGGCTACGTTAGCTCCTTTTGCATGATGGTCACTCGCCATACTCTCGTCAATTGTTGGGTCTTCAAATGCCAGATGAAAGCTTTTTAAAGGTGCTAGCCCTGCAAGATTAGTTAAGTCCCACACGGCAGACATGATTGGTGTTTGTGGGAGGACGCTGCCAAAGATGATAGTTAGGTTAGGAGAGGTGATGGTTTTTTGTGATCGGCGTTGAGAAGCATTTATCGGCATTTGCCGATCTCGTGGTTTTCCACGGAAATCGTCCGATACTGATCGACAGGAGCACCCCTAATAGTGATGGATGTTTATCCATTAACCAGACTGATTGTTGAAGCTCCTATGAAATGTGCTTCACTGCCAAGCTGAAGGAAAGTACTGATGTCACTCCGTCTGACAAGCTTAATGAGAACCAGCGCTGATGTCAAATTCCTCGCCAGCGCGCATCTGGAAGAAATAAAAAGCGTGTAGCTGCTAAAAATAAGACTGCACTTGAGAAGATAACAAGGATTTAGTGCCATTAACTGTGTAAATACAGCATGCTTCTGGCTCTGGACGCACGCTGGAATTTGAAGCCTGCGCTGACGGCCCATTTAAGTATTTCACCCCGCTGACTTCGTGGAACCTTCTTTGTGCAAAGATGGATGGACTCGACATGCACGTGAGGGTGGAGAACGCAGCTCAGGTCAAAAAGAACATTGCTGACCTGGCACCAAAGAAAGAAAACCAAAACATGTATTATTCAACATGGACGCTTCACTGAGGACATTATTTACAGTTAGGCCTGGGGGGTGGGGATATGGGCGGAATGAGCACTGGTTGTCTTCTGGGTGTCTCCATCCAAGTTCATACCTTTTGGCCCAGCCTGTTGTGCACTCTTGGGGGCTGAAGCCTCCCCCTCAGCCTGCAGCAAAAAGATGAGAAATAATTCATGACCCTGGGATTACAGTAATCATAGCGCTCAATCCCGGTGTTGGGGTGAGAGGTCGCCATAACCCATCTCTTTCTCACTATTATTCGTATGTTCGACTCTCCTTCTGATGAATGGAAGGACAGTCAGAGTTGCGGTGTCTCCAGCTTCCACAACCGAGACAAGAAGCATGATGAGACGAGTGGCACAGGTGTGTGCAAACATTACACATCCTCCTCTCACATTTCCCTTCTTCAGAACTGGGGGAAGAAGGAGCTGACATGAATGTTCTGCAGCAGCCTCAACATCTGCCCAACACCTGGGTCGACCCGTTTGGCGCTGACAGGGACTGACAATAAATCAGCCCGACACTCAAAGAGATGCTGGTTACAATCAGTCTGTGTTGGGAATCGCCCGCAAAGAAGAAACTTGGAGTCACGATGGTCGCTGCTACTGGTTGTCACCTTGACATATCAACACCCAGCCATCCATTCTTACCCTGCTCAGGGTCGCGAGGGACTGCCTGGCTTGGCTAACTTCAGGGACTGGTTGTCGGTCAATCATCGGGAACAGAGACAAACGTTCACATTCATGAGACGTCAACTCATGCTGTCACAGAAGTTACCCCAGTGAGCCACTCCACCCAATCAGGATGCTTCATGTACTGAAAAACCAAGACTCGTGGTGTTCAATATGTTCGTTTTAGTCACGACCCAAATCTTGCGGCCATCGGTGATTGGGACCATTGAGAGACTCCGGTACAGTGCAGACGTCGCACCAGTCCGTCTCGTCTCCATCTCTATGGTTCCCCATTTCTGGGCGAAGTGCAGCACCTCGTGTGAATATCTTAACAATATTTCCCATAAAGTAATTTTCAAAGTAAAAGTAAGTCATCTGAATTGAAATCCACTTTATAAGACATAACATTACTTGTGTAGTCTTTACTTTGGAGTTTAACGTAGCAGTATTTTAGACACTCCAGGAGCAGTCAGCGATTTTGTTCGAAGGCTTTGAAGAGCACCATAACCGCAAGAGCCAGAGCAGACGCCATTTAAACACACATTTAAAAAAGTTAGCGACCACACGCATGAACTGTGGAAATCTACACTATGTTATTCATTTTAAGCTTCTACCAAACATCCTAAACATCCTTTTCCTTGTCGAGAAACTCACACAACTAAACCAGCTAAAATGAACAAACTGATCGCTGGTGTTCCAGGGGCACAACGCCAACGAGAAGGGTGAAAACACAGAGACAATGAACTGCGGCAGTAATCCAACTTTCTTTTTGTTTTAAAGGGATAGTTGGGATTTTTTGACATGAAGTTGGATGACACCCCCATCAGCAGTGTCTTACTTACCCCCCACTTGGTCCTGTGAGTCCAGTTCTGGTCCAATTTCCGTGACAAGGAACGTAGTTCTTCGTAGTTGCTGGGGCCATTTAAGTAAAGAGTTTGGCTTCTCAAAACAATATGTGTTCAAAAAAGTAATTGGTTTGCATCATAAAAATGCCTCATCGAAAAAATCAGACCTCGCAAATCGCTCTGCGTTATATTTGTCTCCCGCCGTATTCCTGTCACCTCTCCATTCTTGTGTATGTCATGAAGACACTTTCATTGTTATGAGGCAAATGTATTAGGGGACCGAGTGGGGGGGAAGTCACCGGCTATGTACCACAGTGCAGATGGGGATGTCGTACAACTTCATGTCCAAAAATCCCAACTCTGCCTTTAAACGAACGGACTCCAACCAGACATCTACCGTGTGGTGAGGTGTCGTTCCGTCAAGGGCTGAACAGAAGCTTGGAAAAGCAAACATCTGTTTAGCATCCCTCCAGCCTAACCCCCCCTTCCCTTCATTTCCATGACTGGAATGTTGAGACTGGGGTCCAGTTTGGTGTCAAGCGTCAAGCATCTGTCTCTCGTCTTTGCTCCTTAACCTGGTTTTGCTTTGCATTCGCAACCCCTCCCGACTCCTGGTTTCCTTTTCATTTCTTTCATCGACAACCCATACCCCCCACCCCACTGAATTTTCCCACTACAACTACACCTGGCAGAATATGAGCCCCCCGATGACCATAAACCCTGCGCTTGTCAAACTGTGGGCAATTCTACCCCCATCTTCCACAAAGAGGTTCCAGACGTAGAAAAACAGAAATATAGACAATAAATTTTAAGTTTATCTGTGGTGAAGTGTGCCAATGCTTCATAACGCTGCAGAGGTAATAACACAGGTGTTACCGACAGCTCTATTTAAGCTATTGCTTTGTTAACACCATTAGCAACACCTGCACTAGTCTCAATACACATCAGTCACATTTGAAAATAATGAACACTTTGTAGGTATGGGGATGCCCACACAAAAAGCTCCTTCCCATAACGATACCACAGGTTGGTACAGTTTGGACACTCCTCGGATCCTTTTCCACATTTCCTCTGTGAGGTTTGTGCCGCGAACAGCTTCGCCACTGTTCCCTGCTGGCATGAATAGGCGGCTCTGTGCGTCTCCGAGAGCTGGAGCACGACTCAAACACAAGAGGGGCTATTTTGAGCACCGGTTGTGGCTCATGTTTGGAAAGATAATCCGGGAGTGACTCTTGACTGTAGTGATGTGTTGATGTTTGGGGCTGGACCCAGCTGAAGGTCCTGCTAGAGCTGGGACATCAGATAGCCCAAACCTACTGGAGAGGATGAACAGGGTGGCTTTTGTGTCCCAGGTAATCCATATTGGCGAAGACCATTCCTTTCTGGTCAGACTGGCAGGTGAAGAACGTTCAAAGAAGTGGACTGTGAAATTGTTCTGTGAAAGTCTTGATCTCAGTCAGGCGACTGTGTGAAGCCCCTGACTGAACTTCAACCTTTGAACCTTCAACCTTCAATGCATAAACAAAGTAAGAAAGAATTTGTTTTACAAACTCCTTGCACAGCGTAACGATTCAACTACACTCAACAAAAATATAAACACAAGACTTTTGTTTTTGCTCCCATTTCTCATGAACTGAACTTTGTTTTTGGAATGTGGGAGGAAACCCGAGTACCTGGAGAAAGGCCACACACGCATGAGGAGAACATGCAAACTCCACACAGAGATGCCCAAGCAGAGATTCGAACTCAGGTCTTCCCCATCTCCTGATTGTGGGCCAACATGCTAAGCACTAGGCCACCGTGCGGCCTTCCTAGATGCACAAAAGGCTGACCTCTCTCAAACAAATCTGCCTAAATGTCTTTTAGTGAGCCAAGATAACCCGTCCACCTCACAGGTGTGGCATATTAAGATGCCATAAGAAAAGGCCCCTCCTAAATGTGCAATTCTACTTTTTGCCTCACTCAGTGCGCTCATTTGTTTTTCATACAGTTCATCAGATGAGTTGATCTACAATGGCTATGTGAAGTTGCTGGATATTGGCAGGAATTGGAACACGTTGTCACATTCGTCAATCCAGAGCAACCCAAGCATGCTCAGTGGGTGACATGGTGGGGAGTATGGTTGGCTATAATGCCAAATTCTCTGAAGTGCCTTTGGAAGAGGCTTATGGTAGAGAAATGACCATTTCATTCACGGGCAACGGTTCTGGTGGACATTCCTGCAGCCAGCATGCCAACAGCACACTCCCGCAACACTTGCAACATTTTTGACATGTGTGCCGTGCGCTAAAACGCTACATGTTGGAGTGATAGTGGCCAGCTTAAAAAATATCCACATGTAAGCAAATGTCATGTGTCATGATGCGTAGCGGCTGTCGAGTGCTTGACCCCCAGTATGCAGAGATGAGGCGATGGTGTGCAAAATAAAAAGTCTTTAATCGTTCAGATACTCAAAAAACATAGGAACAAATAGCGACAGAGTGGAAAGCTCTGTGAAAGACTGACAGGTACATCCAAGGCACAGGTATATAGGCAATCTAAGTTATAGCACCGGTAGCGACACAGTGAACAACAGGTACGAACGTAACAACCTCAATGAGCCAGCGCAGTACGTCTGACGACGCTGGCCTTTTAACTGCCACTGATTGGCAACAGCTGCGCGGGCACCAGGTGTGAAGCAGCTGCCTCTTCCACCGAGCAGGAAGCACAGCTCGCCAAAATAAGAGCGCAGGACAGGAAGCACTCGCTCTTGGATGTGACTGATAAGAAGAGGATCAAAATTAGTCATTTAGTCATTAGTTTGTCAGGTTACCTTGATATGATCACACTGATTACCTTTTTCTTTTTGTTGGTGTGGGATGTTCTGGTTTCTTTATTTGTTTACATAGCCATCATTCTGCATAAAATAGATGCGAATAAGTCTGTTGGGTGCGTTTTTGTCCTTTTCACAGCAGTCACTGTGAAATCGTATAGGACCAGTACAGTCAGATGATGAACAAATTGTGAAAATGGACTTCCACAACACTTGAAGGCAATGCCCATCATCAGCCACAAAGTAGATGCAATGACACCCTTTTTCCATGTTGTTACCATATTTGACGGAGGCTACGTTGCTGATTTTCTTGCTCATTTGTGACCTGTGTCTGATTTTTCCATGTCAGTGTGAACAACACAGGCCCTAGATATACAGTAAATAGGATGTGTATGCGACGCTACTGCAGTCTGAACGGTCAGGTCGCATATGTGCAACCTATATGTCAAGGAAAGGTGTGTTGTGCCGTGCTTACCGGGAGTTGGATAAAGGCACCCAACGATGTAGGCAAAAGCTCTTCTTGTCCTCAAAATTGATTTTTGAAGAGTGTCAGTGAAGCGGGTCATATATGTCCCAGCGACATGTGTGGGTGGATGACTCTGACATCGCTCCTCGGAATAGACGTCACACAAAGTTCTCCACATAGACACAATTCTTACCCTCTTTGTTCTTAATCTGCTATGTAGGATCATCTGGTTAAGGAAATATTGACTCCCGTTGCAAAAAATCCTTGAAATTGCCACAAACGCGTCTAGGACAGCACACACACTGCAGCAACCTTAACTTCCCGAAACACACGGCAATGCGTGTGACGTTGTGCTTTTGGGCATGCTCGTCACTTCCCGGACGCTTTGCGTTCACATTGACAATTCGCATTTTTTGGTAATGTGAACTACCACAACAAACTAACTGCAAATGTGTGTTGTAAACATGCATTACCTTCACCGAGCATGTGACTGAAGAGGTGTAATGTTGCACCCACTTTGTTGGCCACTTGGTTAGTTAGTCATGGTCTCACAAGCTCTACGAGAGCTCATGCTGGCAGGACCAGTCCGAAAATTCTCAGCAAGCCGAGCTGGGCTGGAGTGAAAAGATGAGCTGAATGGTCGTGACCTTGTCTTTGGGGGGCTCTGCTGACCGCCATGAGTAGCCTTATCTGTAAATGCAGACTGGGCCGCTGATTTAAGCATGCAACAAAATAGAGGAGGCTTTGAGAAACGGTTAACCCCTGCTGCAACCAGGGAGCATTTTATCTAGCTTATGGTTTTATTTATTTTTCTCCACTCCGCTGCGGAGAAGTCCACATCAGAACCAGACGCTGCTGATCTTCAAGAATGTGTAAAAGGCTCACATGGATGAATAATGCATCTGGTGTTTATTACGAGAAAATCTCAGCTTTGAGAATTAAAAATGCAGCAACGCAGCAACGCATCAACGTTTTAAAGCGTTGGTTTATCATTTAGTGCACTTACAGCCAGCAACGACAGAGCTGAAGAAAAAAAGAAACTTGACACAGATAAAGTCCAGATAAAGTCTTAGCTGAGCAAGTCCAGATCCACGAGTAACTGGGCCCGGCGGGAATGGCGCAGCTTTCACTTGTCCCGTCTGAGAATACGACACATGGCATTACATACATGAGCAGTGCTTTAAATCTCACCTTCACGTGATGACAAGCACGCGGCATTCCTGACATTCTTGCACGTGTGCTGAGATGGATTGCGATGCCCTGTCAGTAGAAGAAGGCTGCACGATGACAACACAGACTCAGGCGGCTCTTCTAAGCGTTTGATGCCGCCTGTGAATATTTCTCCTCACGTGGGTCTTTCACAAAGAAGCATTTTGTCTTCAGGAGACAAAGGTTTGAGCCCAGACGGTTCTTTTGTCTGCTTCAGCGAACACCCATCTAGTTGGAGCATTTCTGCTGTTTTGTTTCCTGTTCATCGGTGCCGTATTTGTAACCGGGCTCAGCTGTAACTTACTTACGTAACGCCGGTAACAAGTAATTCATTGGACCATCGCATCAGAGATTTGGTGTGGCTCTATAGTACGTATGGAGCAGAAGAAGCAAAGAGAACTCAGGGACCAGCTGGTAGGAACAATTGTATCCGCCTGGCGTATGATATGAATCCATCCTACCTGATTTGTAGGGAGAGGCAACAGAAACAAAATGGCAATTCAGTTCAGGATCGATAATTTGGCCGGCTCGCCGCTCACACTGTCCTCTGAGGCCACTCGCTGTAGCCCAGCAGCAGAAAGTCCACTTCAGGCACTTGACAATCCCAGCGTTGACATAAAAATGGGATAACCAAACACCCAGCCAGAACGAAATGTTGGGTGTAACGTGACTAATGGACACCAGTACAATTTCCAGTCCAGTCTTCCTTGTGCTCGTTTCACCGCAAGACTGCACCCTCATTAAGAACTACGGTGTGGGCTTGAGATGGCGGGAACACCGTAACATCCAAAAAGGATCTTTAATGGCTTTTTGTTCAGTATCTGATAAGGATCAATTTCAAAATCATGGCTTGATTTAATCCCTCGTTTATCGCGGTTATTGGTTCCAGACCCATTGATCCATTTTCTATGTCGCTTATCCTCACTAGGGTCACGAGAATGCTGGAGCCTATCCCTGCTATCTTCAGGCAACCCTGGACTGGTCAGGGCACATATAGACAAACAAGCATTCACACTCCTACTTAAGGACTATTTAGAGTCGCCAATTAACCTAACATGATTGGTTTTGGAATGTGGGAGGAAACCAGAGTACCCCACAAAAACCCACACACGCACTAGGAGAACACGTAAACTCTACACAGAGATGCAGAGAACCCAGATCTTCCCATATCCAGATCTCCTGCCTGTGTGGCCAACATGCTAACCACTCGCCCTGGTTCCAGGATGTTAATAAATGGAATATTTTTGCGCACAAATCTTGTTTCTGACTTTGTAAATATGGGTTTTAACATTTATAGAGCCCCTGAATTCATGAAGTAACACCCCAACAGTCACTTTTACACTCCTTTGTTTACTTCACATTTCTCAGGCTACGCGGTCACTGCTGGTACATAACAGACGGCCGATACTAGCATAGCAACTAATTAGCCTGTCCAATGTAATTATTCGAAACTGAAAGGGATAGTTGGGATTTTTTGACATGAAGTTGTATGACATCCCCATCAGCAGTGTAGTACATCAACAGGGACTTACAACTTTTTTTCACTGGTTCAAAGCCATGGCATGTGGGCTGGGCCAGGAGCCCGTCTCCACGCAGTGTGAAAGGTCATGTAATCTAACGTCACATCTCATGACATTACTGATGCCTCGTGACCTCAATACTACTTAGAACTTGTCTGTCAATATTTTTGGACTAATAATAGGCCTAATCAACCACAAAACAACTTTTATTACTTCACTGTCATTTGAAAATAGGGATGACTGTAGATAGAAAACGTATCTCTGTAGAATGGAGTTTTAGGGTGGGGTAAGCAGCTATCTGGTGCTGTCCACCTACCCACATGTGGTATGGGCAGCATGTTCCTCTGGAATTGGATGGAACTCTCAGATGTGAGACTTAGTAGCGCTGATGGTCCTAGAAACAACAGCGTAGTACTCAGCTCTTTGGCTTCTGAACATCTGGTCCAGTTTGCTCGCAAGGCCACAGGTTATTAAAGCGCAAACAAATGCAGCGGCAGTTTCTTCACGACTGCTGGAAGCCCGGAGGGTGGGCCGAAGGAGGGTTAAAATCAGGCCACATAATTCTTTAGAATTATTGTTCAGTGCCCCACTGAAGGTTGCTCAGCCATGCAGATGTAGTGTTCCAGTCATGAATGAGGATCTGCAGCACCTAGACATGTACATGATGTATACAAAGTCATACATCAACGAACACATGAAAACTTATAGAAAGGGTGAAAAATAAATACATATGACTGAAAGAGAGGAAGGGTTGCGCCTTAATGAAAATGAATTGGAAAATGTGGCCCGCAGGTTGAGACCATCATGTGAGAACCAGTGGTCTAGAACAACCTCTTATTGTGTGGGTTGGGGTGGGGGGGTGTTCTCTGTTTTGTGTGGACGCACGTGGTTAATTAATAGCAATATTCTGCATTTACAAATCAATGAAGGACTTCTGTCCTGGTGAGGTGAACGTTCATGCTTCATGTGGTAAATCGTCAGAGCGAAGCCCAGATGACATCTGTCTTTTATTGCCGCATGGTGAGACCGTGCGGTGATCAGTGACGCTCTTCTGTTGCTGTCTGGATATCAGGGTTCGGATGGAGATTGTGGTTCAAGTCAGGTCATTGTTGGTGTTGTGATAACAATCTCCTTCTCAATACAGATAAGACTAAAGAGATGATCATCGACCCAAGAACAAGGGAAAAGGAGCCGCATAGACCCCTGTTTATTGATGAGACTGAGGTGGAGAGGGTGAAAACCTTCAAGTTCCTTGGCACACACATCAGCGAGGACCTCACCTGGTCTCACAACACCCAACAAATTCTGAAGAAGTCCCAAAGGAGACTGTACTTCCTGAGAAGACTGAGGAAATTTGGCATGTCCACCACAATCCTGAGTTGCTTCTACAGATGCACTATGGAAAGTGTCCTTACCGCCTCCATGACTGTTTGGTACGGTAACTGTACAACACGTGATAGGAAGGCACTCCAGCGGGTGATCAAGACCTCACAGAACATTGTTGGGGCAGCCCTCCCCTCACTGCAAGACATTTATAAAACTAGAGTCCTACGAAGAACACACAACCTCATCAAGGACAGCACACATCCACAACACTCATTATTCACACTCCTACCGTCAGGCAGACGCTACAGGAGTTTGAAGTCCAGGACCACAAGGCTGGCAAACAGCTTTTACCCACAGGCCATCAGGCTTCTCAACGAAGCACTCGCACACGCACACACTCGTAGCATTTTTATTTATTTATTTATTTATTTATTTATTTATTTATTTATTTATTCATTTATTTGTATTATTTATTTGTATTAATGTCTCTTCTGTTGTTGTTGCTTAATTTATTGGTATTTATGTTTCTTATGTTCTTATTCTTTCTTGTGTTTTCTTTCTTTTTTTGGGAGAATGAACAGAATAAGATTTTCATTGCATAGTAGAACTGCCTGTTTTACTGTGCATATGACAATAAAACTCTTCAATCTTGAATTGTTGACTGTTCTCATCTCCTCTTGACAGGACTACATGGACGCCAACCACTGCATTGATGAATTTCTCAAGCAGCTCGAGGAGGAACGTGCCAACATCAGAAGGTAAGAGCTTCTGGGGACTTCAGTCGAGGAACGTGAGCAGTTGCCAGCAGGCCATTCCCGGTCAGAAGCAGCTGAACGATGTTGTTTGGTTTTGAGCCCAAGACAAGCTTTGCATCTGGAGAGATGCTTTTTGTGTCCAAACAGTGGCCACAATGTGTGTTGGGGTTCAACTCTGAGCCCAGTGTGGGGGCATTTCTCATGAAGAGGATTGGTCCAGACAATGGGGATGAAGCACTGATGGAGATGCCAATCTAATGACCTTGTCCCCTCTGTGCTCCTACCATCCTTCCAAAGACGATTTTTTAAACTTCAGCCTCCTTTGAAAGAACCCTCTCTCCATCTCAATGGAGCTGTATTTCCCTGGCTCAAAGTAATTTTCCCCCTGAGTGGGCAGAGAGATGCTGGGGGTTGAACACAGAGCGTGAGGGGTCTAAGGATGGGTGGGGGATGGATGACCACTGACCGTCCCATTTACTAGGCTTGGTGGCCTTTCCTAAAGAAGGAGATGTGTAAAGGACTGACCCTTCTGTCTGAATCATCCGCTCCCCTTTTTAGACACAAGAGAGTCATCGTCAGTCACCTAATGGCCTCGCAGGGTCCTGATGTATGTCCCTAGGAAGGCCGTGAGCTTTGCGGCTGCCTTAGTTTGCGCTGAAACTTGATCATATCATTTCCTCAAGATAATTATGCCGTGACAAGTTGGACAATGATTACAATACACAGTCAAAGAGCCTGTTCAGGTTTCACTTGTACATTCCGAGCGAGAGTTAACACATTTTGTTCAAGCAGAGCCTCGCAGCGCAGCGACGTCTCGTCTAGACCCCAGAAAACGGGACCCATCAATGTGGTGAAGTGCTCACATTCTTCCGGTCCTGTTTCCTGATGCAATCAAAGTATTTGAATCTGATAAACCATGCAGATGATTATCTGCTCAGGCTCTGACATCACAGGACTGCAGATCCAAGGAAGCGCTTTTACTGTCCGTTGGTTTGTCACAGTGCATCAGAAGCATCGACTATATTTTGTCCTCACCAACCAGGCCTCTGACACATCTAAAACATGCGCGGGGTTCTTGACCTGGAAAATAACCTGCTGGGAAATAATCGCTGTGCATTTAAACACCATAGACGAGATGCTGGTGTTTCCGGAAGTTGTTGAACAAGGCATTAGGCCTCACCTGCCATTTTTTCTGCCTGTTGGAGCAGATGGCGTTTCATTAGTGACCCCTCACATACCGCTAGAGGACAGCGAGGGGTGAGGAGCGGACGAGGAGGCCCCTCTTTGAGTGATCCCAACCTCATCAACATTGGAGGTGACATCTGGTGATCTGGTGACCATTTGTCATGTGGAGGGTTGGGTGTCGTTTACAAACTAGTCAAATTTTGTGACATTTAAGTGGAACAAAATAGTAATTTAAACAAACAGCCAACAACCCTATTGTGGACACCCCCAGGGGACACACCCACCAGGGACATAAAAAGGGAAGCTCCACACCTAAATTGTTGGAACCCAAGCAAACAAGAATCGTCCAGTTTCCTCAGTTCGATCTTTGCGGATTACAGCTGTCCCAAGTGCGGCCTGTTTTTGGCCCATGGATGTTTTTTATTGGCCGTGGCACAAAAACATACAGTAATGTAAAACTAAAAAGAACAGTTAAAAAAAAAAAAGACATTTAAAAATCTGCAGTAATTTTACAAGAACAAAGTCAAAATATTAAGAGCCAAAAGGTGTAACCTAAGAAAAAAAATGGTCATTTTATGAGAATATTGGGCCTCATTCACGAACATCTTCTTAAAAGTATTCTTAAGAAGTGTACTTAAGAAGGCGCGGGATGGAAACTGCGCCACATTCACGACACGTTCTTAAGTAGGGATAATCGTTCGCACCGGTGTTCTTAGGCTGATGAATGCCAACTGCGATGCCCGCGCATGTAAGGCCTAATTTGCATAGGTCACCGCCTATTATTTCCTATATAAGGTCAAAAATGTGCCGTGCGCAACAGGCAGCTGGAGGCGGAGATGGCAACGCGCAAGGACAAGACTGAGGAGCAGCTGGACAACAAACGAAAGAAAAAGTTCAATTCTACTGAAATAGAGGTGCTTTTACAAGGAGTGAGCGAACACAAGACCACCTTATTTTCACGTGTATCCACCGGTCATCAGGCCATCCAAAAAGAGTCGGCATGGAGCACCATTGCAGGAAACATAAATGCCGTTTCCACGGAGAAACGCACCACCGCAGAGGTTAAAAAGAAGTGTTTGACTTGAAAATAGACAAAAAAAAAAAGATTGGACTGCACCGGAGGGATCTGGAGGAAACGGGAGGCGGGCCATCAATCAGAAACCAAACCATTTCGGAAACTCTAGAAAATATTTACACAATCATGATGGAAAAATAAAGTCAAAATACATAGTTTGTGTGTGACAATGTATTTTTTATGTGGTCACATTTGATTAGACGCTGCCTAATTAATACAGCAGCCCCGTGCTCTGGCTCAAGACGTGGCTGGGGGCGCATGTCGTTATCTGGGGGTGCTACGTGCGCAATAGACACACCACGTTTCATTGCGATGTTATTCTGATGATCCTGCACACCTGCAAGAACAGAGAGGGAAGCCTGAAGCCTGAAGTGGGACATCAAATATTGGTGGCTTTCAGCAAATAAATCTAATGGTCCCTTTACATTCTCTCTCTGCGCAGCGCACGTCCAGACAGCTACTTTTTTTTTTGATGAATTGGGAATTGAATATATATTTATCCATGGAGTATATTTTAGTTGTTTTGATGATAAATAATTGTTGGGATATTTTATTTGCACTACATTTTTTGGGATCAGGTTGCAAAATCCATCATGAGGGCGATTGCGCATTGAAAGTGCAAGCTTTGCTTGTGCGTAAGAGTCCTCCTGAGTGTTCCTAGAATTTGTTCTTAGATCTAAGAACTGTGAGTTAAGAACACGTTTCATGAATGCCAAAAATCTTCGTAAGAAGGCTTTAAGAACAGATTTGTGCGTAAGAACGTTTCGTGAATGAGGCCCAATGTCGGAATATTATGAGGAAAAATAACATCTTAGATGTCATTAACATGAAATTAACATGAAACAAACAAACTAAACTAAGTCTGAAGTTTTGGAATATTATGGGAGTAAAGTCAAAATGTTGGGAATAAAGTCATTCTAATACAAAAAGAACATTTACGAAGATTATTTAAGAAAGTTTACATATTTCTAAAATGACAAAAAAAAAAAAAAACGCAAAAATGAGTTAAATAAGCAAAGACTGATAATAAAGTCATCATATTTTGGGAATTAAAGTCAAAATTACAAGAATAATATTTACAAGAATAAAGTTCAAATAGTTGGAAAAATAAAAAAAAAACTGCAGAAATTTCATGAGAATAAAATCCAAATATTAAGAGAAAAAAAGTCATATTCTAACCATAAAAAAACGATTTTCATAGAATAGATTCATAATAAAATTGCAAGGAAAAATTATGTCATTTTACTAGCACAGAGTTGAAATGTTAAAGAAAAATGTTCTTATTTTCTAAAATTTGTAATATTATGAGAAACAATCAAAACAAAATTAAGTTGTCATTTTTGGAAAATTAGGTTGGTTGCTTATGTCGTAGTAAAACTTAAAATATTACGGCAATGAAGTCATTATATTACAAAAATAACATTTACAAAGATTATTTAAGAAGAAAGTTGACACATTTGTAACATGACATAAAAACAACCAAGGTCCTCGGTCGGCCCCGGGGCCTGGACTTCCCTTCTGAGATTGCTGCCCCCGCGACCCGGACCCGGATAAGCGCAAGTGAATGGATGGCTGGATGGATGGGGAGGATGAAGACAGCGATCAATGACTTTTCTGGTAGGCTTCTGTTTAACTAGCCCTATTACACGCACTGTTCGGCACTGTTTGGAAACAAAGCATTGATTTAATTACATGTTTAAAAAATCGTTCTGTGTAACATCTTGCTAAATATCCCTTGTTACAAGGTGGACACCTGTGGCTTTTTATCTTTTTAAATTTAGTGGGTGCGACTTAGATTCTGGTGTGCTCAATAGTCTGAAAATTACGGTAAAGTACTTTAATTCATTCCACATCTACAAATTGTTTTAGTACAGAATGCTAAATTGATTTCCAAAAATGACCTTGAATGTGGCTGCTAGGGCAAAATGGGACAAAAATGTCCTACACATAAGGGACAAAAAGACCACTGCAAGAGTTCCAAACTGGAAAACAGCTGTACTGATCAGGACCTTGCTGATGTTACTACAAAGCATATCAAGCCTGCTAGACGCCTGTGCGCTGCCAGCAGTCTGAGTCAGATGAAAGAGCGTAATCCTCCGTCCGAGTATGCGCCGTGTCTGTTCTGCCGATGCGGAGGCGGATATGCTTCGGTCTGTCGGTCTGCCGTCTCACTTGGGCCAAAGCTGTGCATTATACAACTTTAATTGGATAAGTTGACCGTTCGAATGCAATAATTTGATCATGCTAAGCCCCAAAGAGATCTAACACACTCCCGAAGCGTATTTGCGTGCCCTCTGAAGTGAATGACTTTGCTTAATCCAGCCATTTGAGGTCGCTTTGTGGTGTCCAAACGTGAAATTACAAAGCCTTCAGAGTGGGCGGATAATTCAATCTGTAAAAGTTTTGTCGGAACTGCTTCAAGTACTTCAAGTACTGCTGAATCAAGCACTGATTGATTTTGCCTTGCATGAAAACCAGCCTGTTCTTCAGGATATGGGCTAGCTGTGAGTATATGGGGTCTCTGGCTTCGCCTAAATGCATGCATCAGTTTTATAGAGCCTGCGAGAGCTTAATCAAGTGGACTAATGAAGCCGTTTATCGCTGCTCCCCCAAGGTCGAAGCCAAATGAAAGTGCTCCGCTTAAGCGCTACTACGCTAGCACCTGTCTGCATATCCTGCTTGTGACACGCTCAAGGTGAAGCACAAAACACTAAGCAGCTGTTTATTCACCCCTGGACTTTCCCAGCACCGATATGTCTTCCTTTATGGGACTTGAGAAGCACTCAAATGGAAATGAAGCTTGCTTCAACATGCGGGTTGAAGCATTCTCCACTCTGTAATGAAAGATGGCTTATCTGCACCGGTAGCGTATATGCAACGTCGCCTTTGGTGCTCACGACAGCGTGACGTTATTTGGACCGACTCCTGTGCTGCCGAGCGTCTCAAAAACATCCTCAGTGTAAAGATGCGGAGCCATAGCGGCGGTGTGTTTTTTATTCTCCTCCATGTTGTGTTGCTTCGCCTGATGGAAGGTCGTATTCCTGATATCCACCTTACGCCTGGAGCTCTTTCCAAAACATTCCTTTGTCTTTGAGGAAACAGGAAGGCGGGAAAAACCAAAACAATCCGAGGCGCTTCAGGTTTTGATGTTTTTGGATAGCTTGAAACAGATCACAGCCCCCACTGTCACGATGCTTGTGTGTTTATGATAATCACACTGGAAGCAACTCAATCAGCGTTAATCTTGTTCGTGGAGGACTTCAAGCATTTCCTGCATCCAGAGAGGAAATGAAAGTCTCTACCGAAGATGTCTTGTCGGACCTCCATTCCACAATCCTCCGTGCCCCTTCCTTTGCACCAGCATCCCCCCACCCTCCTTGCTTAATGAGACATGACAGAGGTGCACCATAGCGTTGCTTGTATTACACACGAGTCTTCCCACACACAAGTTCAAACATAGACACTCATGGGTTCTGTCAGCGTGACCTGTCATGTGATTTGCATCTGTCTGGCTACTTGCAGATCTAAGTGGGCTTGTGTTGGGTACACAAACAGGCTCCCCGTCTGCTTTCTGGAATTTCCTTTGCTTACACTGCTGCAGGAAATGAGCGAGGGTCGCCGTGTTGACGCTTTAACGTCTGCTGGATCCCTTGATGTTCAGTGACGACCGTCATGCTGAGATGCTTAAGCACGACCGACTGTCCTCGCACAAGAGCAGTCTGTCTTGCAACGCACACCTGGACAGCAGAACACAGTGGAACCTCCGTCAGTGTCTTTTTCTGTTGACGTAGAAAATGTCTGACAAAGTTGTACCTCGGCTTGCACACATCTTCCAGTTAGCGTACAATATGGCGCGTGTCTTGTGGTGTTATTAATACACTGCATGAGTCCAACTGTGTTCTTAATGTGTTTTTATCACAAATGTCCTATCGCCTTAACTTGCTAACAAAATGACAACCACAACCAGAAGTCTCCTGTGTCACCCGCCCATCAGTGACTGACTCATGAATAAAACGCTACCAAAAAAAGCGCCTTTTGAAGGTCATGCCACAGCATCTCAATAGGATTCAGGTCAGGACTTGGACTAGACCACTCCAAAGTCTTCATCCATTCAGAGGTGGACTTGCTGGTGTGTTTTGGATCATTGTCCTGCTGCAGAACCCAAGTTGCTTTCAGCTTGAGGTCACCAACAGATGGCCGGACATTCTCATGCTTCCATTTATCACAGCAAGTCTTCCATGTCCTGAAGACCATCACACTACCACCACCGTATTTTACTGTTGCTATGATGTTCTTTTTATGAAAGTTACGCCAGATGTAATGGGACACACACCTTCCAAAAAGTTCAACTTTTGGGTATTTTCCCAAAGGTCTTGGTGATCATCAAGTTGTTTTCTGGCAAAATTGAGATGAGCCTTAATGTTGTTTTTGTTCAGCAGTGGTTTTGGTCTTGGAAGTCTGCCATGCAGGCTGTTTTTGCCCAGCGTCTTTCTTATGGTGGAGTCATGAACACTGACCTTAACTGAGGCACGTGAGGCCTGCAGTTCTTTACAGTAGATGTTGTTGTGGGGTCTTTTGTGACCTCTCGGAAGAGTCGTGTGTGCGCTCTTGGGGTCATTTTTGGTTGGCCGGCCACTCCTGGGGAGGTTCATCACTGTTCCATGTTTTGGCCGTTTGTGGATAATGGCTCTCACTGTGGTAGGCTGGAGTCCCAAAGCTTTAGAAATGGCTTTATAACCTTTTCCACACTGATAGATCTCAATTCATCTACTTAAATTATATTTAAAAAGTGTGTGGGGGGGGGTTCATCACTTTTTCCACACAGGGCCATGTAGTTTGGATTTCTTTACTCCTTTAATAATAACGTTTCATTGAAAAAGTGCATTTTGTGTTGAGTTGTGTTGTCATTGACTAATATTTACATTTGTTTGATGATCTGAAACATTTAAGTGGGACAAACATGCAAACAAAAGGACATGAGGAAGGGTACAACCACCTTTTCACACCACTGTATGCATTTTCTTTGTCTGGACGACCCCTACACGCTTGTAGCCCTGCAAGCCTTAGCTGGTCTTGTTTTCAAACTTAACAGGAAGAATCAGTGGCAGTGTTTTAGCAAGTGTTATCCCTCAAGTCAATTTGTGTTGTGAAGGTTCACCGTCCAATAAAATTGTGTTTCTCCAAGTGATCAAGTTTGGTTGGAAATGGTAAATCCTGATCCGAGGTGTGTGTAAAGGCTGCATCAGTTATGTATGGCATAATGGCGTGTGACATCACAGCAGCCATAAGGTGTATACTATGACTGCAACACGGTGTAGGGGTGTAAGGTGACATTATCCCAACCACCAAAGGGCGTAAATTCCTCTCTGTGCCGTGACTTAAGGTATTTTTAAACAGTGCCTTTTGTTTTCTAATTTACTGTCAAACAATCAGTAAGTCTTGCTCAGCCTTGGAAGTCCTGCACTATCAGTACCCCAACAAAAGTATGCTGAAAAGTGGGAGCGAGGTCATCAGGCACCCTTTACTACTGATTAGGCGGGGAAACCGAACAAAAGCATACCCAGTGGTGGACCAAGGTTTAACACATCAAGACAACATACACATGATAGCTTTTTTTCAATTCTTCATGTCCAGATGATCAGCATCTCTTGAACAAGGCTTCGCTCTGCTGCACTTGCACTCCAACAACCCTTCCCTCAGACCACCCAGCACCTCATTACAAACCCCTATCGATCTGCCGACCCTCCAGCGACTGTCCCACCACAGTCCTGTCTCCTTCCTTTCACCCACAACCTCATGGCGGAATGCTATCCCAGCCTCAGTGTGTGTCTACGTGCGTGCATGCGTGTGTGCGAGCGACACCGGTGGAGCCAGGCTGGCTGTATGGGCGGCCAAGTGTTTCCAAACAGTGGAATCTGTCACCGACACCCCTAGCAGAGTAGCAAGCGGCGCCTTAATGAGCTCAGCAGATCACTCGGCACCATTTCGCACACTCTAACAAGCACTCGTGCACACATATGGCTGCAGGGACTCCTGTCACGTGGGTAAAACTTTAGAAAATGAAACTAAACCACCACATCGTGTTTCCTAAATCGAGGGGCCAGAGGGCACGTCAATGGCAGCTTGCTGTTGATCTAATTAGGATGGGACATCCCTTCGATATTTTTTGATTATGTACGTACTAGCGTTGACTCAGTCGGCCGTTTGTCTTTTTTACCCAAACGGGTCAAAGCCACCTGCTCCGGGAATCCAATTGCTCTCGATTTGCCTGCGAAACAGCTGAGCTTCCGCCCAACGTGATTATCTCTGCGTGACGCTTCATCTGCAGCCATCATGAATCTTTCTGATTTTTATGATGACAAATGAGCCATCCGGGTCCAAACATTGTAAGCCTCATTCCTAGTTCTTCATCCACCTTCTCTGGACTTCCCCCCCCCCGTCTCCTTCCACACTTCCACACTTCTCCTTTCTGTGGCAGGCTAATTTCCTCACATGGTCGGTGTCATTGTTCTTTCGGCACGTTAGCGACAGTGAATGTGGGGCTGAGTGGCAGCGATGGCCCTGACTCCAAGTCAGACCCGACCCTTTCTTTCCTCTCTTTAACTGTCCGCTTCTGTCAACGAGACCCTTTTAATTCCCCCTCTGCCCCCATCCCGTACCCGCCTCCTTTTGCACTGGTCCCACTGGGAGGCAGACAAAAGAGGTTACCTCCCCCTCCACCCCCCTTCCTCATCCTCTTCCTCCCCCAGTGTCCCATCTCTCTCTGTTCTTCTTGCTTGCAGGCGCGGTGGAGGCTGTAGTTTGTCTCAGCCATTCAGCTGAGACTGATTGTGATTGCGGCAGATGGGCCGGAGCTAAGCCCGGGCAGACCCGTGTGTGTCGCCTCTCTTTTCCCACTGTCTTCCTTTCCTTCCCTGCTGTTTCAGCCCCTAAGTCGGCTTTACTTCACCTTGAGGATGCCCCGTTCTCATGGGCGGTTGCTGGCTTTAAACATTCCTACCCTTCCCACTCAAAATGCAGTTTCTTCCAGCATCACATGCAGGAACGTGCACTGTGGTCAAGCCTGTAGCATTGCAATCACTGCCTCCGAAAACCCCGCCTCCTCGCCTCTACCTTCAGAAATGCAGCACTGAACACTGAACTGCTCAGCGTCCTGCTTGGAGGAGAGACGAGGTCTGAGGGAGAGTCAGAGCTGAGATATACTACTGAGGCGAGATAAAGCCCGGGGGCGGGGCGGGCAGGGGGAAGGCACACAGCTCTCAGCGTTGTTGTGAAAGAGACCACAGCAGAGAGGCAGAGCGCATGTAGGGGAGAGGAGAGGGAAGCGCAACCAGGAGGAGGGTTAATGCGTGTCGGCAGACTGAGGACGGACCGGAGAGAGTGGAGATACTGACTGTTAAAAGGGGGCTCAGTTTGGTTGGGAGGCGCAGGAGCTGTGACTGCTTGTGGATGTAAACTTTATCATCTGTGGGGATCAGCTGAAGAACGGGATTACCATGAGTGTCCTCTGAATCCACCAGGATGCTGCATCTCCGCCAGGGTAAGACCCAGTTTCCCTGCTGCCATGGTGGTGGTCCGCTTTCCACTGAATGAATATTTGCACGTGATTAGGTCATTGTTTGAAGGGGTTTCATACATGTGCAGGAGATGATCTGGGATTTACAGCAAACCGGCCGGACAAACCAGACGGGGGGCGGGGGGTCACTTGAGGGGGAATTGCGTGTCCTGTTGCTCGTGGCAACAGCATGTGGCACGAACCATGTAGATCGCGACTGATAGCAGAAGGAAATGGATAGCTGTCATTTAGAATCCGGCATTGCAGGGGGATTTATATGTGCAGGAATTTTGACCGCCTCCCCCTTCGTCCCGTCACGCGCTCTCTCAAGTAGATTAAGATTTTCTTGCTGGCCCACTAATCCCACAGTGGAATGACCGGACTGTGACAATGTGAATATGGATTCTGATGATGTGTCTTCTCAGTTAGCATCACCCGCGTCTAATTTTGGACCCCACAAGCTGTAAGTCACTGAGGTGGTCTGCCACATTTAAAGAACCTAGACGTGCGTGTGGTTCCTGAAGGGACAGTAAGCAGCTAGCATCATACCTCGCCTTTCTTGCTTTGAGCACGTAAACTATGCCATGCGCACTCGGAAGCTAATGATAGCAATTTGACAAAGTTTAGCTACTAAGGTTAGCTACCATTGAATGCATGGCCTATCACGGGGTGGGAAAACTGCGGTCCGCGGGCCACATCCGTTCCTTTTTTGAAACCTTTACCATGGAAGCCGTAGCCGGCAACATGACTTGCAGGGCTACTGTGGCACGGGAAATAGCCAGACATCACGGTCTACACACACGGTACGCACAACCTACCCCGCCTACTGCACCAAGCGTCTGCACACAATACCTGTGCCAAAATTACACCCGCGTGTTCCCGCCGCAAGGCATGCTGGGTAGCTTGTGGTACTTTCTCCCAGCCTTTTGCTGTGTTTGTCGCATTCTTGCTTGATTGCAAAATATGCTGAGGAGGTCGTCAGGGAAGTAAACACACTTCTGATATCCAGTGTTTTATCATTTATTGTTCACACCATTGTTGTCACAGGATTACCCAGCATGCCTTGCGGACACAGTTTAAGTTACATGTTATGTTTAGTGCTTAGTTGTTGTTTATCGCCCACGTGGTAGTAGTAGTTGACTTATGTAATGCGTGAACTTGCTGTGGATGTGTTGCGTTGGACCGTGAGCAAGTATGTTGTGCTGTTTGATGACCGCCAACACACAGACAGCCCCTCAGACACATTTTTTAACCTCAAAACATTTGCCCACCCCTGGCCTACCATAACAACATGAATGTAAATTGCTGATGGCCTCTCTGGGTCTGCTTTTGCGCGTGTGTGTAAATTTCCGACAAAATTTAAGACAATTTTTCTGCAGTTCAATTTGTAATTGTGGGAAAAAAACACTATTGTTAGCATTGGCTAGCCGGCGGTGTTGTTCTTACATTTTTTTGCTGTTTGAAAGCAAACAGTTGCGTACAGTCCCTTTAAATCTGAAAAGATTATGAACTCTGACTGCACATTTTTAGACGATCTTGTTATCTGTGAAAACAGAACCACACGAGGAGATGATAGGGAGAGCATGGGAGAGTGGGGGAGGTGTCACTATTGTTAGTTTTGACATGACGCCAGAACAAAACGTCTTTACATTTTTTTGTCATGGGAATATGTGCTGTCCAGCAAAAAAAAAAAAAAAAAAAAAAACTTGTTCCATGAAGTCATTGCTTCTGAATGGCGAGCATGAAGAGGAAAAGGTATTTCCCCGTTGGACCAGAGGAAGTTGGAACTGCAGTCACACACGAAGTGCAGTTTCCATTTGTCCCTTTAAAGGAAAAGTGCACTTTTGTGGGGAGGGGGGATTTTGACCTCCATCCACAATCCTTGTGTTAGACATGAATATGCGTCATTCTCTTGTCTGAGCATTCTAAAGATATAAAAACAGATAAAAAGAGACAGCTCATTACTGCCCGTAATGGGATCCACTTGTGCCGCCTAGACGGGCGGCTATTAAAATACTTTTCTCATTTTCCACATTTCTTTCTTGCTTAAACACTCTCTCAAAATTCGAAATTTCTTTGAATTTTAGTGATCAACCTACTGGGTTGGACACAAAAAAGTGATGAAGTGACTCACACGTATTTCACTCCTGGAACCGTGACTCTTCGTCCTGGCGCCGGAAGCGTTTTTGTATCCTTGTTAAACGTACTGTTGCTGTCGCCTGTTTTCCTCGTCGTCCTCCTCCAACTGAAGATTCATTGACTCCTTAATGGCGCCCTACAGCCGCGTGACTTCTACCTTCCTTCGGCATGTCCACAAGTGCAGCTTTGTGTGCAATGGTTAGCATCTTCCTCTGCCTGCTGGGTGCAGAGCGTTTCGTCGACACTGCAAGCTAGTTGTTAGCGATCAGACAACAGGAAACATGAAGGAGATTGATTGACAGTGGTCTACAGCCAATCAAGATGCAGAAGACAATGGGTGGGTTCTCCTTTAGCCAACCAGGATGCAGGAACACAGTGCGCGTTCATTCGCTGTAAAAAAACAAAAAAAAAAGCACAGAAATTTCACCAAAAAAACCCCACAAAACCGCGAGTCCATGGAAGGTGAACCACAATGAACACTTTACTTGCAATATTTTGCCCTATTTTAATAAGCATTAGCGGAACCTCCTTCCTGGGTGCATCAAGGAACGCTACACCTCGCCTGAAAAACAAAAACACAGCAGCAGTGGCGGCAGCTCCAATATGCAGCGTTACCTTTTTGGCTCGAGGCCCGAGGCATTGTGAGCGTGTGTGTGGTGAAGCTAGTCGCTAGCCGTCTAGTAGCTAGCTGATGTGGAGTGGCAAAGTGTAAGCCAGTATTGTAGTTTTTCAGCGTAACAATGTTAATAATAATAATAACAATGTGGCTGTAGCTTGGTTAACATGCGCGTCACTTTGTATGTAAATGAGGTGTTGTTGCTGCTTTTTGGAGTTTTACTCACAAGGCTTAGTAGTTACAACAGGTGTTTCCCATGATGTGCATTCTTAGCTACATCTTTTTATCCCGTGTTATATCTCTAGATTGCACAGAAGAGAAAGACGTGTGGTAATGTCTCGCATAAGGACGGTGGATGATGGGCAAGTTTCCCCCCAAAACTGCAGTTTTCCTTAAAGCTGCTGCTGGGCATAATGCAGACACGCCACCGAGCCAGATGTGGTGCTACACTGCCCCCCTGGGAAAGCCACCTGGGGATTCATGAATAAGCGGATTGGCAAGTGGAGGGATTTGATTATGTCGATTTAAAACTGTAATTCTCTCCACGTGCTCATGCGACAAACATTTCTTTCGCTTGCATGTGAATTGGGAAATAATGACTCAGAGTTCCAAACTTGATGAGAGTATGGTATTTTCCGGCGCATCAGTCGAAAAATGTCTCTTGAAGAGGAGAAAAACACAAAAGTCTCATTTAACGGTATTTATAATTGAGCTACGAGCAAGCTTTTTTTTTTCGTTTTTTTTATAACATTAAATTCACAGTAGAAGAGCACAAAGCCAGAAGTAATGCATTCGTACCTTTCTCGAAGACATGACACCTGGAGAAATGTATCAAACCGCCGTATTTTAACACCAAAACGTCATTTTGGTGTTCACAAATAAACGAAACTAGACTGAAAAATCATACGTGTGTATTTAGTTAGTCAGCGGCTGACGCAGCAGCTGCAATCTCCAAGCCAGACGGAAATGGTGTCCTAATTAAACGACACTGTGGTCTAAAATACCACATTTCTCAATCCGCACAAGTATCACACGATTATGGGTGCACATTACTTACAGACATACAGTATCACATCACTGGTATCACACGATGATGGTTGCACATTACTTACGGACATACAGTATCACATCACTGGTATCACACGATGATAGTTGCACATTACTTACAGACATACAGTATCACATCACTGGTATCACACGATGATGCTTGCACATTACTTACAGACATATAGTATCACATCACTGGTATCACACGATTATGGTTGCACATTACTTACAGACTTACAGTATCACATCACTGGTATCACATGAGGATGCTTGCAAGTTACTTACAGACATACATTATCACATCACTAGTATCACACGATGATGCTTGCACATTACTTACAGACATACAGTATCACATCACTGGTATCACACGATGATAGTTGCACATTACTTACAGACATACATTATCACATCACTGGTATCACACGATGATAGTTTCACATCACTGGTATCACACGATGATGGTTGCACATTACTTACAGACATACAGTATCACATCACTGGTATCACACGATGATGGTTGCACATTACTTACAGACATACAGTATCACATCACTGGTATCACACGATGATAGTTGCACATTACTTACAGACATACAGTATCACATCACTGGTATCACACGATGATAGTTGCACATTACTTACAGACATACAGTATCACATCACTGGTATCACACGATGATGGTTGCACATTACTTACAGACATACAGTATCACATCACTGGTATCACACGATGATGGTTGCACATTACTTACAGACATACAGTATCACATCACTGGTATCACACGATGATAGTTGCACATTACTTACAGACATACAGTATCACATCACTGGTATCACACGATGATAGTTGCACATTACTTACAGACATACAGTATCACATCACTGGTATCACACGATGATAGTTGCACATTACTTACAGACATACAGTATCACATCACTGGTATCACACGATGATAGTTGCACATTACTTACAGACATACAGTATCACATCACTGGTATCACACGATGATAGTTGCACATTACTTACAGACATACAGTATCACATCACTGGTATCACACGATGATGGTTGCACATTACTTACAGACATACAGTATCACATCACTGGTATCACACGATGATGGTTGCACATTACTTACAGACATACAGTATCACATCACTGGTATCACACGATGATAGTTGCACATTACTTACAGACATACAGTATCACATCACTGGTATCACACGATGATAGTTGCACATTACTTACAGACATACAGTATCACATCACTGGTATCACACGATGATAGTTGCACATTACTTACAGACATACAGTATGTCTCCAAGGCAGAGGCAAGTGACGTACTGCATGGTTTTGATATTGAAGTGGCAGGGCCAGCCAAGCTATGAAAGGAGTGTCACTCATCCTCCATAAAACATGAGGATCCCTTTTCTATTTCCTTTTCTTTGCCTGTCCTCCTCTCCGCCCTGTTTTACTTCCTAACCCCCACGCCCTTACACACACACTTGCCCCCCGCCTGCCCGCGGCACTCTGTATTCGCTGACCCTCGTCTAGCGTTTTGGGCTCAGTCAAAGTGAATTACTGAGGAATGTTCCCCCCGTTTAATGGGCCGCCGAGGAGGCCTCGGCATGGAGGTGTTCCCCCTTCTTTGACAAACGAGGGGTGACTTGGGGGAAGAGTTCTCCTTCCAGGCAACTTTCCCATGTGATTCTCACTGCCTCTGCACAGCATGGATGTGTTTGGCTCATCTCAGGAGCTCGCCAAACTCCTCCAGGGGTCCACATTCATCCCCCCCGATATCTTCCGCTGGTGCTTCATGCAAAATCTGGGAGATTTGCTTGCTGTTTAATGCGCCCACAAAGCCCCACTGGTTCAATTACGCAACACAATTTATCACCAATAAAGGGCTTTTATTTGCTCCCAATCAATGGGCTGTTGCAGGCAGGGACACTTGCCTGGAGACACGTTTGTCTCCACCATGAGGCTTTTTGTGCTCAGAATGCCTGGACGGGCTCCATGTGAGTGCACTAAGGTGTGCATGGAAACAACCTACTTTCCAAACATGGGGGCTCACACAAACCTGATAGCTCACAGGGGCACACTTTGGAGTGTTTTAGCTTCTAAAGTGGATGCTTTGTCGGTGGTACGGTCGTCCCGCATTCCTGCTCGCAAGATAATGCGGCGTCTGTCCTTGTTTACTGCGCTCAGGCGCCCCGCAGAGACACTTTCACGGTCACATGTATCTCCAAGTTGTGGGATCTCAGCCGCAAAACATCCGAGCTGATGGTTCCGCATTTCTATGCTCGTCACAACGACACTTTTATGGGAGTTGCTGAAAAAGGAGGGGTCGAATATGAGGCTGCAGTGGGGCAGGGAATGTCAACAAACTTGAGCTCCCAACTATCTGGCCTATAAATCAGCAAGTAATAGTCGCAGGAACATGCAGGCCGGCTTCCAACTGCTGGAGGTGTCGGCACAGCTGGAGAAGCTCACGTTGACGCTCTTTTTTTATGTTTTTTTTCCCCAAACAGCTCTTCTCCTCTGTTGAAACTTTTTGGCTGTTTGCTTTCTGTCTTTGCCGAGAGTGAATTACTGTGGCTAACAGCCCTCCGATGACTTCATTGCCGGGATGCCAGAGGGCCAACACGAGGCTGCTATGGAGAGTCTCCCCGCTGAAAGAGCGCCGTTAGACAGCAAACCCTTGGCTCAAGTATGCCTGCTTACACGTGCGGCCGTTTGTCCGCCACTGTAAAGGGCTACTGTTTGCTTGGCGCTCAGAAAACGATGTGTTGACAGCCAGCGTAAAACATCCTATAGCCGCTGCACGGTCTCCATTAGTCAGCAGAACTTTCCAGTCGTAAATACGAGTCCCTGTTGCCCAGTTGCGTGGAGGCAGGACAGGCAGTCATGCAAAACAATGCACGGAAAGTGTGAATTACAGTGCGCACAGCGAGCATTGTAATGGGCTTTTAAAGGCTGCCTTGCATTGGATCACGTTGAGTCCAAATCAGCAACATTTGGGCTCGTTCCTGAAGGGATTTCTCCATAGACAGTAAGCTGGTGCTGAGACTTCTTTGCTTGTTCTGCATCCAGCTTCCTGTCAAGTGTCAAGCCAGGCAAAGCTAACAAATCATGTTAATACAAAAAACATACCATTGATTCTGCATATGCAGTTTTTATGTGGCTCTTGCCAACAGGAGCCAAGGCTTGTCAAGCTCGAATAGCCGCCTGGACGCAACCTCTTCAGAACTGGAGTCAAAGTGTTTGACAGAGATGAGATAATGATCATCGCAAAAGATGAAACAAACACAAGATAATTACCTTGTGCTTGTGGAGGAGCTGTGCGTCACAGAAACATTTCTCAATAACATCCTGAAGCATTTTTGACATCTCATTGCTGCGATCCACTTTAGTGTCTCATGCTACATTTAGACATTAAAACCCTCGGAAGTGCCCCGGTAACGGGAGGCTTTGGCTACACAGTCAAAGCTCGGTTTTCGTATGATTCGCTTTTCATCAAACATTTTAGCTAGCCTCGGTTTTCGTACAGTATTGCATTTAACAAACGAGTCACTTTGCCCGGTACTGGATTGTTCTGCAAAATCTAGTGCCCGAACAAAGCACTCTATGCGTTGCTGAATCACTGGCCATGCATTTTTTGTTATTGAGTACGGCCGCAAAATAATCCACCATGGCAGCGATGAAAGTTGCGATTGCCAGCAATTTCATCAAGAAGCTATGAAACACTATTGACCAATAAGTTTCATACATTGGCCATTTATAATGATTTTGCCTTGTTTTCTGCATGTGAAACAATAATTGTTCTTTATAAAATACATTTCGTATTAATATTTTTAGATGTGTGGAACGGATTAATTGGATTCACATTATTTTTGATGGGAAAAAAAGCGAGATTAAAACGTGACAAGATTTCTCATTTAGAAAAAAACTGTCTCACGATAAAAAACAAATAAATCAATCACACGATAAATGAAAAGGAATTTGCCAGCCTCCATATATTGCCATGTGCGTGTGTCTGTTTTCCTCGTCTCTCGCCTCCAGTGTTCACTCTGTGCATTGGTTGTACCCCTAAACACTTCATAAACAACGGCAAACAGAGTGAGACCTCCTGTCAGTCAAAGAGTGGAACTTCGTGAGGAGCAATACAAGGCAACGTAGTAGAAGTCAGGAGGGAAAAAGATGCTTGTAAAGCCAGTTGCCACAGCCCCCGAGTGGGAATATTCATAATGAGCAAGGTGAGCCCATCAACATGAACGAGCCAGTATGCAGGATTATTTTGAAAGTGGTAGCGGGCAAATACTAATAACAGTCAACACTCACTGAGACGTTTGGTTGGCAAAGTAAATACGGAACAGCCCAAACTTGCTTATGTTGAAAAAGGAAAAGCTAGCGCCTAGCTTTAACATTTCCAAACTCAAAAACAGCAGGAGCAGTAGCAGCAGCTCCAGTATGTAGCGTTAGCTTTTTGGTGGTGGTCTGAGGCATTGCGATGGCGAGTGTGTGGTGAAGCTTCTCGCTAGCCAGGTAGTAGCCGGCCGTGGCGGCCCATATTATTAATCCATCCATCCATTTGCTATGCCGCTTATCCTCACTAGGGTCGCGGTATGCTGGAGCCTATCCCAGCTGGCATCAGGCGAGAGGCGGGGTACACCCTGGACTGGTCGCCAGCCAATGGAAGGGCACATATAGACAAACCCATATTATTAATAACTCCCTAAAATCATTAGACTTCCATGACAAACGGTTAGCTGGTTAGCCGCTTCAAACTGTGATGTATACTTCATCTACTGTTAAAAGTCCAACATTTGTAAAATGACTTCAGACTACGCTTTGGCATCCAGCTCCAGGGGCAGGAGTGCCTTCCATTCTGTCTGAGCAGGAATGTGTCAACAATTGAGGTTGGGTCCCGCCGTCAGCGTAAGAAAACATTTTGGGGCATAGACGGCGCACATTCTTTGCAGCTCAAGAAGCGTCTTTGAGAATTGCGCGTGTCTGATTTGCGCTGCTTGACATGTTGGGAGAGGTCTGCGTATTTCTTTGATGCAATCAGGGTGTGCACAGTGAGGATCTAAACACTGTTAGGGCTCTGTGATCATTTTCTCAGGTTAAACGAGGACACGTCGTCCGTCTGGGATTCGTCTTGATTGCATCCATTACCGGTAGTCATGTCATCAGGGTGGCGTTAGAGATACTGCAGTCTGTGTTTGATTTGTCGGAGACATGGAATGAAAAGGCACCTTCTCGCCACAAAGCTTGCCTTCCACGTGCCTTAAAAAGACACTCAAAGGACACCAAATGCTGCAAAACGTGGTACTTACAGCGCGAGGAGGTTGTTTCTGTGCACCAGCTTCACATTTCAGCTTGTCAATAATTGATGGTCTGCCGCGGTGAGGTAAGGCTCATCAGGCCCGTCCCGCCAGTCTCACAGCCCTGTTTGTTTCAGGAGACAGGAGGTCTCCAGCTGTTGGTGAGGGTCCATCCTGAATGGGGTATCTCACTGACGGATTGGGCCAGCCTGATGCATTCGGACCAGCTGAGCGGTCACACATGTGTGAACCCCGTCCCTCAGACACTTGAAACAGATGTGTTTGAGAGCGTTTCACATCTCGATGCTGACGAGCTTGTGTTGCGTATAACAGGATGCCATATTTGCACGTCCGCTGCCCAGACAGCCTGGGTAGGCTCACTGGGCCACAAGGGAGGATGTGAGAGGAATTTTGGATCAGATCTGTCTGTTACATAAAGCAGCCAATGGCTGATTACGGATGGGAATGACCAAGCCTGAACCCGGGCCAATATGAAGGCAGCCCCTCCATGTGGGCCACAGGATTGCGTGCGCATCGGAGCTCTCAACCCAGCAGGGGCACTGGCACTAATACATAAATGCATGCGCCACCCGACATGCAAACATTCGTGCATCCCTGTGTACACTTCTACTTTCACTTGGTGTCACAATAGTGGAAAACTATTTATGTGTCGCCTCTACAACCTGCAGGAATGAAGAAAAAATGCACAAAATGCTCAAATCGTCATCGAATGATTAATCTGGTAGCCTCTTTCTGCACGGGGGAAAGATTAAACCACCACAAGCATGTGGCTTTCTCTCTCATTAACAGCCAGTGGTGATGACAGCAAACCCACAATGCAGTTCAAAGTCCAACATGTCTGCACTCATGCTGTGATTGACGGCCCACACCGTGACTGATCATGCCTCAGCATGCAGTTGGGCTTACAAATGATGATGATGGAGATGACGAAGTCGCCCACCCATGTTAAATGAATTTGAAAGGGAAGGGTAACAAACTGAATGCAGTCATGATGTGTATTCATGTTTATCTTTGTGGAAATACCACACAGACCACGTCTACAGTGTTGGAATATGAGCTATTTGGTCATGCAAGAGTACAAAAGAGAAAACAAACTTACAGAAAGCTAACAGAATTGTGTGGTTCCAGTGCCTTCCAAATAGTTCCCTTTTCACTAAATGTATGTATATTTTCCACAAAACAAAACCTATGGTCATGAGCTTTGGGTAGTGACTGTAAGGACAAGATGGCGGGTACAAGCGGCCCAAATGAGTTTTCTCCGTAGGGTGGCTGGGCCCTGCCTTAGACATAAGGTGAGAAGCTCTGTCATCCGGGAGAAGCTCGGAGTAGAAGCGCTGCTCCTCCGCATTGAGAGGAGCCAGATGAGGTGGCTGGGGCATCTGGTCAGGATGCCTTCTGGACGCCTCCCTGGGGAGGTGTTCAGGGCAAGTCCGACCGGTGGGAGGCCTCGGGGAAGACCCAGGACACTCTGGAGGGATTATGTCTCCCAACTGGCCATTGTTGTTTATAGTTTTAGAAATTTATAAATCAAATTAGGACTGTCAAGTGATTACAGCTTTTAATCAGATTAACCCGTTAAAAAAGAAAAAAGATTAATCATGATTAATCACCATTCTCAGCAATGTCTGAAATGTACCATTTGAACTGTATTTTATTAACAGAAACCTAAATGACTTCTCTGAACTCTGTTCTCGTTTTTATGCGGGAAATGGAAGATTCTACCCCCCAAGTCGGAGCCCATGGTTCTCGCCTGGGTCAGGGATGAGACCCTGACCCAAGTGGAGGAGTTGAAGTACCTCGAAGTCTTGTTCACTAGTGAGGGAAGGATGGAGCGCGAGACTGACAAGCAAATTGGTGCGGCGTCTGCAGTGATGTGGACTCTGCATCGGCTCGTTGTGGTGAAGAGGGAGCTGAGCTCAAAAGCAAAGCTCTCAATTTATCGGTCATTCAACCTACCCTCACCTACGGTCATGAGCTTGTGGAACAGATTGCGGATACAAGCAGCCAAAATTAGTTTTCTCCGTAGGGTGGCTGGGCCCTTCCTGTCATCCGGGAGAAAGAAGAGCCAGATGAGGTGGCTCAGGCATCTGCTCAGGATGAGGAGGTGTTCAGGGCACATCCGACCGGTGGGAGGCCTCAGGGAAGACCCAGTAAACATTGGAGAGACTATGTCTCTCAACTGGCCTGGGAACGCCTGCTGGGAGGAGCTGGACTAAGTGGCCGGGTAGAGGGAAGTCTGGGCTTCCCTGCTTAGGCTGTGGCCCCCAAGACACCACCTCGCATAAGCAGTGGAGGATGGATGGATGGATGGATGTGCTTAAGTAAACATGTAAACTAGACCCAGCCCCACTCAAGTGAATTGACGGATTATAAAATGACCCTTTCTCCTGCTGGTTCACTCCTCTCACTGCTTGTTTTGATTTACAATGCTGGTTGTTGCTGGAATAAGTCTGGTTCCATTGGAGGGAATACTGTTGTTTCAGTCCAGACGGCCCATTCGTCCATCAGCCGCAAGCCCCTCGACTGGTTCTTAATCACCAGGTGTTTCTCCCCAGGAAGGTGAGCAAGCAGCTGGAAAACAGTGACGTGATGTCACAGCGGGCAAGGGCAGATATTAGTCTGGAGTTATTTTGTGTCTGATGCGCATGTTTTCCCTTGGAGAGAGGTCTCTGGTTGTGTCTCAATTGGCGCACTTACTTACGCTTGGACTTTTGATCACTGAGATTAATACATTTTAAATTATTGTACAATCGAGGAGTGAGGGAAAAAAAGCCGACGATAATGCTCCGTGCAGTGGTTGCAATTTCCCATTAAAGAGGAGAAAAGAAGTGGGTACAGACTGCGATCTTCAGTGTGTCGTCATTAAGTGCGCAACAACAGTCATTGATTTGGGACAGCACTGCATTGTCAACTCACTACACAGTGTACACAGCAGAGTGGTCCCTTCCCAAAGTGGAACCCTATGCGAGATTTGATATGGCACCCCCTTCCATATGCTTACACAAGGGATTGAATGCCATTGTTCTTACAGTTGTCTTTAGACTGTGTTCCAAAGGATTAAGCCAATAGCATTTTAGTATCATTGGTTTATCAATGAAATGGATGGCTGGCATCGTGTCTTGGGAGTCTTTGGATGACTGATATCAATCTCATTAGTCTGCCAGGTGAGCCCAATTAAAAGAAAACTACTTCAAAATGATGTTCCACATTATTAAGCATGCCGCAGGGGGTTTGTTTAATAACATTCACATTGTACTCTGAAGGTCGATGACTTGAAAATGATGATGACTGTCATTTATATTGGCTATTTAGCAAAATCAGAGAAAAATATCATTTACATAATCATGTGTCATTTCTAAGATATGAAACGTGTGTGGCTTACCTGTTGTGTGTTTATCCCTTGCACCGTGACTGTAGGTAGTGTTCTGCTTCCCTGTTCATTTCACTGCGTGTTCCGCTCGTTGTGACTTCCCCAATAAAACAGTAATGTCCTGTTCAAGCAGTCGAAGCGCCTCTGACTGTCTCTTCGGTGATGTGTGAGTGCCACATTATTACAGGGGAATATTTTTAGGTCACTCCACCCTTAGCATTTCGCTATACTGTATGCCTACTGGACTAGCTGGCTCTGGTTTGGTTTGTAGGTGGGTCAAAAGCTTGATGCAAATTGGCATAAGATTTATGCTTGTTGTGTGTGAGAGGTACAGGGGTGCCCTGCGTTTTGTTTTGCTCTGATCTATTTTGGTCTTGACTGAACTGCAATCTTTGCAGCCATGCGGCATGAAGCATGACAGATGATTTTTGAGGGATGAGCAACAAAAGCAAAGATCTTCTTCTCTCTTGTCTTTTTGCAGGGAAAAGCTGGCCTTGGCTCGACTGCAGAGGGAAGTCGCACGGAGCAAGAGCGAGGGAACAATGGTAAAGTACCCTGGAGTGAACGTACACACACACACACACACACACACACACACAGTCAGTCACGTGATGCAAGCTCATCAACCCATCATATAGGAGACCATTAGGGAAATGAAATGTTCCAGAAAAGGCGACAGACTGGCATCCTAATGTTCAGCGAGGCTTCACCGTGCATGCGGGGAGGTCACAAGGTGAAAGCCTGAACCATGTGATGCGATGGAGCTCAGCTGATCGCTCTGACGGCCGCCTGCCTCCGATTCACGTTGCACGATGGGGTGTGTGATTCTTTCCCTGAAGGGGAAACTTGATTTTGTTTTCTTCTTCTTGCCTCGCCTCTCGGTCATGGAGGTCAGAGCACGGGCTCGCAAACCCAAAGTATTCCTCAAAGGCACTTGAGCATATTGTTGCTGCCATGGAGGTTCAAGTACATGAGAATCAGTGAACGTGCACTCGGATGCTTTGAGCACTGATGCAAAGCAGAGTCACATGAAGTCACTCTCGTCCTTCCACGCCACACCACTCAGGCGTACGCGTCCAACTTGTATGTGGCTGCACGGCCATTAGAGTCACATGCAATGCTGTGAAATGGTTACTTGTCTTTCTCAATTTGTTGCCCGGTCACGGCCACTGCTTGCTCACTGTGTGTGTGCTTTATACGCTTACACGCTTTATACGTGCACACTGCAATTCTATGTGCCATATCTGTGTCAGCGCCTCCTCTTGTAACACTAACCTCACCGACCTCCGCCAAGAAAAACATATCACTGGCTGTTCTGCAACTTCCACACAGAGCAGCTCTCACTCGAGCGGCTGCATGACATGCTAAGTATGTCTTTGGAGGAGTGTGTGTGTGTGTGTGTGTGTGTGTGTTGTTGGGTGCGTACGTGGTGGCGAGCGAGGGATGAGTTATCTGTGCCAGACAGGAGGAGGTGGGTGTGTATCACTAAGCTCCATTTGAAATTGGGATTATCCCAGTTGGAGTCCCTTTCTGTCTTTCTCTGGCATTCCTGGAGGCATCACAGCGCCTGGCGAGAAAGGAAAGAAGCTGCATGGAAGAGATAATAACTTGTCAAAATGCTGGCGGTTGGTGGAAAGTGGGAACCAGCAGTGACTTGTGCAGATGCCCACTTCCACACTTCCCCCAACGCCCAGCTCTCTTTGAAAAGCGGACGAGATTAAGCCAGTACAGATTGAAGAGGAAAGTGGCCGAGTGGCTGGCACGTCTCTGCAGGGATGTTTGCACCTCTAGTGGGGCATCATGCAGGTTTGTGCAGCGTTTATGGTGCGGTGTGTGTTTTCTTTGGTGCTCCTGTTGAGAAACGCAACAACCAACTACAGCACTTCTGTTAACGGATCATTTGGGAGGATTGCAAGGATTTGTTGTTGGTGCTGCTGGAATTTTAAAACAAGAAAAACAGAAATGTTTGACAGAAGTCATGGTTGCTTCCACGAGTCCTCCTTCCAACAAGCCTCTTGTGTCCTGCCGAGTCAAATCTAATTATTCATGGGCTGGTCGCCCCCATAGGTTTCCTCTGGAATTCTTCGCAGCCCGGCCCAAAGGTGTGGTCCAGGGGAAGGTCTCAGTCGTTTGATGCCACAGCCTCAGTCCTTCTGAGGGGTGAGGGGTGGGGTCAGGATGTGGGGTTTCCTGTCAGCCTCAAAACACACGTCCACATGTAGACTTGTAAAGGGAGCGGTGCATGCCCTGCAGAGGGGGTGGGGTTCTCCATTAACGAGGCGTTCCGACTGTTGGCTGAGATTATGGCCGCTGGAAACGGCTGTGTAAACAACATGCCTTCAGCAGCGTTATTCTTCTTTGGGGGCTGTGGATGCTTGCTCATACATGAGCCAAGAAAAGAGAGCAGATGCACAAAAGTGCTCCTGTCACGCTGGCGACTGTGCTCGACGGAATCTCAGCAATAAAAGAGTGTAAACGTGAGAAAGTGAGAAAAGCATGAAGACACGTTTTTCCTCTTACAGTGTGAAGGTTAAAGGTGATAGAATACAGAAGGTGTCTGTGGTGGTAATGGTAATGGGGAAGGAATGGTCTGCTCAGTCTTTCGGTGGAGAGAGGCAGTGATAGTAATCTGCCACTGAAAGTGCTCTTCTGTCAGGAGATGATGCTGTGCGTTGGATGATGCTGGTTGTCCATGATGGAAAGGAACGTCCTCCGTGTCCTTTGCTCTGCCACAGATGTCAGGCTGTCCAATGACAGAGCCTGCCTTCCTTTATTCTTACAGTAAGGAAAATACAGACTTAGTGATAGCAATAAAGTGATAATAACCGATAAAATAGTTGACAGAAACATAGTTTGATAATGAATGAGTACAGACAATGTACTCACCAGAAATGAAGAGTTAGTAGTCAGTCAGTAGTCAGAGTGGTTAGACGTGGCATTTTATATGAGCATACATAGCATCGCGTCGAGATTTTAGATTTGTGACTCAGATAGATGTTTTAGTTTTTCGTCCACACGCAAACCTAGGTTTTTGTCCTTAAAAGTGTAGCTTTTGGGAACAATAATAGGCGCAATAAGCAACATTCATTACTGATGGATATCATGTTGTGATGAGTATGACATAACATGCACAAATAAATCGTCCACAACAGGAATGTTGCGATTGACACTGACAAATCGACTGCAAGACACAAGAGGAGTGAGCGCTACAGCGCTACAGTCTTGAAATTAGGCATGAAAATCCATATTATTATTCATATTATTTGTGCAATACATCTAGAACCTCAGCCCCCAAACTGGGGTACGGTACGCCAATTGCAATAGGGGGTACATGAATAAAAATGAAAAACAATTAGCGTCTAACTCTCACAATTACGATTGCGCCTGAAGGAGAACGGAGCAGAAAGGAGACAGACTGCTCTGTGTGCATCATATGAACAAATAGGTTTGCTGATTATTTTGTGCATTGAGAGCGTTCCATCTTGTAGATTCCTTTTATATTGGTGTTCCAGTCCCCACAGGGCGCAACAGTGAGGACCTGTCACTTTGAGCGGGACTTCCTTCCGAAAATGAGGCTTTATCATTGGTTGTAAGTATTTTTGTACTTCGGATACTGCTTCATCGTCATTTTTAAATTCATATTCGTAATTGGTCAAATTCAAGCCATACATGCGGAAGAATGCCAACATCAGACGGAAATAAAAGATATGCAGGATAATTACTTATCTTTTATCAAAATAGAAGCACCCTCTGGCGATTCACATTCAGCCCCAAACGTTCCTTTATCTGCGTAGTAGTTTGAAGAAGTAGCGGTGACTGTGGAGCCACAAGCGGGAACAAATACTGAGCAGAAATGGACAAAGACAAGGGTATTTTGATTGGTACATTTAGCTTCAAAGCCCTGGCAGATGGCTATCTCAACAAGACCAAAGTTATTTGGATCTACTGTCACTGTGATTTGAGTTATCACGGATTACGTTGCCTGCCAGAGAAGCGAGAAGGTAGTGAAGCACTGCCGGTATGTTTTTATTGTCATTTATACAGTAGTACCTTGGCATATGATTTTTAGATGAGATCCGTCTCTCGGCTGATTTTTTGCTTTGAACTGCGAGCTAAAATTTGGGTACGAGCTGCTAGTTAATGGCAGGCCTCGCTGAGGACAGCTATTTGAGGGCTTGTGTCAATGATCATGGCTGATGACGTAGCAGCGCTGGCATTAGCCGTGCACAAGCGAGTCACCGGGAAAGATTATGTATTGTATTGTATTTTTATGAATTGTATAAAACTATGACAGGAACAACATCAAATTAAAAGCACCAACTGAATACAGAGCCACCATCCACCAGTACCAGCCTGGACTTTGCTCTTCAAAGAGGCTGTGTACGACAAATGAACACATACATTAACACTCAATAATGTCATCAAATCTTACCTTTATGCATTCTCACATAGTATCAGCATCTGGGAGCGAATATGAGCTGAAAGAAAAATTGTAAAAATACAGTATAGTAGTCTATCTGTACAGTGTCGGAAAAAATTAGAAGGTGTATTCAAAGATGGTCAACCAAAGAGGGACAAAATGCCGTTTGCATTAAACATGCAAAAACTGGGTGACTGGAAACTGTATATTATTTTTTTAAATAAAATAATTTTCAATATGGATATCCCTTGACATAAAATGTCATGTTTTTATTGTAGTTGCATATCAAATTGTTTACCACAAATAGATTTACATCCCTACTTATTATAGATATAATCTTATTTCTATATGCGATTAAGTGTGATTAATTATGAGTTAACTACGGGGCAAGTGTAATTAATCCTGATTAAATATTTTTATCGATTGACAGCCCTAATGAAAATGAATGCATAGCTCCCTGTGATTCATCTAACTAAACACTAATTTAACCCTCTAGAACACTGACAATTAAGTTATCAACTTAAATTAATTTTTTCACGGGTGCTGATTTACTTTTGTGCAGTGGTAGACGCCCATGCTCGACTTATAAACACGTGCAGTGATAAAAACAAAAACATTCATGTTTTTCTTGGGCTTGACATATACAAGCGCTGATTTGAAAGATGATGTAAACTGCTCAACTCTCATTTAGCGGGGACCGGTGGACTCGGGGGTTCGAACCCAGACGTGTGCTTGGCTGCCGTTGCATAAGGTACAGGCACTGGAAACAATTTTAACCAAGTCACTATGACATGGCTGAAACCGTCCATGCCCTCAAATAATGGCACCACCCATCTGTTCTTCATCAACCAGGCACCAGCCTTCACACCCTCAAGTTAGACATCCGACAGTTAGGTCAGATTTCCGCCATCCATGGCCATCAGGAGCCTATACTAGTCTGATTCAGGGGTAATTAGCTTTTGCTAATTAAATAGTAGTATGACATCCTGATTAATGACCATACATTCATTGTTAAACCACAATGACGGCACCTTGAAGCTGAAGCTCTTTTGTCGAGCAGATAAAGAAATGCCTGGTGGGGCCTCTCGGTCCTCACTGAGTGTTTCTGACAGCCGTTGCCTGAATGTGTTGCAGTGGAGTCTTCTCTGGGGGCTGGACTCAGGTGCTTTCTCTGCACACTGGGCTTATCATCCACGGCCAGGGGGCGCTGGGGAAAGCTGACCTCTCCCTTCACACATTGATCGGCGGACGAGTGCCGACAGCCAGGTGCAAATCGGGTGTTCGCTCCATTGCTCTGAGCCCAGCCGCTGACTGAATGACCCAGAGTGCGTGGGTGGTGCGGGAGGGGGTTCTCCCCTGGCAATGATGAATGGCCACTGGTATGATTTAGCATATTCCTGGGGAGTGTGTATTCTTCTCTGGAGTGCCGGAGGCTGATTAAGAGCAGCGCCACTCTCTAATTGAGTGGCTCTCCATGATAACTGAACTGATGAAGCCCCCTGAGACGCAAAAAACAGTTCTTTTTAGAAAATCTTACTGTATTTTCAGGTTGGGCGATACTGTTGGTATCAATCCAATACCAAGTAATTACAGGGCCAGTTTTGCTAACAATGCTGATGCTGACACTGTGGACGTAAAAACTTTCAAGATCATTGATGTATTTTGTGATTTTTCCTTTAATGATCATCATGATATTAAAAAAAAAACATGACAAAGGACAGGACCCCCAGGAGGGGGCGTGACAGGCAGGGGGACTGCTCTAATAACATTTCTTGACTGTGACTCTCTTGACAGGTCTGTTTGCGTCTTTATTCATGCTTGAACGATGCTGGTGCCAGCAACTCATACAGTGGTTTGTGGGGGCATGTCGGAAAATAACCCACGGAATTAGCCGGAGGATGCCGGAGTACCCGCAGAAAAGCCACGTGCACACGGGAAGAGCATGCAAACTCCACGCAGAGATGCCCCAACGGTGATTCGAACCCTTGATCTTTTGACCAGTGACGGGTGGTGCATTTGGTACCTGGGCCAAAGTGGGCCGACAAGAATTTTTTTCACCAGACACACACATTAGCGCCAGGATTAAAACTCACTGTTTTGATGTTAGAAAATATGCGCTACAGTGGGGTTTCAAACCACGGCGCCTGTCTAGAGCAACAGCCCCGCTAGCGATGCGCCATACCGGCGAATACAATCCTTTACCGAAAAAGCCCCCTTATCTTCAGATACACAGTCACCAGTTCGCTTGGCTTGCATTACTGCTAACAACTTTGAGTCACTGACGAATTTCTGCCGGTGCTTGTAAACACACAAATATGACGAGTGTAAACAGAACGGCTCGATGATTACCGCTTCAGGTAACTCTAAACATCTTCTGAAGCGGTTGACAATCAATATTTACCTCATGACATGACAAAAACATAAAACCTTTTAAGTAAAATACATCTACTTGCTAGAGGGTTCTCAGTCAGTGGGCGTAACTTAGAACAGTTTTGCTCTGATCAACCAATCAGAACAGGGAGCCTGCAAGCCGGCATTGAGGCAAATCATAGTCGATTCAGAAATCTGATTGCTACTGTGTATGTGAAAGCAACCTCGCCAGGATGTCTGGGAATTTGGTTCGGAAGGCCCTGGGGGAGATAACATTGGCATGGCAACACATAGAGGCTGAAATCTGATTGGACAAAAAACATCTAACTTACACATACACTACTGGAAGCACTGCAGTCAAGAAACATGAAGATAGACTGTTGGGACTAAATTCTACAATTTAGGTTTGAAATGTCGATCAGTGCTTCTTAGGCCAGCGGAGAAGGCTTTGCTGGCCCTGAGCGCACACCATTGCTTTTGACTGCTAACCATGCATGCTAACCAATAGGCCACCATGCAGCCCACCCGTAATGTATTGATCCAAATGTCTTCAGCAGAAATGACTCCACAACACTCACACACTTCAGTTTCTACTCAGTAAAACATACATTGGAGCGTTGTAAGAGTGTTTCGTGTGTTATTATATGAAGATTCTGTGGATTCTTCTCGTTTTTGGGCCCTTTTGTTATATTTGTTTGATAAAAGACCTACTGTGTGCTGCGGTTTCTGCAATTAACGAGGATAAAAACAGTACATGGTGATGTGTCTCGATTGAGCCAGCAAGGCAGCCAAAATCCTCCTTGTGTACCCTTCCTTTGAGAGCACACACACGCGGGCACGCTGGCACACGGGCACGCTGGCACGCGCACGGACACACAGCCCACTTGCATGTTTTATTAATCAGCGAAGAACCCGCACGGTTGATTGTGTCCCTGATGTTTGCTTTAACAACGAGCCAGAGATCCGCTCCCTGGTCTGTTGATTACAATCTGAATGAGGATGGGAGGTGTGGGGATCTGCGTAATGAGGGCTTATTATCGAGCCCCCCCCAACCCAAAACTGTTCCCTGCTTGAAGATGTATACACATCCAGACGGACATGGCGTGACACATTTAATCTGATCATGCTTTGATGTAGATGTTCCTAAATGGGACTGGAAACAACAAGCGGAGCCTGAGGTCCCTAATTCATTTAGAGTCCACTGTGGATCTTTGGGGGCACGGGAGTTTGGAGGGTGGGGGTGAGTGCTGTTGTGTCTTCTCGTTATTCATCCTGGATGGATGCCATTATTTTTTAATGCAGTGCAATTTCAGAAACAGACTTCACTTGCAGACTATGTAACGAGCATGCTCTTATTATATGACTTGTGAGTCTTGGGGGCACGTGGTGATAAATGTTTTCATCTGTAGAGGGTCATGTGTTTTTTTTAAATCATACAGTAGATGAAACCAGCCTTGTCTGCGATGGAGGTCAAATTTTATCCTCAAAGACCCAATCTGGGTTTATTGCATGTGTATGGCTCAGCAGCTTCCGGGCCATTTTCTAAATGACTTCTCGTCTCTCCTTTGACGTGTACGGCCATTTTGTGATGCCTGCAACACGGCGCCCTCTGCAGGGAAAAGCTAGTATTACGTCTTATAACGGAAAAGGGGATCATTTGTGTTGAACGGAAGAAAAAGTCCTTCTATGCCATTAAAGAACACTCCGAGGAATAAAAGCCGTTCCGCGTTCAACATTTCGGAGTCAGCCTGGCGTATTTTAGTGGATTTGTGGAAACATAAAGATATGCTAATGTTGGATTTAACAGCTGAAATTATATATTGAACAAAAGCAATTCAGGGCTTTTACTGCAACGAGACTGTAAATTCTGTCGTGTCATTAACAGGGCCGGTTCTCGGCATAGGCATAGACATGTGGGGGTGGGGGGGTGCATACACATGCGCGATAAGCGAGTTTACTTCATGGCATGGGTTGTTAGTCTGCACTTTGTCAGGCCTCTACCCTGGGACCTGTCCCACCTGAAGGCTCAACTCCTGGAAGTCTGTTACATGCAGTCTCCCCCCTGTGCGTGTGCGGCCGAGGAAAGCTCCCACTGGGGAGAAACCACCATCAACTATTCCTCCAGCTGGTTGGACAAATATATTACACACAAGTTTCTTTTTCACTTGTTGTTAATTATGAGTTGTCTAACGGGTCGCTTTCTCTGTTTCCTCAAAAGTGTCTCCACAGCCCAGCTCCCCACCCCCTCAGTAAACATCCAATCACTGTTAGTATGCCATGACGCAGCGATGTGGTGTCAGGTTTCAAAACAGAGCGCAGCAGCATGGCCACGGAGGTGAGCGATGAGGGGGGCGGTCTCGTGCTGTTTCTGGCGGTTTTCACCTCTAAAATTTTGATGGGCGGGGGCAATTTCTCCCAGAGTAGAGCCGGCCCGCTTATTAAGGTTGCTGGCATCAGTCTTTCAGCAGACATAAGATGATTGGTGCTTAATACTTCCGGCTTTTACCCGAGCCACGTGGGCATGAAAAACGAGGGAGTTGAACAGTACTGAGCACAGAAAAACGCTTTTCTCTTTTGCCATTCAAATTCCACTTCTTTTGTCAAAGGATGCTTGCTTGCAGTTTCAATAAGAACCCATAAGGACCTCGCCAACGCTACTACTTGTTTTTCTTCTTGGCCGGCGGCATACAAATATCATTTAATGGGGCAGCAGTCTCAGTAGGGGCGTCGTTTTCAACGCCCAGATGACATTATTTTTAATGTTAATAATTGCTTTATTAAAGAAAAAAAAATGTTTTTCAGAAGGCATAATTTTATGAGAAACAAACAAAATAAAGTACGTAATTTTAGCAAAATTAGGTTGAGGAAAAATATATATGTGAATAAAGTCAAAATATTTGAGGAATAAAGTCGTATCATGAGAAAAAAACAAGAAGAAAGAAAGAAAAAAATAATAGCAAAAATGGAAAAAAGGAGCAAAAGAGCGACGTTCAATACTAATCATGCTTTTTCACCTTTATCACAAAGCTGTTTTCTACACGTGTTGCTTTACAAGCTATCAAAGAGGTAGAGTTGCATCCTTTCATTTCTCACCTTGTGGCCTTCGGTGGAAAAGGTTTGGACACCCCCGCCCTAATGTATATTTGCAGTTGGACAAAATCAGCTATTTTTATTTTTTTGACAACGTAGGGCTACTTTGTCATTGGTCTGTGATGCGAAAATTAGTGTGTGTGTGCGCGTGGGAGGAAGTGCGTCTCCCTTATTCGGCCGCTAGATGTCCCCCTCATGCTTACCAGCAAAGTGCAGTAAAACGACAACATGGCAAAAAAAAAGAAAAAAGAGACAGAGAGAGAGGTTGAGCATTTATTGAAGTCCACAAGGATTGAGAGCAGCACCTTTACCTGCATCATGTAATGAAATAAAAGCTGGGTAAAAAAGTGTATTTACAAGATAATTCTCTGTTTGATGAAGAGAGGTATGAATTTCATTATGTTCATGACCCCTTAGTCTGCAGTGGTGCAGAACTGCATTTTAGCAGAATGAGAAGGTCTTTTTTTGATATTTTTACATGTTTTATTTATATTTAAGACATAATGATAAAATGCATAACTGAAAAAGTAAAGTAATGAAAAAAAGTTTAAATGCTGATATAATAATATTCTTTATCATATACAGTGGTGTGAAAAGCTGTTGCCCCCCTTCCTGATTTCTTTTTTTTTGCATGTTTGTCACATTAAATGTTTCAGATCATCAAACAAATGTAAATATTAGCCAATGACAACACAACTCAACACAACATGCACTTTTTAAATGAAACTTTTTATTATTAAGGGAGAAATAAATCCAAACCCACATGGGCCTGTGTGAAAAAGTGGTTGCCCCCCCCAAAAGAAAGTAATTGAGATCTATCAGTGTATGAAAGGTTCTAAAACCATTTCTAAAGCTTTGGGACTCCAGCCAACCACAGCGAGAGCCATTATCCACAAATGGCCAAAACATGGAACAGTGGTGAACCAAAATGACCCCGAGAGCGCAGCCACGACTCTTCCGAGAGGTCACAAAAGACCCCGCAGCAACATTCAAAGAAGTGCAGGCCTCACTTGCCTCAGTTAAGGTCAGTGTTCATGACTCCACCATAAGAAAGACACTGGGTGGGCAAAAACGGCCTGGAGTTCCAAGACCAAAACCACTGCTGAACAAAAACAAAATGGAAGCATGAATTGTGCTGAAGGAGAATGTCCGGCCATCTGTTGGTGACCTCAAGCTGAAAGCAACTTGGGTTCTGCAGCAGGACAATGATCCAAAACACACCAGCAAGTCCACCTCTGAATGGATGAAGACTTTGGAGTGGTCTAGTCCAAGTCCTGACCTGAATGTATTCTTAGCATATCTACGTTGGGATGCTTTGAGCTCATCTGTGAAATTAAAAATATCAAAACGGTGGAGAATGTTTGGACACTTCTTATTTTTTAGGTAATTTGGCATGAATGGCCGGGTGTACCTAATGTTGTGGCCTGTGCGGGTGACTTGTGTTCTTGCCAGGCGTGTTCCACCACCCCCATCCCCCCAGATGGGAGAGAGCTCACTGGCGACGATCAGCTTCCAACCAGCGGAGCGTCTGTGACTTTGAAGTGCTTAGTTTGAGGACAGGCCTCTTTTGGGGAGCAGATAGCAGAAGCTATCAGACAGCAGAATCCAATTAATGGCTGAACAAAGATCTCTAATTCCAGACTGGTCTTGGTGGATAAAACTGCGTATGATGAGACCAAGCTGTCTTTACATGCAACGAGTCTCTCTGTGGACCGCTGGGTGTCTCTGCATGTATTTGTTGTGGATTGCAACCCAGGAAAGTTCTAGTTAGGTTGGGTGTACCCAGCCAGATTTGGAATTGGGCCCAACCAGCAGTGCTTCAAAGGTACACACATGCTGCAGGTACCGAGTGCATGCAAGGTCGCAGGGAAAACCTGGACTGGTTTTTCGGTGTACGTGGATGCTCTGCGTAAGAACAAATGGAATGGATTGGATAACAACGCACTGGAGGGGCTCCCCCTACCTTACACTGTGACGTCAAGGGCAACGGACGAGACTTATGGTCAATGCAAGTGAATGATGGCTCATGTTATGCCCACTTTGTATTGAATATGTCAGCAGGTTTTTGTAGGGATTGTGGACACACACGCACAAAAATGGACAAAAACTATCTTTGACCAAAAAAATAATTATTTGGAAACACAAATTTTTTTTGGACACCAAAATATATATTTCTTTGTATTAGACACGAAATATATTTATTTGGACACAAATAATATATATATATATATATATTTGGACAATTGTTGGACAAGAAAATATTATTTTGTATTTATTATTTAGGACAAAAGTATTTTTTGGACACACAAAAATAGAAACAAAACACCTTGTGGCAAAAAATATTTATTTGGACACAAAACAAATGTTTTTTGACACAAAAAATACATATATATATTTTATATAAAAATATTTGTAATCTTTTATTTTTGGCCAAAAAATATATATATATACATACTGTATATATATTTCGACAAAAAAAATCTTTTTTTGGACAAAAATATTTTGTTTTGGCCAAATTTATTATTATTATTATTACTTTTTTAGACAGAAAAAAACACACACAAAAAATGTGGACATGTGCACAAATGTATAATTTATTTATTTATTTATTTATTTTGACAAAATATGTTTTTTACAAAAAAATATGTGTTCAAAATATTTAAAAATATGTATTTACTTTCAACACACCATTTAAAAAAAAACTTTTTCAAGGAGAATAGTGTTTTTTTTTTTTACAACTTCCTGATTTGAACAATCGTTGGTATTCGTGCAAAAATAATCAAACATTGTTATGAGAAGCCACACTGCATATTATTTTTTTTGTAGTGTAATGAAATAAATCCCAGTCTTTAATAGCTCATCAAACGTGTTCCTGTTGCATTTGATTGACGTCATTGGCAGCAATTGAAATCCAACTGGCCCGTGTATGTCATACATTTATATGGTTTTTTATGAATATTATTATACATTTTTACACCCATTTTGTATTGTATGTACTTTATTTATCCCACAGCGGGGAAATTTACTTGTTACAGCAGCAAGACAAGTAAAGAGAGCAGTGTAAAGATTTTGTATTTTTATGTACATGTATTTTCTTGATTCATCTAGCGGTGCTTCTCAAACAGTGGGGCGGCCGGTGTTGGGGGTGCGTGAGAGGCAGGGGGGGCTATAGTATATACTATATAGTATACAGTACTTCGATTTGGTGGTTGTCAGGTCTGTTGGTGTGTTTCGTCATGCTCAGTGGGTGCTGGTGCCTACAATTCACACAGTGGTTTGTACAGATCAATACGTCGTCTTTGAAATTAGCGCGAGCAAACGCCGGTCCCCTAAAGGGGGCGTGAGAGAAAACGACTGAGAGCGACTGATCCACAGCCATGTGCACGTAATGCTTGAGAGTGACATGTTGATGTTTGTGTGCCTCCACAGCGAGAAAAGCTGATCCATGAGCTAAAAGAAGAGCGCCGCCTGCGTCTGGAGAGCGAGAAGCGTCTCCGGGAAGTGACGGAGGAATCCGAGCTGGGACGGGCGCAGATCGTCTCCCTGCAGCAGCAATTCTCCAGGTGAACCAGCGCAGAAAGCTCGATGTGTTCACCTGACCTTGTCATCTTCTATGACACTTGAGCTATGAGGAGGAGGACAAAGTGTGACGTGCTCAAACAAAGCCTCCATTACGTCTTTTTCCCAACCCGTCCGGAGCCCATCATTTGGCGATAGGCATTCAGTGGTCATGCAGGAGTCTTCACATTAGGACTTCAAATTAGCTGCTTATCTCCTCATTAGAAAAAGCGCTTCACACTATAATGACTCTTCTGCAAGGGTGGAATATTTAAAGGGCCGTTCCGATGACGGGTGCATATTTTAAATGTGCCATTGATGCAACAATGCTCTCGTGCTCGTGCTCATCTCCGTAACGTCCTTGCGCCACAGCACATTTTCTCAAGCTGCTACCAACTGATGATATTTTACTGTCTCGTCAGAACCAGTTTTTGTGTATCCTGCTTAGTCACAGGCTGCATTCTTGCATCTGGGTTTTATTGTGTTGAATCGTTCATTGGGACCAGCGTTTCCCCATCGGCCAACGTGCACAGACATGCGATGATAATTTGGCTGATGTAGCGCCGCAGCCTCTCCTAGGAGTGGGACTCCTCGCAGATAGCGTAGCAGCTTTCATCAGGGAGGAACACATAAAGCTTATCCCTGATTGTGTCCTGTGTCGGTCCCAAATGAATTTGTCGCCACGGCGCGAGGTCACCCAGATGGATCGCTCTCATTGGCCGCCAGACTACTCAGACTCGGCAAAGATTCCATTATGCCCACCAAAAAAAAGCGCTTATCACCGCTCAGCTTGGCTATTGTTGTCATTCTGTGAGGGTTCTCATTGTCAGCATGCTGGATCGCTGTAATTTCCGTGTGCCGCCAGTGGGCTCACGACACCTGGAGGGAGCAGGGGTCACCGAGGTTGGCTACCGGCTTCATCCGACTGCACACAAGCCAGTGGGATTTTTGTTGCTGTGAATGAGTGTTCCCTCAAACCTGCCCATTCACTGGACTGATATGGCAGCCTGGTACTCGATGGCGCAGAGCCCGGGTGACAGATGGGTAAGAAGAGTGAGGTAACTTTAATTAGCAACTTAGCGAGCTAGGCTTCTGGTTTGTGTCTTCTCATGAACCTTTGCCCTACTGGCATCTGCTGCTTGCTCGGCTATTTTCAGTTATTGGCGCACGGTTCTCAGTGCGCGTCACCATGTCGCATATCTCCTCACGCATTTGCCGCCTCATCGGGTGTCTTGCTTTTTGTTGTCATAGAAAGACAGCTCATTGATACTTGAGCCTGTGTTTCTGTTTGCTTGCCTGCACTTTTGGGCTGGGGTGAACAACTAGCTTTTCTTGTCCCCGTGACATCAAAAAAGTCTGCATTCCTCAAGTGACGGCCACTTAGCTGCAGACGAAGGTGCACACATATGCCGACACGCACGCCCCCTCCCCCAACCGGCTGGGTTCTAAGCCTGGTGTGGGTCACATGCCCAACCCCTCCTGACTTGGGTCAACCCCCCAGGGCTTCAACACCACTTGGTGTAGCCTGCCATCATTAAACTACAGCGGATTAGCGGGAGACGACAGCCCGCGGCCTTACATCTATACACCCGCTCCGTACAGGACGGGCTGCTTATGAATCCACTTTGGGAGCAAAAAGCATGACTTCTCCGTCAACGACGTTTGGACTAACATGCCGCAAGGGCACCGTGAGGCCTTGACACCACACTGGATGACTGGCATGCAGGCGGCAGCGTGGCGACTGCTCAGTGCAAGGTCACCTCTACTTGCCCAAGGATGAAGGAGGTGGCTGGCAGGTAATGAGCAGAACTTGCTTATCCTCTCCACGACTCCATTGTCGTCATTCCTCAGGCTGTTTTGCCACTCTCTACCCTTTCTCACACACACGCTCGCGGTTCTTATCATGATTCCTGAGCTGTCCTTCGTTGTCAATGCTGGGGTTTATCTACCGCCAGATGCACACAGTCTGGAAACGGGGGTTTAATTGTGTCGTGATCGTTGACCACACTGCACATCCGTCGTGTTGACAGTCGCTCTGTGCCCCCACGTGCGATAAGAAGCGTAATAAGCACGAGTGATGCACACAGGCAGGAATGGAGACGCTTTTTTGTCTGGACGTGTGTTTGGATGGTCACAGTGTGATGCCTCTTCAGAGTTGGTGTGTTCTTGTCTTGCTGGCTGTGCAGCACCGTGGGCCGCACGGCTGGAGCGGCCCACACCGACACTCTCAAGGAATGAGCCGAGTGATCGCTCTCGGTTTGCAGATCGGGGCCCTCTCGTCTAATCATACGTACCCGGCCACGCCTGGCCCAAGTCTTTATTTGGCACACTGGAAAGGCCCCCCCTGTTCTTGGGCGGCTGCAGCATGAATCGGGCCCCTGTTGCAAACCACACATCTGGGGTCATTAACAGGAGGTCGGGTGGGGTCTTTTGAAGTTTCCCGCTCCTTGCAAATGACGATGAGGATTGTTAAACAGATAATAATTGTCCACAGCTCACATTTAGTGGCTTTATTGGCTCTCTTTTTAACTTCCACAGTAGAACTGGGAATTAAGTTTAATTTAGCCCACTTTGGCTCATTTAACTCCAACACTAAATGACTACCTTTGGCATCACCCATGTTTTAAACACTTCTCACCATTCCGGATCTGTGTGCTGAAAATCAACCCATTACTTCCTGTCAGCTGATCATAAAGACACGCACCCTGCAGATTAAGCATGTGGGTTTTGGATGTACAGACATGAGACCACCCTTGTTTCTCCAGCTCATTGATCCATTGTAACGCCCGGTACAACTAAAGGTACATTTGTTTGGACAAATATAGTGATAATAACAAATATAGCTCAGAAGAGTTTCATTTAAGAGCTGCTTCTTGATGTAACCAAAATCACTTAAGTTCTTCCATGAATAGCTATACATTGCACTGCCAAAATAATGAACTCTTATGAGCTGTTTTTGTTGTCATTGCTGTACTTGTCCAACAAAAGGTACCTTTAGTTGTATCAGGCATTAAAATGAAGAAGAAACTGGAGAAGCAAGGCTGGTCTAGTCATTTTTTCCATGACTGTATGCAGGCACGCCGAAAGAGGTCCGATGAGAAGACTTTGCAGACGTAGGGCATATCCTCAGGTCGGCTGTGGTGCTCGGAGATTATTGCCTGCAGCCAAACAGCTTGTAATTCAAATTGACCTCATGATTGCAGTATAGATTTGGTTGTCTGGCAGCTGCTCTGGTTGAAATAAACACAGCAACTGGGTCAGAGTTGCACTTTGACTGTTAAATCATCGGTTCACCTCCTCTATACGGACAAAAGGAACTCCTACCTTTTAATCAGTTCATTCATCAATCAGTGGCTAGGCTGGACCCTTTGGGCCATCCCAATCTAAGTTATTACAATGACGTTTTGGAACAACTGTAAGCTTCCAACTTTGTGGGAACAGTTTGGGGAAGGTCCTTTTCTGTACCAGCCTGACTGTGCCTCGTGGATAAAGGCTTGCAGAGATTGTGGGCCAACGTTATTGACCTCTGACTCCACAAATGCTCGATATATTGTACAGTATTGCAGAAAGTCCACGGGGATACCGTATCTCTCCATGTTCACATCCCGTGCGTGGACGGGCCAGGTGAACAATGCGCTGCCTGGAATTGTAATTTCGTGCTGGTGCTGAGTTACTCCATGCGTGCACATGTACGGTGGCCGGGAAGTGCAAAACATCGTGAAAGACATTGAGAATCTAAATGAACCCAAAGGAGAAACAAATGAGCATGTCATGTCAATCACAAAGGGAAGAGACCAAAGCCCAGACTGACGTGAATTGAGGCCAATAAGAGTAGTTCTAAGCATGTGAGTGTGTATGGTGTGTTGAATAAAGACATGCAAGAGTCTAAAAGAAGGCAATCAAACAGCCTAACTTCCACGTCAGACAGAATGAACGCAGCAGATGAAAATAGTGCTTCTAAAGTGTAAACCGTCCGTAAGACTAATTTTACAGTTGTTAGAATAAAAGAATCTGGGGGTACTTTTGCCCTATAAAAGGGACGTTCTATGTCTATCTGAATAAATTCATATTTGTATGTGTCCTTCATCATTCCGCTGTCCTGATATTCCGTGGGGGTGTACCAAAATAGACAGAGAATGTACCAAATTCCTGCACTGGATTGCACAATTTCACTTCCTGTAAACCCAGGGTTTGGTACATTCCCCTTTCGGTTTGGGTATTTAAAATTTCTTGTTTTGCACTTTTTGGCCATCATACACATGGAGCGGCACCAGACCCTATCCTGTCCATCCGAACGTCCCACTGGAAGGCCTTCCGCACGTCTGCCATCTATTTGGCAGATAGTTCTGGTCATGTTGTTGTAGAACTCCAGCGGCTTCCTTATTGCTGACTACTTCCTCTTTGAGGCACTTTAAGTCTTTCCAAATGTGTCTGGGTTGGGACCCTTTATCTGGTTCCCTCCTCATGTCCCTTTTTGCATGTAGCTCTCTACAGACCAGAGATCATTTTGCGGTTAATCGAATTTTATTGTGGTTTGTTGAAAAAACGTGAAATACGTGTCAGTGGTCAACATATATTTGTAACGTGCACTTGCATGATTCTGCAGAGCCTCTTGTTGATTTTCAGCGTTCCAACATTTAGGTCAAGAAAGGGTCTACTCGCATGTTTTCTGCACAACAGCTCTGAGAGGATCAGAGTAGCTTAGCGTCAGACTAAGTCAGGCAATCATCTGTTTGCTGCTCATAAGGAGCAAGGAGAGAATAATGGAATATTCTTGGGCCAAAGCGCACAATTTTGCATGGGGTCCATGCAGGTCATATAAGGCGATTGTCGGCTCTCAGTCACGCAAAACGCCTCTCGATGGCCTCAATTCAGCCCCACAAACCAGGTGATTGTTATTCCTGTTATTCCTATCGTTTCAGCAGCGTTGGAGTTTTGCAGTTGTTCTTTTGTCAAATCTGATTAGCGGGTCAGGTCACCATGAGTGTCTGGCAGAGGCGATAAAGTGAGAGTGTGACCTGTTTGATTTGAAGTAAGAAAACCCCCACTGATCTGTGCTCCTTTCTATCTGGGCCCTCACTTACAGTACATGAGCTTGAAAGTATCCCACCTGGTTCAGCCAGCCCAGCGTTCCACCGGGGATCCAACCCGGAGCCATCAAGCTAAAAGCCAACTCGATGCCCAGCGCAACTGTAAACTGGCATCTGGTACACCCCCCCCCCCCCCCCCCCCAAACCCCAATGTCATCTGGGTCATGGCACCAATGTAACCTGTCTGGTCCCCAGAATGAGCGTAAAGAGCGCTAGCCATCAAGCTGTTAAGGTGTCAGGGAGTGAGCTCCAGCTGGCATCCGTCACATGAAGTTTCCCCCAAGTACTGTACGTTGTACCCCCGCTTTGTTTAAACCCAAATAGACTTTAACAGTAGTGATTATACGATCTTCATATTGGTCTTCCAGAGAATGTAGAAGATGTGCGGCTGCCAAAAGACTGTTGGCAGCCCAAATATCCAACCATGGTACCCACTTTGTCTGAAATGTGCAACAGCAGGAGAGCAGCTCCTAAAAGCAAACACACACGCCTGTAAAAATAAACGCATTTGTCAAAAATAAAGGCAACAATCTGAGACAGCATGCGGAGAGCGAGTGACTTTAGTGTGGCCAAAGCCTCTTATTCACCATTAAATAGTCTCTCACACACACACACACACACACACACACACACAGACCCACACAGGCTGACAGAAGAGGGTGATCCTCATCGATAGTTCATCCAGCAATCCCATCTGATTCAAGACCACCAGCTTGTTTGTGTCCCAGTGGGGGAGGACTTACCATGGCCCACAGGAGAAGTCTCGGTCTGCCACATCACTGGACAGCGCCAGTGTGAGATAATAACATAGTGTATGCAACGAGTAGAGGATCTGTTCCAGGCCGGCTCAGGAGCCCGTCCTGAACCATCCTGCCTGTGATTTGAGCCCTGAGCACTCGGGCTTACTTGATGACAGCATGGCCTATTTTTGCCTGGAGATTTGTGAGTGTGGCGATGCCGCATGTAATGGACCTCAGTCAGATGTGCACCATGTTTATGACGTTGTTCAGCGTTAAAAATGGAGAAACTCAAGCTAGGGTAAGTTGGAGCAGCACCTTCAACCTTTGACACGAGCTCATGTCTTTAAGGGAATGTCCAAATAATCTTGTTGGTCACTGAAAACTGAATTTTGGGAATTCTAATCAGGATTTTCCACATGAATGTTTTTTATTGTTTTGTGGTGTCTTTGGTGTACTCTGGACTTGCTGTGTCATTTCACCATTGTTATTGTTGTGTCTTTTCTGAAATTGACTGTTTAAAGTGGCATCTGTTGCTTTTTAATGCGCTTTAAGATGTGTTCTTGCAAGACGGCTTGTGGGATGTTCTGACAGTAAACCAAAGTCCCCTCGGTCAGGTGTGTCCTAATAAGCACTATACTGCTTGTGTTATCATTGTGTGTGTGTGTGTGTGTGTGTGTGTGTCAAGGAGAAAGAGAGTGTGAAAATTGTCAGCCCCCAGGCTATAAATTGATTGCACCCTTAATTGTATTTCCTGGACTGCTGAGGCGATTTTTGAAATTCAGCTCAAGCTGCCATGGGTCAAGTGATTCATTTACTTTCACCGCCCTCTACGTCACATTTGTCCTTCCCCAGTGCAACACCACTCAAGTCGTTTTTTTCAGCTCAGCATTCTACAGTGTAAGTGTGTCATTTCTGTGGGATATTTAGGGGTGGCGTGGTTTGACAGTGCTCTGTGTTTCCTATGGACCTGGGGGGTCCTTCAGTGCTATGACTGCAAAGTATTGCGGCTTTTCGGCCCTTTATTGCCACCGTTACCTGATGATGAATGTTGTTGAAAAAGCACCATGTCTGTGGCATTATGCATCATTCTCAACATTTGCATACACATGCAAAAGTCAGTCTGAGAAGGAAAGAAACAAGCTAGGGTTTGGACATTGGGGGCCTCTTAAGCTGGCATTAAAATATATATATTTAGTACTTTTTTCTGCAATGTTTTTCTCTTTGAAATTTTGCATACCACTTGGATATGGCACCCAGTATGTCCCCCCCCCCCAATTACCTGTCGTCAGGGTCGCCCCAGCCCAGAGTTTTATGTGCAGGCTACATCACAAACAGGAATTCTGGGCTCCATGAATCTGACTTTAGTTGTTTTTGGAATAATACGAATACATCATTTTTAGTGAAAAAAACACATTAATAGAACAGAATTTGTTAAAAAAAACCAAAAAAAACACAACTCTCACCCAAGGTGGGGATTGAACCTGCATGCTCTGCCTGAAAAGGTAGCACCTGTACCATTACACCACCAGATGCTCACTTGCAGTTTCCCTACAAATATCAGTCTTTTTCCGCCGATCTTAAAATTTTGTTGCGTATAATACAGTAGAACCCTGCATTTCACGGGGGTGTTGTTCCAGACTTACCAGAAAATACAAAAAAACCCACTCGAGTCCTTAAGATACCCATTTTAGGAATGGAATATTTTCCACTCTGTTTTGAAGGAGTATGACAACATCTTTGTGCTTCCCTAACAAACAGACATAACATATTCACAAGACCTTTCACTTGGAACAACAGGCACTTTGTTGTTTTTACCTTCACACACACACAGCTTGTAGATATGCCATCCTCAGACGGAGATGAAAAAGATTAGCTGTCCCGATTAGCTGTCCAGCCTTGACTCGTTGGGCCTGTTTGGGCCTGATGTCAGCTTCGGCTCAGTCTCTGAAAGCTCTCATGATATCACAGAAAAATTCTTCAGAAAAACTCCCACCGCCGCTGTGACATAAAAGAATGCGGAACAGAGTTCCTCTTCGGAGAGCGATTGGACTTTGTAGAACCTTGGTTGACCGCTAATCGCTCTCTCCGGTGCTAGCATGGCAATTGTTTGTATCTAGTCCTGTTTGAATTAGATTGTAAACTGTCCTTGAGACTCCCAGACTCATTTCACAGCTGTTAGAATAAAACGTTTGTCCTGTAGAAGGGCCAGTCCTAATGCCAATAGAAAAGCCTCTTTTTGACACAACATACTTTCAACCCCCTCCAAACCTTCCTGCTATCGCAACACAATCCAGGTTTAAGCCTGATATGCGCCTCACACACTTAATAAACACATTTAACGTTGTATAAAATCTATAGGCACCCACCACTAATGAATGTCAGATGGTCAATGACGATGTTTTTTTTCGGAGCTATGGTACCTCCAAGGAGCAAAAATCCTTGTCAGTGTCAGTATGACGACATGAACATGTAAAACCTGAGGGCTGGTACATGCATGCTGTGTGTTTTGCCTGTATGATCACATATTTAGAAATGATAACCGACTTAGGATGAATGAGATGTTTTCTGCTGAAAAAAACACACACATGCCGACAACATGGTGCCAATGATCGAGCATGCGCCATGATGGGGTGCTGCTCGCTGATGGATTCCCAGTCAAAATGCGCAGGGTTATTTGTGATGGACGTGTGTTGTGAATTGTGAGGGATTTCAGATTCCGAGTGCAACAAACTGCTTACCGGTAGATTTATGATCTGATTACCTCAAGCGTCTTCTATGCCCGTGTTGCACCTTCCTCACCGCTGTGCTGCTCTAAGCCAGTTGAAAGCACTGACTAGCGCAGGCTGCCTCGCTGACTGTTCGCTCAGTCCCTCGCAGCCTGATTACAGGCGGCTTTGCAGCACAGCCTGGACAGATGGCGAGGCGGACCTCCTCTGCATGTTACTCATCAGGGTTGATCAGCGGACTATCAACAGTTTGCATATGACAAAGCGTGCACGCTCATGTGCATGACTTCTTTTTCTCAGCAGCTGTCTCAGTTGGCACCCGTCATCGTGTGCGACTTACATGACGTCAACTAGAACAGCTTATGTTGCCTTGTGGAAGCCGAATACATGCAGAATCAAAGTCCACACTACAGCTGAAGGGAGTTTGCACTGTGATGCGCACGTAGGAGACCGTTTTAACTCACTCTCTTCGACGCCTGCTTTGCATGCAGCCTGCGTGTTTGGCAGCTGATTGTTTTGAGGAGACCGAGCCCTGAAGGTCAAAGTCAGTCGGTCGGTGCTTGCTGCTGTGATTGCACTTTATTCCAGCCGACGCCACGCACGCATGTGGCCGCTCATTTGAAAGCGCATATCGTCTTGCAAAGCAGAATCTGGAAGTCAGTCTTAATCCAAGGCCCTGCTTACTTTGAACAATGGAGGAAAACTTGCCATCTACTGAATGGCACTCCTCGGGCATGATCTGCTAAATCAGGGCTCACTAACTGGCGGACCTGGACCTGTAGTCCATAAGTTATTGACGTAGTCCAATGCGGTTCATTTGGTCTAACATTCATACATTCTTAACGGTTCTTTTTCCAGACCAGAGTAAGCTAGTTTTTCCGTACCTGACAGTTTCGACTGCCCACTTGCAGTCTTCCCCAGAGTGGTCACATGATGTTCCTGTGTGTGTCACGTCAGCTGATTTGTACAGATGTTGTCGCTGTCTTCCCATCAGTAAAGGCAGGGCGACACCGCCGTCCGCCGTCCGACTTCTTTAGGACCACACCCCAGGTGTCAGAGAGTGCAAAGGCCCCCTCGTCCCGGGTTATGGTCCTGTGGGCATGTTTTTCCCAATTTCAGTTGCCTCTTTTGCCTCAATTGTCTCTTCATTTGTCCACAGGACCATAAACTGGGACGAGGGGTCTTTGCACACTCCGGAAAAAGCTTAGAATGAAATTATTTAAGTATGGTACGTTTTGATTGGGTGCTTCCCTTTTGAACGGCGCACCCTTATGCTCCTGCTTGGTCAGATGAGGATGTGACTGTTCCCAAAGGCACAATGTGCCAGCAATACACCACACCAACACCACCTTCCTGTTTTGCCACTTGTTATTTTTCAATTCAGTTCAATTCAAGAGTGTTTTTCACCTTCTTTATGAAAATGCTGGCCCTTTTTAAAATTGTGTAACTATAAAAACTTGTTTTGTTTTAAGATTTTTGCCGTTCTGGAACGGATGAATTGGTTTACATTTTTTTCTTATGGGAAAACTTCATTCAGTTAGCATCCGTTTTAGTTAGAGGCGGCCCTTCTGGAAAAGCATGGAAGTTGCTAGATAGCAGCTCTTAAATGAAACTCTTATGAGCTATATTTGTTATTATCATGATATTTGTCCAAACAAATGTACCTTTAGTTGTACCAGGCATTAAAATGGATCAATACGAATCAACTCCATTAAAATGACCATTCTTCCCAAATTTTTGTATTTTTTTCAATCCATCCCAATCTTCATCCCAAAGTCTTTTTTTGATACTTTGGACTCGGTCATATCTTCCTATATTTGGAAGGGCAAGCGTCCTAGGTTGAATAAAATCCATCTTCAAAAACCTAAGCAAGAGGGTGGGATGGCGTTGCCTAATTTTCGCTGTTATTATTGGGCAGCCAATATTCGATGGGTCGTATTCTGGTCATACTATCAGTACCGTCCAGACCGGCCAATATGGGTGGAGATGGAGTTGAATGTGGCTAAAAATGTTTCTATTCCAGCGTTACTTGGATCTGCACTCCCTTTCCCGTCAAGCAAACGTATCGATAATCCGGTGGTCTGGCATACGTTGAGGGTGTGGGCCCAGTTTAGGAGACATTTTGGTTTTGTAGATCTCTGCCTTTTTAGCCCCATTTCAGACAATCATCTTTTCCAACCTTCCTTGCTGGATCTGGGGTTCCGGGAGTGGCGTAGACGAGGCATATTGTGTTTCCGGGACCTGTTTATCGATAATACGTTCATGTCATTCCAGCAATTAACGGAACAATATAATCTTCCAAAGTCCCATCTCTTTCGGTACTTCCAGGTTAGGCACTATGTTTACAGTCGATTACCAAATTTCCCTGAGATTCCTGGTACGAACATTGTTGATGCACTTCTGGACTTGCAACCATCACGTAAGGGGTTAATTTCTACTGTTTATGTTAAACTGTTGGACATAAGACAGACCTCTCTTACTAACATTAAAACAGCATGGGAGCAAGACCTAAATATGTCTTTGACAGGTGACATGTGGCATACAATCTTTAAAACGATCAATTCAACCTCTATTTGTGCCCGCCATAGCTTGCTACAATTTAAAGTTGTACACAGGACTCATATGTCAAAATCCAAACTAGCCCGTATATATCCAGAGGTGGATCCCTGTTGTGACAAGTGTAAGAGGGAGGATGCCACACTTATTCACATGTTCTGGTCTTGTCCTAGTCTGGAGAAGTATTGGAGGGAAGTCTTTCAGACACTTTCTGTAATTAGCAATTTACCCTTGCAACCCAACCCTTTAATAGCACTGTTTGGCACCACAGGTGAACCCGACTTGCGTTTGACCCCCACACAACAACGAAGTTTGTCCTTTGCCTCCCTCTTGGCCAGACGGGCAATTCTGTTAAGGTGGAAGGATGCTGCTCCGCCCACCCACGCTCAGTGGCTGAGAGATGTCATGTCCTGTCTACATTTGGAGAAAATTCATTACTCAATTTGTAATGCCAAAGAAAAATTCCAAAATGTCTGGGGACCTTTCTTAGTATATTTCCACAACTTTAAATTTACCTGAGCTCCCCAATAGCTTTCCCGCTCTGGCCTATTTGCTGTCTTCTGTTGTTTAACTCACTTGTGTATTTGCTTTGGTTGTTTTGCATTTGGTTGTCCTACCAAACTCGGACCTCTGTCTTTTTGGGCTGCGTGTGGCTTACTTTGGGGGTGTTTTTGTGTTGGGGCTTTTTATTTGTTATTTTGCTGTTTTTGTTTTTGTTTTCTCACTCTCTCGTTCTCTGCCTAAAAAAACAGCAAACATTGTGTGTACTTGTTTTTTACTTTGTCAAAATTCAATAAAAATATTTCTGATAAAAAAAAATGGATCAATAAACTGAGGAAACAAGGGGGGTCTAATCATTTCTTCCATGACTGTAGCTACACAAACAAAAGAGTAGAAAACACACATTTCTATAGTGGAGTTCAGGATGCACATCAGAGCCGTCGAACAGTTGACTTTTTTTCTACATAACTAGCAGCTATAGCGAACGCATAACTTTTGTTATCTGCATAGGCATCTTACCTCTGAGCTGGTTTAAAGATGAATGTTACATGAGGAGCAACAGCGAATCAGGAGATTATTTTAGATTAGATTAGATTATTTATTGGTCCCCAAGGGGAAATTGGTCTTCATGGACTGTACATTCCAGAACAAACATTACAAAGACAACAAAGCACATCACATACCACAGCATTAACAACATAAAATCAACATGACGGTAGCGACAACAACAGGTACAGTAACAGGCCGGACAGACAGATCAGCGGGGCCTGCTATTCAGGACGACTATAGCCCTCCTGAACTTAGTTGTTCTGTCTTTGCCCTGAAGGTAGTGGGATGAGGTATTGATGCATGACTGTTGTTCAGTTGGTTTGTGTTCAGTTGCGTTGTCATTAACATCCCTGTCGAAGCCCATGTGTTGATGGTGAGCACAGCCGGTGTGGTTGAGCCCACCCTTACGGGGTGACAAGTGGAAGGATGATGTTAGGGCTATGGGGTGGTAATGGTTACGTTCTGTTGGTCTGGGGGGGTTTTCGTACTGGGATTGTGGTAGCGGTTTTCCATAGCAGTCCAGTAAGACTGACAGATGAGTGAGTGCAGTGTTGGAGAGAGCTCCATAGCACAGTCTTAAGCACCCTGGCTGGGATGCCATCAGGCCCTGGAGCCTGGCTTGCAGCGGCTCACCTGCCGCTGTACCTCCTCTTCTGTGAAAGGGGCCGATTCTTCAGGGTCTGGTGGTGGGAGAGCTGTCAGCAAAGCCTGGCAAACAGATGAAAAGTCCTGGTTGTAACTGTAAATGTGGATTTGGGTTCACATCGTGTCAGGGTTTTCACTTTCTGAAAGGCTCATACTGCTGAATTCTGTTTTGAGTTGTTTTTTTAATCAGGTTTTGCTTTAAAAACCTTGTTTTTTAGTTGCTTTTACTCGTTTGTTGCCTTGAGGCTGGCACAGTCCTCGTGCCTGAAGGATTTGTGCTTTTCCTTCAGGCTCTGTTTTATTTGTGGTTCGGGTTAATCCAGCGTTTTGAATGAGGATGTATCTTTATTGTTTTCTTGGATTGTGGAGCCCATGCAGAATTTGATGGTGTCTGTAATGACGGAAACCCTGTCATTCAGACCCCCATCAAAAATGCATTCAGTGCAGCCTTCTAGTTGGGTACTGGGTACCCATAATGTCAGCCGGCTGATCTACAAGGTGACGTTTATGACGTGGGTAACATGCGATCGACGTAACGGGCACCCCTCCTCATCTAAAGTGATTTTTAAAAAAACTAAAATTCCTCCCCTTGTCTTGTGTGCGCAGGATGGAAGAGACGGTGCGAACGCTGCTGCAGAATCAGGGAGTCGTGGAGCAGACTGCAGCAGACACGGCGGACATCATGAAGGCCTACAAAGTAAGCACTTCATTAGTGCAATTAAGATGAATGTTGTCATTTGTGGTTTCTCTGTACCATTAAAACGACATGTTCCCCCTAAGATCTCAGGACGTGGGAATAGCTGCCTTAGTTTGGCGTATTTTTCAGTTTAGGGGTGGAAGAAAAAAGAGGAACGAGAGGAAAACAATCATCGCTGACCTTGTTATGTAGCAGAAATAGCTGCTGGGATGGAGCAGGAAAGTCCAGGGAATTAGAAACATCGCACGTCTCCCAAGCACAGGGTCACCTTTTAGGTCACACTTGACAATTTGTTTTCAAACCTGACTAGATTTGTCTTCCGTTGTTTTACGCGCCACCGAGAAAGTTGTAGAAAAAGTTGAAAAAAAAAAAGAATACTTTTCATCCAGATGTCCATTCTTTCTTCTTGCTTTATTGCGGCAACCAAATTAATTCTTTTAAGCTCCAAATGCCCAAAAGAGAACATAATGCCTGCAAGGGATTAGAAGTAAAAGGGCATCAAGTTTGGCACATGCATGATCATCTGAACGAGCGCGTGCTTTCATTATTGTGCAACGAAAGGCTGAACTGGCGACAAAAGCGTAGCATTGAGTGATGAGTGCAAATAAACGAGGGCAGAAAAAAAAAACATGGCTCGCATGTGGCTAAATGTCAGCTGCTAATGCGCTCCAGCGAGGATTAGCAGCCTGTTTGACTGATAGTCTGGTAGTTGGCCTGAGGGGCAATATAGCTTTATTGCAAAAAAAGTCTCATGAGGTATGTGTGACCGCAACATGCAGAAGAAAAAAGGATGAAGACAAGGTTTGCTTACATGTAGGCACAAAGATGAAAAATAGATTGGAATAACATTAAGGATAAGGACTTGACAGTACACGTCCTAACTTCCTTGCTGAAGTTTCACTGAGGTTTCCGTTGCTCCTGTGATCAGCCGCCTGTGGACGTCGTGGACAAGTGCAAACATGGAGGGTTATTAGGCAATTCCCAGTTGCTTCATAACGGAAGGCCAGCCAGTCATACACAACCGCTTTCTGTGCATTCAGCAGGCACAACTCACCTCAATAACTTGAAAGGGCAGTGCCAAGGACAAGGTTCCCGCCCCTGTCTCTGCGGACGCCATTACGGGGGCCCTTTAATGCTGCCTGATGAGCAACCTCTCGGAGCAAACTGCAAACAAGCGCACTGGAGCCCGCTGCGCACAACCACATTTTTAAGATGAAATCGTGTAAGATGGAAAACCTAATATGTTTAAAGGAAATTGGATCAAGTCGGAGACAAAACAGACACTTTTTCTTTCTTTCACACTTTTTCTAAAGACATAAAAGTGTGTGGCAGGTGGGTTACGGTATGTTGTGGACCAGGAACACAGGTGCATTTTACTGATAAGAGATGCCGTGATGAGATCCTGAGGCCCACAGTTCAGCCATTCAGGCACAACCGTCACCTCATTTTGCAGCGTGGCAATGCACTGCCCCGCCCCGCCCCATGTTGCAAGGACCTGGACACAATTCCTGGAAGCTGAAAACATCCCAGTTGTCGCATGGCCAGCATGCTCAGCGGTCATGCCACCCGTTAGTGAGCATCTTATTTGAGGCTGACTGGTTTTCTGACACCCCTCAAGGTGCACATTTTGGAGTGGCCTTTTATTGCGGCCAACCTAAGGCACACCTGTGTACCTGCGTAATCAGTACCTTGATAGGTCTCACCTGTGAAAGTGATGAACTTCACGCTTAAATTTTGTGGCTGTGTTCACTCGAACACGTTTTTTCAGAAATATGTTATTATTATACAATAATAATAATAATATAATAATCATAATAATGGCTTCACAATGAAGTGAACGCAGTGTTCGTTCACTCCTCAGTCACACACTGGTGGTGGTAATCTACATCTGTAGCTACAGCTGCCCTGGGGTAGTCTGACGGAAATGTGGAAATTCCCAGCAAACATTCATTCCCACTCATACACCAGTGTGGGCACTGGAGGCAAGGTGGGTGAAGTGTCTTGCCCAGGGACACAACGACAGTGACTGGGTGGAGGGAGCCAGAATGGAACCGCTGACCTTCCAGTTTCCGGACAACCCTTTCTACCTCCTGAGCAAGTTTTACACACTTCTTACCTAAATTAAGCATTTTCAAGCATAAACATAGCTAAAGTAACTAAAATACAAATATAAGGAGTTCAGAAGACGCATTGAAAGACGTTCAATGAAATGTAGTATTCTACACTGGTCACTAGGTGTCAGTAATGTTACTGTCATGTTCGGTGAGACACACAAGCAGCAGACTTGATTGCTGGAGTAACAGCCTTTCATTGCAGGTTTGAATTGTCTCACAACAGGCAGACGTGCTCACTTCCTGTCCTGCCCCCCCCACTCGGCTCCCCTAGCACACGTCTTATTTTTTAAATGTCTTACTTTCTGTTATTATGTCTACTATATTGGGTAAATGGAGTGGAAAGGTGACTATAGGGGTGTTGTTTCATGTCCAGAGGGCTCTAATCATGTTAAGGTGAAGGTTGTAAGCAGGTTTTCTATGCTCTAACCATGAAAATATTTGATTTATGAATACAAAATCCTACTTTGCTGAAATTCACCTATCACGGTCGGGTGTGGAACCAACGAACTGTGATAAATGAGGGGTTACTCTATGTTGGTGCATAGCATCCCAAACATGCTCAACGGGTGACATTCCAGGAATTGTGTACAGATCCTTGTAGCATCGGCCGGTCATTATCATGCTGCGACATGAGGTCGTAGATGAATGGCTTAACAATGAGCCAACCTAAGGCAGACCTTGTGCAGTGATCATGCTGTCTTGATATGCCACACCTGTGAAGGGGATGAATTATGAATTATGAATGCTCTCTGGTGCTGTTTTAGACTGATTTGTGAGCAACATTTGAGAGAAAGCTTTAGATCTTTCAGTTCAAGTCCATCCATCCATCCATCTCCAACGCCTCTTGTCCTCACTAGGGTCGTGGGGGTGCGCTGGAGAGAAGAGGGAACCGGATCTTCCCGATCTCCTGACTGGGTTCGACTCATGAAAAGCAAAATAGAAGTGTTGTTTCTATTTTTATTGAGTTTATGTTGAGTGCTGGTTGTTCATCGATATGGCTGGCGACGACTAAAGGGTGCACCCCGCCTCTCGCCCAAAGTCAGCTGGTATAGGCTCCAGCATGCCCCCGCAACCCTAGTGAGGACAAGCGGCATAGAAAATGGATGGCTGGATGTCCAGAATCTTCTATTGTCAGATGTGACATCAGCATTCACATTTCTGGGGTCCATGTCGTTCCAAAGGATGTTCCTGAGCATTTTTTCAGGGCCGAATGGATGTTCTCGATACACACTTGACGGATTCCCCATCTTCTTTCCTGGTGCTGTTCTGTCCCAGACAGAAAGTGCCACTAGAATAGTTCATAATGAGATGCCAGGAAGACCTCCATCTGCTTCAAAGATGGCTGCCAGAGAGACGCAGGAGGGCCAAGCGGGAGCGCCATCAAGGTCGCTGCTACAATTTGGAAAACAAGAGATACATGATTAGGGATTATGGGATGTTTAGTTGAAGCTGCCTCCCCGTCGGCCCATCTGCCCATTTGAACCGCTTCCCCCCTCCCCCCTGCTTTCATCTTGTCTTTCACTTTCTCCTTCTTCTGTGATTTCTGCCTTTCACAGCTTCTTATTTGCTTTTCAAACGCTGGTCATCCCTTTTTTTCGCTATTTGTATCCCATCTGCTGTGGCGTCATCCTGCCAAATCTTCCCCCTTGCCCCCTACCTCTTCTAACCTGGTCTCGCTATTTGTGTGCCTCAGGAGAAACTCTCAGAGGAAGCGCACAAGCAGCATGACGGCCCAGAAAAGACCGGCCCCCTGCCGGCAACTCAGACTGGGCAAGATTCTGTGATGCCGCTGCACGCCGATGCCAGCCAAGCTGACGAGGACGATGGCAGAACCAAGCTGTTGTTGGAACGACTCAAGGCCCTGGAGGTAACTACTCTCCCTGCAGCTCCATCCCTCCATTTGCTCAGGAAATACACACACACCCTGAACTCCAGCGGAGGATGATGTCCTGTTGCTCCTTGCGTTATCTTTCACGTTTGATGGAGCACATTTCATCTGCAGTGCTTTCATCACACGAGAATTGCCATTTCATCCCGTCATGCTACGCCACGTGATAGATGCACCATCGATACACCATACTTCTCTCGCAGCTGCTGTTGAATATCATCTTGCTTTTATCGTGGTTTAGGTTACAATGCCTAAAAATAGTCAGCGTTGAAAATGCTGACAGTGTTTGCATTTGGTTTGAGTTTTTGGCAGCGTGACCCTGTGTTCTCTTTGCCACGAGTTCCACATGGAACGGTCTACATATGCGCTTCGTCGCTGCAACGGCGTTGTAAGACAAGCTTACACCTAAGTCACTCACGCACTACACAAAGAACACACAAAGGACACAGAAATAAAATAGAGTAATAAAAACATTAAATACAAGAATTCAACGAAAACGCAATAAAAAAATCAAGAAAAACATTTGCTTTTATTCCTGTGGTTGTCTTGGGGGGCGTTGCAAGTGAGGGAGAGACAGGCTCCTCTGGAGTAAGTTTGGGCATCGAGTATCGAGTCTGGAGGTTCGATGGGAACCGGGACTAACATTACGTTTAAATCTATTGATTTCGATTCCTAGATTCGATGCTCATTTTGCCGACCGGAAGAAGTAGCTGCAAACACCAACAAAGAAGAAACAGGCAAGCACTAGCAAAGAAAAAGTGGTGAAAAGTGTGATTTACTTCATAAAAAAGAGCAGTCGGCACAGTGCAACATTTGCAACACAGTGATATCATGCAAAGGAGGGTGCGCCACCAACAGGATTCATGTTCACACGTTCATGGCGTAGAAATAAAACACTAACTTGTCTTTGATTCGCTACGTCGGACTTCCTCCAAGCAGTCAGAATCAGGGAAGTCCAAAAATAAATAAAGGCCGTCTGTCTCATGCCAATGGAAGCCAGGGCGTCAGGATGCTAGCTGATGTGGAAGTTGTGTGTAAATAAAGGCAAGTTCATTTATTTGCACAGTCTGTCTGTTAGCAACAGTCAAGGGACCTTCTGAACTCACACAACACACTTCCACCCTTCAAAATAAGAGCACTTTGGGCTATATCCTGTTTGTGTTAACAAAATAAGGGTGTCATAGAAAAAAAATAGGTTACGCCAACACTGAGGTAGAAAACAAAGTATACTTCCTTTTCAAAAGTAAGTATACTTTTGTGAAAGTGTACTCCCGTAAAAATAAACTTCATAACATTTGTATTGCATTTGCATGCTTGGATATTTATATACTGGTTGAAAATAACCCTGGAAGAAATTCATAGTAAATTTAATTTGAAAAACTTCATATCATTTAACGATTAATGGACAAGCTCAGACATTCCATCCAAAAAGAACTCTGGTTAGCGCCCTCATTTAAACCATTCTAACTTTTATGACCCTGCCTCTAAAAAACATCAGAATCGAGAATCGTTAGGAACCGGAATCAGAATGATTCAAATTCAAACGATGCCCAACCCTACTTGGGCGGAGGAAGTCTCAATAATGAGACCACTCTGCTGCTTAGTTGATGATCTAGGCCACAACCTACGTACGAGTTTTTGCCCGTGCGATTTTTGGCATTCCCCAAATTGCTGATAACACACACACAGTAAGTGATGCAGACAGCTGTAAAACAAAAGCCCAGTGAGCATGGGTTGCTGCTTATATAGCCCTGGGATGAAACCCCAGACTATTGCTATAAGATTCCTAGAATAGATCTAGTCAAATAAATGGGGATTCACCCACTGAAACTGACAGATAGGCTAGAAAGACGAGTGATAACAATCCATGTTTTGCTATGCTATGGAGCATATTAGCAGGAGAAATTTAGATTGATTGCCACCTTGCACGCTTTTCCACAGTCGAATCTTGAGGCTTTTTGACTTTGTATTTCTATCGGCACGGCACTATGGAAACATTTGTCCCACGAAGTTTGCCGATCATCTGACGAGGCGAATGGTGTCTTTTAGAAAAGTGGACAAGCTTACTCTATCTCCTGGGATGTTCCAGCAAAAGCCTTCAATGCAACGAGGGGACATAATATTCAAAAATATATGTATAGCAAACTGGGGCATAATAACAGGGAATGCATCGTGGTGAACGGGAACTTTTGGGTGGGACTGCCTGTTTTTTAAATGGTAAATATTTCACACAGGAAATATGCATTTCAATGTTATTTTTCACACGGAAATAACAAGAGGAACATGCGCTTTGGTGTCAAGAATGATGAGAGACATGACGATCATGTTGTTGTGTGTTATTTATCTCGTGTCTACCTGCTTGTTGCAAGCCTCTGCTCCAAGAGGTGGTTGAAGTGCTCTCTGAAAGAATCACTTGTTCCCGGTTATACGCTTGTGCCCATATCCTAAGCTTTGGGGATTTAATTATCGTCCTCCCACAGAATCTTTGGGGCTATCATTACGTCTCCAGCATTCCCACTGAGGGATGGTGAGCTCCTCCTAAAGGGCAGAGGTTGAGCGGCGCCGGGCTGGCTGACAGCTCCTAACACGCTGCCGGCCTCTGACAAATTGAAACCCCCCAGAGATCAATAGTGCTCTGACCGGTCCCTCGTCAATTGAAGGAGATATTCTTATTAGATCTGAACCTCAAAGTTCAGCATCATGACTCGCATCCCCTTGACCTTTCCCTCTGTGGTACCTTGGAGAGTTTTATTGGCCACACTGCCTCTCCGTCGACCTTTCTGAAGCTGCTAGATTGTTGCATTCACCTCCTTCACTGGTTGCATGCGAACAACATCAGCAATGTCTGAACATACCACGTTTCTTGCCAGGAGAGGAACTCAGTCTTGGCCTTGGAGAACGAAAGCCAAAGGGAGCAGTACGAACGCTGCCTGGATGAGGTGAGTGGCGACCTTCTCACTCCAAGATGATCTACTCGTTGAAAGTTTAAAAACATGTTAGTTGTGGTGAATAAAGGAAAAAGATCATTGCACTGTGCTTGTTTGTGAGCTGGTGCTGCTTGGGGAGCAACATGAGGGAAGTAAACAAGTGTAGCCGCTTGCTGAATCACAGTGAGTGGGAGTTCTCATGGAGACAGCATCAGCATCTGCTGGAGGGGGAAGGAGATTGGAGATGAAAGTGGCTGATTAAAGGAGCTTATTGTTTACATGGGCTTGCTGAGCATTTGGCCAAACACATTAAGTCCTCATTATTTACAGACACCGGACCCCAAAGAGTCCAATCAGATGCTGAGTCTCAACTCGGCACATTTACTCTCACCTTTCCTCATTCGATAAGCTGGAACGCTCCAGAGCCAACGTCTTAATGAGGGATCGATACGCGGCAATGTGAGCTGCTTCTCCATTGAAACTGTGGCCAGCGTGAAGAGCAGGTCCAGACACAACAGCACTTAAGTCTGACACGCGTTTGGTCTGCTCTGACAGGAGTGGGGAGTTCAACTCCAAGCGCTTAATAAAATGCTGAAAGCTTTTTTTTATTAGCAGTAAAGCAAATGACACATCTCTGCTCTTTTCTCTCGCATTAGCGTCCAAACTTTTTACACCAGAAAAATGTCATTTGCTCTTCTCTTCACACTAAAGCCAATCCAGCATAGGTCAAGATATGCTATGTAGTTAAATAGTTGCCTAGATAATGAATGAATGGATGTTTAAAATGAATTAAACCATTAAGCCATTGCATCTGACTATTTCCTAATAGCACCGCAAGTCAGCTTGCCGGCTCCAGCTTCGATGGTAAAGGTTCATAAAAAGGAATTTGGCCGGATTGAGACGCTCCCCTGGCCCGATGTGGCTCGCGGGCCGCAGTTTTTCCACACAATTCACTGAGTGTTTCGTTTTTGCGTCTCTGTGCCCCTTTCCAGGTTGCCAATCAAGTCGTCCAGGCGCTCGTCACCCAGAAGGTTCGCGATCTTCTTCCCGTGTATGTAACGTAGAAATGCACTGTTACATCTTCTGATCTGTGCTGCCATCAGGACCTGAGAGAGGAATGTCTGAAGCTGCGCACTCGGGTTTTTGATTTGGAGCAGCAGAATCGGGCGCTGGGCATTCTGTTCCAACAGCGGATCAAGCCTGCATCAGACCTGCTCCTCCAGGTAGGCCACCAGGTTCTGCTCACATGCTGGGGACCCAAATAGCAAGCGACTCATTCTGAGCACATCACAAGTTATTTTCCACTTGATTTGTTCCTCAAAGACTGATTGGGCTCAGCTGGTGATGAAGAGATGACTGACAAAATAGGCAGGAAAGTGCTGATTTGTTTATCTTCATATTCCAACTTTATCCTTGATGCAGAAATATACTATTTGCACTTGGCAAAGATTTGAGCTTTATTCTGCTTCATAAAGGGATGTGGCTGGAAATTGCCTCAAATCATTGCAGGTCCATCTGAACAGCACCAATTTACTGCAAAGTGCCAGTCTGAAGGAGAAGTAATGAGACAGACGGACCCATCTGTTGTTAGTCACGCTATAATATTGCAGGCGTGGAAGGTCAGCGCCAGGGCCACAGGGTCCACGCTGTCAATATAAAAACAGGCTGGTAAAAAAAAGAGTGGACAGAGCTGTCAGTGCTGAAAAAATGAACAAAAATAGATGGGAGAGGGCGAGCGGGCATTGGGGACAGCCGGGGGAGATAAGAAGGGAAGAATGGGGAGTTGAAAATGGAGCTATCAGTGAGCCCCGGTGCCAAAGGGAAAGAGTAGAAGGCAGACAGAGAGCGAGAGGAGTGAAACAAAAGTGGGTGTGGTGTCAATCTGAAATATGTCAGAGTCTTCGAGTGGATAGTGATGATGTCGCTAAGGCGACTCGTAGAGCTCGTTCAGCCTCTGCAGTCATTTTTCTTGCTTTGCGGGACATTTAAGCTTAAAAGTAGTCTGTTTAGGAGGTGTGCATGAGGGAAGTGCACGTGCAGGATGGATTGTACTTCCCTGGCTGGTCAGTGCAGCCTTTAACAGATTTGAAATCTTGAGGGCTGTGGCCATATCTATGCATGCTTCCACGTCAACTGCGGAATTAGTTTGCACAGGTCTCATGGACTTTGAGAAAGCATTTGATATCCTGTGGGGAGTACTCTGGGACCTCTGAATCCAGGTGGTTCACTCCCGGTATGACCGGTATCAGAGTTTGGTCCGCATGGCCGGGAAGAAGTCGGACTCATTTCCAGTGAGGGTTGGACTCTTCAGCTTTCACTGGATCAGTCTGCAGCCGAGTGTGAAGCAGCTGGGATGAGAATCAGCACCTCCAAGTCCGAGTCCATGGTTCTCACCCGGAAAAGGGTGGAGTGCCTTCTCCGGGTCGGGGATGAGAATCTGCCCCACATGGGGAAGGTTAAGTACCTTGGATTCTTGTTCACGAGTGAGGGAAGGATGGAACGCGAGATCCACAGGCGGATGCGGACCGGTTGATCTACGTTGCTACCCTCACCTATAGTCATGAGCTCTCCCACCCCACCCCATCCCCCACCCCTATTTCAAATACTATTGAGAACTTGATATATGTTTATCCATCTGTACAAACCACTGTATGAGTTGCTGGCAGCAGCATCGTTCAAGCAACAGACCTGCCAACCTTGAAGAAATGTTATAATTAGTCCCTTCTGCCCCTCAAGACCTCGCCTCACCTCACCTTATAAAATGTTCTGATCATTTCTTCATTTTTTATTCTGGCTCAACGACAGCATATGTCAGCATTCACACGCCACTTCTGAGATTTGTTTTTTTCCTTCCCCACAAGTTCTTCCAATGTGCTCTCCCTGTAAAGGATGGTCGTATAACGAAGGTGGAAGATCAACATTGAGGCGCAAACATTCATCTTGAGCAAAGCGCGTTGTAAAATTATGAAATAACTTCTCTTCCCTGCGGCGTCAAGCGCTCAGAGACTCAATCATCAGCTTTTTCCAGTCCAGCTCCGAAGCTTTTGCTTATCAGTAATTAAAATGTTCTTTGTTTCCCCATGGGCATCTTGAGCTTCCCTGATAAAACGCCATCATGCCTTTTGATAGCGGCGCACCTTCACCGCCTCCGGCTGCATTTATGCTGCATAGCAACAACAAACTGACCTGGACTGTGGAAGTAGGAACTAAAAACAATGACGGCTTCCCTCTGATAAAAATGGAGTATGGGTGTGCAGCTGCCCCCACCTTCGACCCGCTTGTACCGCTTATCAAATATGGTTGGCAACTGGCAATTAAGTGGCCCATTATTTGGGAGAAATGCTGCGCTACTTCAGGGCCTCAAGGACAGAGTGTGACCTCATTGCTGCGATTGCAACGAGGCATTTTTTTGTCAGTATGAAAACCTCTAACGAGCGCCACACACTTGGTTGTTATACTGTCTGAGTGTTTGTTATTCATTGGTCTGTGTGGAGTGAGAATCTGCCGATATTAAAACACGAACACGCTACAGAGACTCAACAATGAAAGACTTAATTAAAATGTACTTTTTGTATTTTCTCAAATAGCGGCTTCCCTCTCAATTATGCCTCCCCCGGGGACACAATACATGTGAACACGGGCGATGTGTGGTTTTTATTTTCGTTATTGTCACTTGTTGCCTCTGATGTCTCCTTTGAATTTTTTATTTCTGTTGGAAAGTTTGTCGTCACTCGTCTTCCATGACCTCTGCACACCGGTGTTCCTGTGTACTACTTCTACTGGGTCAAACAGGCAGCCTGTTGATCAGTTTGAGCACTGCTGCCCCCTAGCTGGAGGCTACAATGCATGTAGCCAGCGCATGAAGACACTGATACTGAAAGTCCGCCTGTCTCTTACGCCCCCCGACACCTCATGCCCCAGTATTTGACAAGCATTTTATTGGCCAGCAACACCTTCTAAAAATATAATTTAACTAGAGAAGCACTCGGAGAGTGCAGACCTCGGCCAAGGGCCACATTTCCCCCCACTAAAATAATAATCCGTCATTTTTTTTAATCAGTCTTTGATACTTTGTAGACCCTGTTGGAAACTTCTCCTGTATTTTTTTTCCAAGGGCTCTGACCATTTTTTGTGAAGTTATATGCACAAATGCCAAAAATGGTCCGATCTCGCAATGTTACAGAATCCTTTTAAAAAACATTCCTCGATCCAGACGGTGATCCGGATCACTCCCAAAGTGTAATTAGTTCTTCGATATTCCAATTCCAAATCCATTCAGAACTTTTCAAGTTATTTTGAACACAAACAAACAAACAAAAATATAATCCCTGCGCTGGCACTTTGCGTTAATAATACAGTAGACGCCCCTACCACGTAAATAACCGTTCCGAGAACCTTTATGTTATAGGCTTTTTATGTTATACGAAGCGTAAAATACATGTAAATAGCTAATCCGTTCTAAGATCTTCCCAAACTCACCCCTTTGGGCCTTCAAAATATTCAAAGTCCACCAAATATACTGAGAAAATATAAGAAAACGTTAGCATAAACATAGTAGAGTAACATTCCAATATAAAATAAAGTAATAAATAAGATAACTGTAAATGAATAAAACTGAAAATCAAAAACAATCTTACCGTTCACGAGATGTCTTGATCAGGAGCGCAAGTGGAGGCAGGAAGGAGGAGGAGGACTAGCCTCAAAGAGTCTAAGAGTCAGCTGGTCTCACAGACAAACGCACACGCACTACACGATAATGCTGTGTGCCAAATTTAATTTGTAACTTAACTTAATTGTTTAAGTTAGTTTCAGGGCGACTACGAAGAGGAAGGAGGTTGAAGGGAGAAGCCTGTCTCTCACACAAACTCACGTACGTGCTGGATAAGTCAGCCAATGAGATGAAAGCATAGGCGGTGCCCCGATAATCAGCCAATTAGATGAGAGTGGAGGCGGTGCCCCGAAAATTAGCCATTGAGATGAGAGCGGAGGCGGTGCCCAGAAAATCAGCCAATGAGAGCGTGAAGCGTCAGAAGGCGTCACCAAGTGTTAGTCTGAACTTGCACCGACTTGAGGCATTAATAAATTTGATTGAAAAAAAAAAAAAAACTTGCACCAACTTGACGCTTTACGTTATATGGAATTTCTTCCGTAATACGATGCAAAAACAAAAATGCTTTACGTTCAGTGGGATTTATGTAAAAGGAGGTTTACGTTATGTGAGGTACTACTGTATTGACATAATATTAGGAGGAAAAATAAAGTTTAAGTAGAAGACACTATATTTTTTTGAAGTCATAATATGATGAGAAACAAAGAAAACTGTCAGGAAACGTGGCGTGGCTGTTGAATGTTTGACCCCCGGGATGCAGAGGCAGCCTGCAAATACAAATATTTTAATAATAGTGCAGGATAAGGAAACCAAAGATGACAGAGAAACGGCTCTGTGAAAACAAACAACCAGCAGAAGCAACAGGTAAGTAAAGCGTTTAGGTGACAGCACAGATGAGGAGAACAGAGTCAATGAACCAGCGCCGTCCCTGTGACGCTGAGCTTTTAAATCCCACTAACGGCAATTGCAAACAGCTGTGCACAGTTCCACTGGGGTAAAGCAGCTGCGGCTTTCCCCCCAGCATTCAAAAATAAGAGCATAGGACAGGAAGTGATGACATGACAAAAACATCAAATAAAGTTAACATTTTTGGAAAATTGGTTGTGGAAAAGTTAAAATGTTACGAGAATATTATGTGAATAAAGTCGTAATTACGAGAAGAAGTCAAGAAGTCAAAGTGAAAGTTTTTCCTGAAATGTATATTTTCACAAAAAGCTGTTTTTCTCCCTTTTCTAGTTGGGAACTGATATTTTCCTGAAACTTACTATGTTCTACTCCCGATTACTAAAGAACGGAAAAGGGCAGAATCAAACTTTTTTTCTGATGAAAGACGCGAGTTTAATCTTTCTTTTGGGAGGTTCCATGTTTATGTATATAGCCTTAGAACACAATGTTCTGTGTGCCTTCAAAGATGGTCGCTACTGAAGGGGTTGTCTTTTGAAAAATGCCTCGGAATGAATGAATTGATTATACTGTATTTGGATTTTAGTTCATTTTGCCATTCTTTTTGCTTGAAAATGGTTAATTTGGGCAAAAATCCATACAGTTTGCTTAAATATGCATATTTAATGACCATAATTGGGCGTAGTCAACCACAAAACCACGGATATTTAAATAATTAATTCATGTTTGGATAGAGTGAGGGAGTGAGGGATGACTGTACCTACATGTGTTGCTTTAGAAAATATCAAAGTGGCCCTTGCACCCTCCCGTTTTTCAGTGTGCGACCCCTGGTGGGAAAGGTTTGGACACCCGTAGTCTAGTAAATGCTGAGTTCCAATTAGTTGATGCCTCAGAAAATAAGTGTAGTAACGTCAGTTCAGATGCTGCGTGCATCCTCATCTCTTGCTATTTCTGCATTTATATATATTGTTACAGTATGTAGTATTATGCGTTCAAATAAAGGCCTCCCGCTAACATCATTAACATTTGTGCAAATACACGTATTGCATACGAGATGACGGGGGTAATTATTTAGAAAACTGCAGGCTTGCACGTGTTTCCCACGATACTCGACTTTGACTCTGGCCTTGAACCCTAAAAAGAGAAAAATCCATGCGGCCGTGTCATCCGCTCGGCTTTTTGGCCGACTAAAACCCCACCCCCGTGACCCGGCGACATTATTGACTGAATGTTTTATGAGGATGCTGAGAAGGCGAAATCCTGCACCTTGCGATAAGATCGGAAACCCTGTGGTACTTCAGTCACATGTCACGGGAAGGCGATGTACGTACGTCAAACTGTTTAAAGATGACAACAACCAAGGTGCCACAATTCAATGGAAACGTTACAGAAACAGCAGTACCGTTAAAAGGGAACTGCAGTAACTGGTACTGTAAATCTCTAGTGTTTGAACAAGACTGGCATTGCTCTGTTCATGCTGCAATACACATTGATTGGTTTCCATGGCGCCCTGACCTGTCGAGCAACATCTATGAAAGTGTATTCACAGTTGACAAAAGTTGCTTAGATGCATGTTGTGTTTTGGCCGCAAGCGAAGTGTTGCTGGTTTGCTCATGAGAGACAAGTGGTGTCTCATTTGGAGCTTTGTCTTTTTATTCTCTGGAAAATGCTCAGGACATCCACAGAAATTGTGATTTTAGAGTACGCACGGCTCCGATGGAATAGTAGCTCGTCGCATTAGAGATTTGCAATTTATCCAATATGATGCTTTTTGTAATAACATGCAAATGTAGTTTTTATAGGTGCGACATGCACTTACAAATATACACTGTGCTCTCTGGCAAGCACATTCATAATAGGTTCATATGATCACAGAAAACCCAGGCTAATTAAACTGTAAGATTAATAGCCGGAAATGTATTTGGTTTTGTCTTCTTTCCGCTCAAGCAAATGAATTGCGGGGAAAAATTAAAAGGGCTCCCCTATTCCCTGATGCAATTATTTCTTGTTCACTTATGTTTTATTCCAACTGATGATATAAATGTCAGTAAGTTGGAATCCGGCCTGCGCACGGCACCAGTGAAGAGGATCCGCTGAGCTTTTTCAGGAAATAACATGAACGTATGACTTGACCTCATTCAGTTTAAACGTGCATTTTATGCTGCGTGCTGCACAAATGCATAGCCAGGCTCCTTTTAATGCCCTCCAATCCCAGATGTTAAGTGTTCATCATTTTTTCATTACAGAAACTCCATTCACGAATCATGGATCTGTCTGCGGCTGACTTGCTCCAGGAACCAGAGAAAAGCAAAGCCTTTTTACTGTCTAGGAACACCGATTCTCCTTCCACTGTAAGCTTAATGGGAAGCATCTATTCTCTGGTTTTTTTTTTTTTTTTTTTTTTTTTTTTTACATTTGCCATCAGTGTGCCCTGGACCCACTCAAGAAATCATTGCATGATATTAAAATACCGACCTTACCATCTAAAGGCCTGACCCCTACCCACTCTCAGCAGAGAGAGCGACTGGTATCACCTAACACTAAGAAGAATAAATCCTTGTCATATTACCAGAAAGCCATCGATTGGGAGTAAAAATGACTTTATGGGACAATGTGCTGCATTAGTCAGCTTATACATTATGCATTAAAGATCAAAAGTGAGTTGGCTATGAAATAATAATGTCCAAAATGGATGATTTCCTTGCATGACATACACGTGGGAGACTTCCTGGTCTTGTTTATTAGAGCCAAGTAGAAACATTTTTGTTGGGGACGGTTGTTCAGTTTGCTTTTGATCTCTCAGGAGATCCAGATGAATGGAAAGTCAGGTCTCCCCATCACCAAGTGTCTGAGCCAGCTGAGTCTGACAGCACCGGCGCCGGTATACCCACGCAGCAGCTGTAGTAGCAGTGAGTTGTCTCTGTCGAGTGCATGCAGCGAACTCTCCAGTGGTTCTTACACCTGGAATGATGGACGCTCATGCGGGAAAGCGGTAAGTGTTCTTCACTTGAGTGCCCCCGAGGAAATTTTGAGGAGAATTTTATTGTTATCATTTATTCTCATTTAACAGCAGTCATCCCTCACCTGGGAGAAGAGGCTAAGTTTGGGTTCATCTGCCCCAAGTAACATCAGCGGACCCGTAGAGGAGCAGATGCCCACCAGGCGCAAGGAGACCAACATACTAGAGGGGCTGAGAAAGCTACAGAGGAGGAAGCATAAATCGTCCTCTTCCAGAGTCTCCAAGTCAGGCTACAAAGACTGCATGAATTCCAATGAGGGCATTTACTCACTCGGCATCAAGAAAGGCAAGAAAGGGGTATCCAAGCCCACCCACGTGGGAAGAGCTTCTGCTTTTGTAGGCAAGAGGTTCTTGTATGATTCCGATGATGCAGATGATGAGCTTGCCCAATCTGGCCGTGCAGATGACATCCCCACTAAGGACAGCTGGTTGTACTGCACAAGGCTCTCCCACAGCATCTCTGACAGCCTGTCTAGCTGGGAGGGATTACAGGAGATTGGCGGTGGAGGCGACAGTAGCTCCGGCCTTGCAGCGACAAAGCCCCCCACTGAAACAGACTCAAAGGAGCGTCCTGAGAAACTCATGAGTTTCATCAACAGTTGCCTTTCTGAGGGCGGGCGGCCATCAGCTTTCACTCGAGTTTCAATGCTGCATGTTACCCCTTCAAACCCAGACGCCTCCAATTGCTTTTCAGATATGGACGATCTAGAGGAACTCAGCTGTGATTCTAGAGACTTGTGGATACCCTTAAGCCAACAAGCAGAGCAAAAAGAGAGGATTTCTAGGGATACTGCCAAGTTGCTCATCCCACAGCGCTTGCATAGGGACCAAGGACGCACCCAGTCTGCAGATGGGAGACCAGAACCGGTCAGCCTAATTAAGGAACCTAAAGCGGGCAAGAGCATGTCTGAGGAGAGCGTCTCGGCAGTATTTGACGCACAAGGGCAGCCTATTGAACTGAGTCCTCAGAAACCTGACAAATGTGCTGTCCCTGAAATTGGTGTTCCAGCTGGTAAGGTGGTGGAATATAATGAACTAGCCCCCCAGGAGACGCCAACAAGACAGAAATCAGCAAATACAGGAAACTACACAGTCGTAGACTCGCCAGAGAAACCATCTGAATATGAGATCAGGACGAGCAAAACAAGAGATAGCAGGGCGGGAAATACAGAACGGTTGTCAGTGCAGTTAACGCCACAGAAGAAGCTTATCAAACCACCAGGCAGTCGAGCGAATAAAGATCATTCTATCCCTCCCGTTAACGAGTCTGCCAGTACTAAGTCTGGTAGTTGTAAACTACCCGGTTACAATAAACCATCCTCTTCCCCAATTAGATTGTCTAAGGGCACTACCACTGAGCCCAGTAACAGTGGGAACTCAGGAACTCCCGGTCAGGAAAAAACACCCCCACCTCCAACAACTAAAATGTCCAGGTTCATCAAGAGCTCACAGAGCCCCAAGGTGGGGAACTCCAAGTTGCCAAGCAGGGTCGAATGGAGTAAGGGCTCTTCTCCCGGTTCGCCTCAACTCTCAAGGAGACACGTACAGTATGCTGACAATGGTGAACAGCCAACCAGAGACAAACACTGTGAAAGCATCAAAAACAAACTCAGGTCGCCTTCACCACCCCTTCCGCCTGGCCGCACCACCTCTTTACTGATCAAACCAAATTATGATGGGTCGCCTCAAGCACATAAAATAGGGGTGGCTCAGCCATCCACACCAACCACTGTGAGGGGCCCTCCCCCAAGTTACCACACATCTCTTCAACCAAATATGCAAGCTACACTACCCATTAAGGATAAAGAGTGTTTAGACATGGATGCAGGCTACGGGACTGCACTTGCACCTCAGAAACTGGTTGACAAAACCAGTCAGCACCTTCAAAAGTCCCAAGCCGTGATACCTAGTACAGGCACTCCCAAGCGGATGACGACAAAAGACTACCTCCCTCCCGCAAACTCAGGATTGGACCTAGATTCCGAAAATGCACCTAAAAACTCAAAGAATGTCCCTCCGCCTTACGGTGCCCTCAGAGGACCCCCTCTTCACAACTCGTTTGCAAGTAAGAGAGGATCTACCCATGAAAATGACCATCAGTCTGTGCAAAAAACCCCAGTTAATTTATCTATATCAGTTAAGGAAGCGCCTCAATCTAAAACAGAGCTACAAAATGGTAAAACAGTAGTCAGCCCACCAAGCTCGGTGGTGACATCGCCTAACTCAACAGAAAAGAGCCAAAAGACTCGCATCCCAATGGGTTTTAAAGCATTTTTAAAATCACCCCCTAGTCATAAAAATAGTCTCTCTTTAGCAGGAAAGCAAGAAAAAGATCATATCAACTTAGTCTCCAAGGAGAATGTGACTTCAAATGCCTCTAGCCAGTGCGACAGCTTGCAGCCTGTGTATAGTATCGATTCCCTACCCAAGATGTCTGTTACAGAGGGGAAAAGTGAGGTCCACTGTAGGTCACTGGAGGAAGAAATAAATCCCGCTCTGACAGCAGAGGAGGAGGACGTCTGTGATAAAGGGAAAAGGAGCAGTCAACTTTTCTCTAGATCCATATCTATCACCACCAAACCCCATCTAAAGCCAGCCTTGGGAATGAACGGGGCAAAGGCCCGCAGCCAGAGTTTCAGCACCAACTACACTGAAAAGCCCCACATTAATGTTCTAGAGGGCCCAGGAAAAATCAGAACTCAGATTATCACCAACTCGACGGAAAGGGGGAACTCTCTGTCTAGACAGGCTTCCTTGGAGGTACCCAGCGTTGTTGGACTAGCAGAGAGTCCAGTCCATTCTCCCAGGACAAGACTCAGCTACTATGGAGGTATGACTGGGGTTAACAATCAAAATGGACTACCTGAGAAAATGGCCAAGTTAAGCTTCAAAGGTGATGGATCTCAGTGCATTGTGAAGGGGGAGACAGTAACCTCTCACAAGGAGGCGCATGGTTTTCCTATCAGTGAAAAGACTGGTCTGAGTAACCAGTCTTTAAATATCTGTAAGTCTGGGAAAGTCACCTCAGAGTTTCAGTCTGCGGCCTCTTGTCCTTATAGCCCAGAAAACTGTGTTCGAAAGACAGGAGGTACTGCGAGCAGCCCTAATGAGCCAGAATTTAGCTCGGAGGTAAAAACCCAGTCAGACTCACCAGACAAACCCTCAGATATGGGGGAGAAAAAAATCAGCCCATCAGCCTGCACTATTGAAGAGAAGGTCATGATGGGAATCGAAGAAAATCTGCAAAAATGTCAAGAACAACAGAAGGTTGCTGCGAGTGAGTCCAAACAGAAGACGGGTCCCTCTCTGGCAAACTGGTTTGGCTTCCGGAAGAGCAAACTTCCAGCTATGGCTGGAAAGAAAGCAGAGTCGCCAAAAGGAAAAGAGGAGAGGAAAGAACTGAAGATTGGATCTGTGCTTGGTGGTAAACAGACCAGGTTGGACAAAAAGAAGGAGAAGAAGAAGAATGACAGTCTCGAGGCACAGAATCAGTCTGAGATGAATAACAAGCTCAGCTCCATCATGGACCACTGCAACAATCAAATGGGCCAGATTGCCACTCAGATCCAATGCACAACAGCGTTCATTGGCAAGGACCAGTTTGTCAAGGAGCTTCTTGGCAGGTGGGTAAAAAAAATACTTTCAGTTGGACTTTTTTGACATGGAGTTGTATGACAACCCCTTCTGCAGTGTAGTGCATCAACGGTGACTTACTCGCAATTGGTCCCGTGGACCCTGTTCTGGTTGGATTTTGGTGATGACAAACGTAGTTCCGGTTAGTTATTGGGCTTACTTACGTAAAGAGTTAGGCTTCTCAATACAATATGTGTTCGAAAGCGTAATACATTTGCATGACAAAAATGCCTCCTCGAAAAAATCAGACCTCACAAATGGCCCGGCTTTACTTTCTCTGACGTGGTATTCATGCGCGCTATCGGCAGTCCATTGTCATGTGTGTGATGAAGGTGCATCCGACGTCTTGTTTACGTATGTGTTCCACAGCGGATGAAGATGCGAGGGTTGCAGCCATTCTCATCACATGCACAGCGATAGACAGTCGTTACCACACATGAATACCACGTCAGAGAAAATAAAGCCGGGCGATTTGTGATCAGTAACCCCAATAACCGAACCACTTTTCTCATCCGACTAGAATTGGGCTCACGGGGTAAGTCACTGTTGATGGACTACACTGCTGATGGGGATGTCAAAAAATCCGAACTATCCCTTTAAGTTATTGCTGGGGACGTCCTGTCACTGTAGCTATTCCGCGTTCTCTCTCAACTCAATGATTCGTATCTTTCTAACAAATGAGCTGCGTTCATTCAGACACGAGCCGTCATGCGTAGAACGTGTATGAGATACATTTCCCAAACAGCAGCTGTCGCTTCCAGTTTTGAGTCCAATGGGACATTTCTTGTACAAGCACACACCAGCGCTTCACTACACATTTAATGGCATTTTTTGTGCAAACATGAAGAGACTCATTTGCTAGTGGATTTGTAGATACAGACAAAATCATACCTGGGGGCGGCGTAGCTCAGGAGGTAGTGCGGCCAAATTTAGTCCCTGGGCGTTGCACGATGGCTGCCCACTGCTCCAATGTGTTAAATGCAGAGACAAATTGCGCCGTACGATGTACATGTGAAATGAAGCCTTCCTTTCTTCATGTCTCCTCACAGGGCTGCTGGAAAGAGCAGCTTGGTAGTCGCCTCTCCGACTGGAATTTCCAGTCCCAGAAAACATACTGAGATGAAGGGCAATATGAAAATCTGTCCAGACACGGCTGTAAGTGGACATTTTGCTTTGTTTGGATGATCCATGGGTTCCAACATGTCTGTCTCTACATGACTGCAGCCACAAAATGTCTGCCTCTTCAGCATGATACCCTCCCAACAATCCATACTTTGCACTTACACTACAGGTTCGTATCTCCCTAAGAGGCAGACATCAGGCCATCAAATTAAGACTGTGCTTCCTCCCTTGATTGTTCAGAATAACTCCGTTTTGAGTTGAGTTAAAATGGCCTTGGAATCTTTTATTCTTTATTATGGGTGAGTAAAAAGAGTTCTTGAGAGAGGTTGAAAAAAGGCAATAAAAAGGGATGTTAAAGGAGAGGGCTAAATGGAGACAAAAAGAGAGCGCTGCAGAATAACGTGGGGAATTTAATCCTGATGTGGGGTTTTGATAGCACTGAGGAGAGCCCCCTTATCAGAGGCACTCAATTTGACAAAGGGGCCATTTAATACCATTGCCCAAGCCTTCCATCCGTCTTCTCCCTACAAAACACCACAAAAGACAGACACTTTACGACCTCTTTGACTCTTTTGCACCTCACAGAAAAACAGTTTTAGAGCACATCCGCATAACAAACGACATAAATAATCATGAACGATACCCTACTTCAGCACATTTTCAGTGTTTTCAATGTAATTGTAGGGTTAAATCCTTGTATGCTGTGTGATTTTTACCCCACAGACCCTCCTCATTAGTGAGAAGATCAACCTCAGGGCGGACAACAAAGAGGGGCGAATGGCAGACACTGCTTGTCAAGACCACATGATGGGTACGTGTTCCCGCTCAAACATGATGTGCCTTCAGATGACATGTGGCAATGTCTTAGCAGCCATTGAAGTGGGGAAAAATAGATGTTAAACAAGGTGCTTGTTATTATTGCATTGTGACAACATCTTACTCAGCACGAGGGATTTACAGCGTTTGTCACTCAGTCATCCGGCTAAAAGGTCACAATGACTCAGTGACTGCACGTTGTTACGTTCTTTGGGGAAAGTGTTCAAGCTGCACTTTCAAAGTTACAACTTTGGGAAAACACAATTCAATTGTGTCCAACCTGACAAAAATTCCAACCAACCATCAATATGCTGTGAATCGAAGGCTTGGCACAGAGAATAACAGAAGGGGCAAATCAATGTGAAGAGTCGTGGCTGTCAGGTAAGCCTGAGGTAAGCCCAGGTGAACGTAATAAAAAGATGGGATCTATAACACATGTGAGACTCTTGAATATCAGATTAAACGTAAGGTGACCAAACACCCTATTTTCCCAGGTCACGTCCAGTTTTCCACATCCTGTCCTGGCGTTTTGTTGGCTTTTTTTTCTTTAACAAAGTGATGAAAATGTCCTAGGGTTTTTTCAGCTTTTTGAATTATGTTGCTGAAATGCTGCAATAATCCAAAGAAAAAGGAAGGCATATACGGGCAGCGAATCAGGCTTGCCAAGTGGAAGTCTTGGAAAATTGGGACGCCGTGCACAATGGCCGATTCAAGAACGGCAGTTCCTGCGACTTTAAAAGGCACATTCCTCCTGAAAATGTTGGCTACATGCCAAAACTTTAAAAATAATTTTACCTCCAGTTCCTGTGTCGTTCTGTTTTTGGAATTCTCTCTGTGCTGATTTGTGTCCTTGGGTATAGATTATATAAATATAAATATAAATATATATATACATGGTTATAATATAACCATTTTCTATCCATGCAGAGGCGGTATGCTTTCCATGTATTGAAATTATAAGGCGTTGTTGAGCAAACTTTTTTTTCAGTGTCTTTGGAGTTCCTTGGTTCCTGTAATGAAAGTACGGCCACCCTATAAAAGAGTACAAAGGAAAGTCAACACACTTGGAAACTCTCTCTGCACTTTGACTTATAAATGAGCAATAAAAAACTTTTTAAGGTCCAGAGCACAAAAGCAATAAATACACAGAAACAAATCGTGGCTAACCAACAGACGGTGAAGGTGTCATCACACCAGCGTTTTCTTTCCTCCAAGCATGCAGCCTGGACGTGATATCAGCTCATGAAAAACTACATTATGTCCACTTGCTGTTGCCTGGGGCTGCAACTATGGAGGAAGTTGTTATAGTTTGCTTATAGCGAGCATTTTGAACTGCCAGGCCTGGCATTCGATTATACAGCTTAGTAATCTACGGCTGCCTCCTCTCTACTCCTTCTCTCCTACATATAAGGGCCCCTCCCAAAACCGACCCCGTGTGTTGTTTGTGCAGCACTTGTACACTTGCGCGGTGAATGTTCTCGAGTGAGTCAAGCACCAAGCTGTCTCTCCCTGTCCGTGCATGTTTACATCAAATCAATTTCGCAGGTTCTGCATGTGCTCGCAGATGTCGGATGGAACACGTCCACACAGGATGACTTGGGCCATTTTTTGTTTTGCGTTCTTCAATTTGCACATGAACATGACGAGTGGTAATTTTGCTCAAACGACAATTTATTTGGAACTCAAGATACCCGCATCAAGTCCCATGTCACTTGTTTTCAAACTTTATGTCCAGCAAACGGTAAAAACACAATTCAGTAAGCAGACCAAATGTAGCCAGTATGTCGCCAGGACCTGGGCCACTCTACGTCCTTCCGTCTGTTCCCGCCTGCAGACGGTGGCTCACTTAACGATGGCCATCTGCTGCTGTTGCTCACGCACCCTGACCAATTGCTCCAGCGTGTCCTTGAGTTGTTGCAGGAGTTGCTCTGTGCCAGTTTGTACTCCAGGAAATTTGTGACCGGACAATTAAGCACCATTGATTTGGATTCCTTTTAACATGGTTCAAATGTTTTTTCTCTCTCCTTTGCACCGACGGCCGAACCCTCTGCAGACGCCCTGTACTCTCACCAGCCTTTCCGTTGTGTGTGAAGCCCTCTGTCCTCATCCTGTGTGTTGACCCCTGCCTCCCCAGATGTCACACTCCTTTCCTTGTCACTTTAGGCACCGGGTGTCAGATGAGAACACTCGACAGCGGGATCGGCACCTTTCCTCTCCCTGACTCTGTCACCCGGGCTTGCGGTCGCCACATCCCCAAATCTGAGTCTAGCCCGATTGGGATGACCGCCGAGTTCCAGGCAGGGTCTGCCTCTCCTCATACAGACCCCTCACAACCCCATGTCAAAGTGCCTTCCCTTCCCAACACCCACCTGCATGCTCCTGCCAGCTTGAGTCACTCCCTTTCCGACCCATCCGTGACCTGCAGTGGTGACGTCTCGGACGCCCAGACTCGATTGCCCCAACTGTCCCGTAAGTAAGCTCTTCCACGAATTGATTCAGTCACAAAAACTACACTTGTTGCTTTATTCTGTTGTTCTTATCACACTGGTGTCTTTAGCGTTGCTCAACCTGGAATCAGTGCCTTAAGTCTTTCACGGAGGAGCAGCTAAGATTGCATATTCTGCTCATTTGGACCCTAAAGCATCTGGCGTTAACTAACAGACTGACGACTCCATCTTCTCAAGCAGCTTAGTATGCGCCAGAGAACACCACAGAAATGCTATTGGTTTGTCAGCAAAGATCATAAAACGCCTCCAGTCTCGCTATTGGCGGGATTCATGGGATGTAATCAGTGGGCTGATTATGTCCACAACCTGTTTCACCTCATGCAGCCGTGCCACTGCAGTTGTGTGCCTCATGTGACTCATCCCTTTGTTGTCTTTTTGGACTTGCAGGTGCAAGTAGGACCAAGAGGCTGAGTCTGTTCACCCCACAGAGCAGCGGCTTGTCCTCCACTGAGGCCAAAGAGGATGAAAATGGGAGGAAGACTGAAATACCTGTGGTAAGTTAGTCTCTGGGTGAGGGTACAGGCTAACCCTAACTCTAACTCTAACTCTAACCCTAACTGTAACTGTAACTCTAACTCTAACCCTAACTCTTACTCTTACTCTAACCCTAACTCTTACTCTAACCCTAACCCTAACTCTGACCCTAACTCTAACCCTAACTGTAACTGTAACTGTAACTCTAACTCTAACCCTAACTCTTACTCTTACTCTAACCCTAACCCTAACTCTGACCCTAACTCTGACCCTAACCCTGACCCGGACCCTGACCCTGACCCTGACCCTAACCTTAACCCTAATCCTAACCATTTTTGCAGTGCCCAAGAAGTTTGAATGCAATGAAACCTAAGCCCACTAGAGCCTTCACGTTGGCCCACCTTGAGAGAAACACTTCTCGATTACAGGAAGAAACCTTAAACAGACCCAAGGCTAAGTTTGACAGCCATCTGCTTCCTGGTTAGGTGAAAGAAAGTGAGGAAAAGGATAGATGGCGTAGGATGAAAAAAAAGAAATGGCTAATGCTAATAACAGTGTAAAATCCTACTGTAAGCAATGTCAGGGAAGTCCGCTACCAGAGGGACTGCTGCTATTGTTACTATAACAACAAGCGCCAGAGAGCGCAGGACTCCACTTAAGACTTGAAACAAGATCACAGCTAACGAGTCAACTGTAGATGATTCTTCCTGTCAAGTGTTGAACAAGCTTCTGTTTTGTTTCTTTCCACAAGGAGAGAGCCTTGCTGGTGTGCAATACGTATTCAGGCAGCAGCAGTGGCAGCGACACCGAGACAGAACTCGAGCGACCCAGGAGCACTTTGAGCCCGCTGCAAAGGCCGCGTATCAACCGCTGCGAAACGGACGACTCGGGTCAGGCGCCTTCCTGTCGGAGATAAGGTTGCATTTTAGAAAACAAGGAAGTCACAGCTTTTATCCCCTTCCTCCACAGCAGCAGAGAAGACGCTGAGGAGGGGCAGCATGGACAGCTCCTTGTCTGTCATGCACTTGTACCAGCATGAGATGTTCTCTCACCTGGCGGAGGGCAGCAACAGGATCTGCGACTACAACCTGTTGCGCAAAGACACGCCCCTGCTAGCAGGAGACCTACTCAGTGTGAGTGCTGAAGCCCCAAGGCTTTCTTTCAGGGGGAGATTTTCATAGCAAAAGCCGACTAATTGCTTTCGATCGGCTCGCCATCTCGTGTCAGCGGGTATTTGCCTACCCATATTTAACAACGCCCAATGACAAATGAGGATCAGGGACCGTGAAATGGCCTCCAGCCGCAGCCACAGGACAGCCCAGCTCCCCTCCACTGCCCCGATGCCGGGCCTGACATAAAAATCTATATACCCAGAAAAAAAGCATCTGACTCAACACTTGTGTACATTTGAGTTTGTTCCGTGGGTTTTATTCTTGACCTTCACTGAACTCAAACGAGATGACTTTAAATGGAATCACACTTTATTGTCATTTTAGCAGACGTGCAGTAGTGATGAGGGCATGTTCGAGTGAGCAGCAAATACCCGCTGCAGTACAATTACTTAAAACATGCGTAAAGTACACAAAAACAGGGGTGTCAGAAGTGCATTTGGGACCCACGGCTGTTTTTGTATTGGCCCGCGGCACATTCTAAAAACATAATTTAGCAAGAACAATTTTTTAAGAAACAGCAAAAATGTAAAAATCAGCAGTCATTTCCCAAGAATAAAGTCCAACTACTAAGAAAAAAAAAGATGTAATCCATCAAGAATAAGAGTTTTTGGTTGCATAAAGTTGAATATGAAAGAAAAAGAGGAAAAACAAGCAAAACAATGAATAAAGTTGTCATTTTTGGAAAATTAAGGACAAACGTAACGGAAAAACGTATAATGTTACCAAAATAAAGTCAAAATATTATGGGAATATAAAGTCATCATTACAAGAAGAAAATTTACAAGAAGAAAGTTGGAAGAGAAGAGAAAAAAAGTCCAATTCTCCAGAGGAATAATGATGCAATTTGAATATGTTGAGAAGGAAACAAAACAAAATAAGCTGTAATTTGGGGAAATTTAGATTCCTGAAAAAGTTATACTATTATGGGAATAAAGTCATATCTAAGGTTCTAATGTATTCTAACAAGAAAAAAATGTCATAATAAAAAAAAATTAACGCCTAATATTATGAGGAAAAATAATGAATTTAGTCGCACAGAGTTGAAATAGAAAAGAAAAAAATGTGTGATTTTTAAGTTGGAATATTTTAAGAAACAAGCAAAATTTTGGTTGCAGAAAAAGTCATAATATTATGGGGATAAAGTTATAATATTATGGGGATAAAGTCATAATATTATGGGAATAAAGTCATAATATTATCAGGATAAAGTTATAATATTATGGGAATAAAGTCATAATATTATCGGGATAAAGTTATAATATTATGGGAATAAAGTCATAATATTATTGGGATAAAGTTATAATATTATGGGGATAAAGTCATAATATTATGGGAATAAAGTCATAATATTATGGGAATAAAGTGTAAATATTATGGGAATAAAGTCATAATATTATCGGGATAAAGTTATAATATTATGGGAATAAAGTCATAATATTATGGGAATAAAGTCATAATATTATGGGAATAAAGTCATAATATTATCGGGATAAAGTTATAATATTATGGGGATAAAGTCATAATATTATGGGAATAAAGTCATAATATTATGGGAATAAAGTGTAAATATTATGGGAATAAAGTCATAATATTATGGGAATAAAGTGTACATATTATGGGAATAAAGTGTAAATATTATGGGAATAAAGTCATAATATTATGGGAATAAAGTCATAATATTATGGGAATAAAGTGTAAATATTATGGGAATAAAGTCATAATATTATGGGAATAAAGTGTAAATATTATGGGAATAAAGTCATAATATTATGGGAATAAAGTGTACATATTATGGGAATAAAGTGTAAATATTATGGGAATAAAGTCATAATATTATCGGGATAAAGTTATAATATTATGGGAATAAAGTCATAATATTATGGGAATAAAGTCATAATATTATGGGAATAAAGTCATAATATTATCGGGATAAAGTTATAATATTATGGGGATAAAGTCATAATATTATGGGAATAAAGTCATAATATTATGGGAATAAAGTGTAAATATTATGGGAATAAAGTCATAATATTATGGGAATAAAGTGTACATATTATGGGAATAAAGTGTAAATATTATGGGAATAAAGTCATAATATTATGGGAATAAAGTCATCATTACGAGAAGAAAACTGCACAAGAAGAAAGCTGAAATATTTCAAAAATGCAAAAAAAGAGCAAAGTTCACAGTAATAATGCGCTTTTCCACCGGCACTACCGGTCAAAAGTTTTGGTACAAAGGTAAGTGGTGATGTGCCAGTGGTTAAAAAAAAGGTAATGTTACCCAGAACTGGAAACTAATGTGTATTTCAGAATGATACTGTTTCAGGGACCACAAAATGGGTCAACAATTAAAGCTGTTGTGCAGAAATGGAGGTTGAAGAAGCCTTGGCAGTTGGTGCAAGTCATCCCTACAGGAGTACTTGCTGCCTCCTCTGTCTGCATAAAAGCAGTGTTGGGAACACACTGCGGGACTACACCCTGGTGAACACGAGCAGCATTGTACTGGAGAAAGTCATTTGTTGCTACAAAGATGGCAAGAAAAAAGGGGAATGAACGATGGAAGAGAGACGGAGCATCTTAACACGTAAAAAGTGAGCTTTTTCCTCCAAAGAAATTGGAGTGTTCTGAAACTTTTGACTGGTAGTGTGTATCACAAAGCTGAAATGCAGGGTTTTTTTTAACTAAATGTAGCTTTTTAGCATATCTACACATGTTGCTTTACAACATATCCAAGTGTCAAAGTAGTATCCTTTCATTTTTCACTATGTGGCCCTCAGTGGAAAAAGTTTGGACACCCCTGCACTAAACTGAAACTGAATGGTTGGTGCAGATTCCAAAGTATGCAAAATGCTCCGTGTGTGTCCACACCTGCTGCAGCTCAGGAGCGTCACACTGGTGAGGTGTCACTCGCACTTTGGGGAAGTTGGGTGCCTGCTGTCAAAGCTCAGTGATTTGAGCGCCTTTAATAACCTTCCACAAACACTCGGGAGAGCCATGCAAAGCTCAGTGGCTCCCATCAGAGCCCTCATGGCCCACACTGGCCTCCCATTCATCATCCTGACAGCACCTGACAGTCCCGCTAACAGCACCTTCTCCCGCGCCGTCCTTTGAGTCTGCATTTTCAGGAACGCGTCTCCAGCTTATGTCTCCTTTTATTCTCTCAACTCGCTTTTGTTTCCAGCTCGTCGTCCGTCCTCCCTTTTGCTTTTCTTTCTTTCATTCCTATCCCGCTCATCTTCTTGTCATCGGCGCCAGGGAATAAAATTGTCACAGGAAGGATTTGGATCGATTCCTGGTGGCTTTTGGTCCAGAAGAGTGGGCAACATTAGCATGCATGGCATCTCCGGTCGTTGACTTTTGTTTATCTTGCGTGGAGACTGAGTGGAAAGGGAACGTTGCTGCCCACAAGGGATGTGAAATTTGAGTTTCCCGCTGAGATCAATTCGTTTACTCTGCAGTATGACTAAACTGCCTGCTCAGCCATATTTGTTAAAGCTTTTTGTGAAAAGATTCATTTCAAGCGTAACTTTCACTTTGACACAAATATTTTTTGCTTTTGTGACTATACCAACATAAACAACACAAAAAGGCTTATTTCACATCAACATAACAATTTATTTACAAATATAACACCATCAGCTATTTACAATTTTCACCTTTGGAACAGAACTATGCATGTGCGTGTGCGTGCGTGCATGCGTGCATGCGTGCGAATGTGTGTGTGTGTGCAGGCGTTAAAGTTTCCCTCCACACTCTCTCACTTCCTCCTTCCCGTCATGTGTGATGTTTTCATCCACGGGATCCTTGCCGAGCGCTTATCAAATGCACTTCTGCCACCTTGTGGCCGTTTTTATGGCTTCAAATTGCTCTGAAGTGAAATGCATTAGTGGAGTGTTGTGTGACTCGCTTGTTACGTGCAATGTTGTACACAAACCGAGACAGCGGACGAAAAGCGAGGCACGACCGTGTTCTTATTTCAGGCACTTCATGTCTCTTCATTAGACAAGAGAGGGACAGGCCCAAATGTGCTTCTGGATCATTTCAATCACTTTCAGCAAACGTTCAAACAGATGAAGAGATCGTTGTTCATCATCTGAGGGGAGATCATGATGCTCAATGGACCCCATTGGATTTAGGACGCGCCTTTGCTCTCACACTCTATTTATTTCATGATCTTCAAAGAGAAAGTAGGATTGTTCCAGTCCATAGCTTTTAAAAAAGAATCAGTGATGGATGTCTTGTTGGCGAGTGTTGAACATCTGAGGATTAAAACGTTTGCATATTTACAGGTGGAGGTTCCCCAGGAGAAAACTGTCATTGGCGGCAACAAGCCGGGCTCTCTGGACGACACCACGGCGTCCCTCAGCAATCTCAGTCACAGCAGCATCCTGAAAGAGGCCGCTGCTGACGGCGGAAGGCGTGAGGCGACGGAGTGCGAGCCGTCCTCCGGCAACCTGTCCTGCAAGGCTCGGGCTGATCCAACGGGCTCCCTCAGCGACTCTCTCTACGACAGCTTCTCGTCCTGCACCAGCCAGGGCTCCAACGACGTGTGACAGGGTTATTTTACACCTGTGATTATTTGGATGTCCGAGGGCTGGATTTACTGACCGCTGCGAGCGTTCCTGCCCGTGGCCGTGAAGAATCAAGTTTGATTTGGAGTGACTTCAGTCCTGCCTCACACCTACCCATGAAGAGCTCAACAAAAAGCACTTAGAGGAGGAAAGCTCACACCAGGACGATTGTAGTTTGATGGTAGCAATACACCGATCATTGCGACTCGTGACGACCTTTGCATTTGCACTGTACGGTTTGCGGGGAGTGCAGAGTCAGTGACCATACTGGCATTTGCTTTGGATCTTCCAAGAAATGTAATCTGCTGCTACATGTAGTCTGTTATGTTACACTGGAACCCGCTTTAGTCGACAACCCATCGAAAAAGTGGCCGCTTAAGTACGTGTAATACATGCTTTCGTCAACATAAAATGTAATAAATCCGACAGGGTCGTTTGATGTTGTTACATGACGTGTTGTAAGATTGTCCACTTCCTCATTATCGCTAAGCAGTGTGAAGTGACAGCAGCGACGCAGCGATTGTCTAGTCACTTATCATTAATATGCGCAGAGAGACTTCCTGTTCAGTGCCAAGTAAGCTTCAAAATAAAATCATGGCAGTATTAACCTAGATTCTGCACCTCTTTGTTGTAGATCACAGATCTCAAACTCAACTTATCTGGGGGCCGCTGCAGGTAGAGTCGCATCAAATATTCCACTGGGCTTCCGTGTTGAGCGTTGACGTTGTTGCTGCCCATAGGAGCAATAGATGCCCTAACAGTGTTTACTTACCTGTTACATGTTGCTCTGTCATTTTTGTGTTCACACCGTGATTTTGGTTAGTGTTCTGTCTAGTGACCGCCACTTTGAGATATGGGCGCCACACACGGGGCGCCACATCGCCTCTACTCCAGTCATTTTCAATGGAACCTGTGCGATAGGGCGATTTTCACGAGTCACCGTCCAACCAAGCGACGCGTGAAATTTGTGCGTGTGAACGATTGTGCTCGTGCATGCCGTCGTCCACCCGATCCCAGAAAGTTGAGAAATGTTCAACTTGCCATCGCTGTCGCCCAGACGAGGACCAATCAGTGGGAGTTTCAGTGATCGACCAAAGAGCGGACAGGATGCTAATCAGTACACTCTCGCAAAACCATGGGAGACGCGTACAATTCGCTCTGGATGTGAACGCGTCGCTAACCAGTGAAGCTGCTCACAGCCCATGTGGGGGTTGGCTGCGCGCTGGTGATGACTTTTGCCAACCGGAGTTGTTTGTTTCCTCCTGTGTGTGGCGCCCATAAGCTTTGATGTCAAGTAAGGGACCCTTGTTTTAGATTGTTAGCCACCAGGGGAAATATTTGTTGATGTAGTGAAGCTTTATTGTCATTTGAGTCAAAGATATACAACAAAATTACCCCAACAGCTCTGTTAGATAGGATTATCAAACATCGTAATGCCGGAGGAACGGCAATGAGGCAGGACGATTCCACGCTTCAATGCAGCCAACGCAGCCCGCCAACTCTTCTTCTCTCTTGGGCTGGCTTTAACCACCAGGCAAACACCGCTGCCCCCTACAGAACCAACCCCTGAAACACAGCTCGGAACCATACACCGCACAGAATCAAATAACAATATGCACAAATGGAGAAAAATGATGCCAACGAACTGCTGTCACAAATTACTGTGCAGGCGATGGTTACTTTAGTGGTTTAGTATGTCGATAGCTGCCAATTCAAGGGATGTCAAGATAAGCGGGTTCCACTGTCCACTAGTCTGTTACTTTTTTTAAACAGTGTTCTTCCAAGAGGCATGCAACACTCGCTAAAATGTCCGGCAACATCATTTTGTTCATCCTTAAACAAGTTTAAATGACTCTCCTCTTCCGGACTCTGTATCGGTCCGTTGTGGCAAAGAGGGAGCTGAGCTCTACCCTCACCTATGGTCATGAGCTTTGGGTAGTGACCCCGAGGACAAGATCGTGGGTACAAGCGTCCAAGATGAGTTTCCTCCAGCTGGGCTCTCCCTTAGAGATAAGGAAGCGCTATCAGGTGGGAGAACCGCTGCTCCTCTGGTGGCTCAGGCATTTGGTTAGGATGCCTCCCTGGGGAGGGCACGTCTGAACGGTAGGAGGCCTTGGGGAGGCAGGACACGTTGGAGAGATTATGTCCCTCAGCTTGCCTGGGAACGCCTGAGGATCCGCCGCGAGGAGGTGGACGAAGCAGCCAGGGAGACGAGAGCCTGAGCTTCCCGTCTTAGGCTGCTGCCCCCACAACCCGACCTCGGATAAGCGGAAGAAGGTCCTGTTGACTAGGAGACATTAGGAAGTTATTCCTTACATACTCAACTCCTCTTTGGTGCAGTTGATCATACCGTTGGTAGCTCAGGGAACAAACTGAACTCAAGTAGATTGTATCATCAAAAAACAAGAAAGCCGTCAGGAAATTGTCACTGGTGTAGACTCAGCATGAATTCTTTCTTCCCCCCCCCCCGATGCAAAATGGCCTCCTGTGGCAAACCTGAACCAAACCTCACTTCTCTCCTCTCATACGTGTAAGACTTTGTAAATAAAAAGCAGTGTAAGTTACTATCATTGCTGATTGATATATGCAAAAAATACACACAAAGAAGCAAATTTTAACTGAGCTTTTGAAAATGGCTTGTAACTTTTCTTATTGAATTCTTGGGGAGTTCTTGTTTTAAGAGAAATCTTTATTTTGATCAGAAAAAAAGAGTTAAAATATTTTTATTTGAAAAGACTTTGTTATTTAGGCGACGTATCCGGAGCCTGAGCAAGCTGGTGCTAATCAACACAGCCGACTGTGCGTCTGGATATTTCTATGAAACTGTTGATAGTGTGTGAATAGAATGCGGAGAGCGTGTGTATTTTTCTAGATGTCCAGTATTTATGCCCATGTTTTTGTACTGTCAAGCGTATTGTGTGATTGTCATGTTTCACCTCTTTCCTTAAAACGGTTACCAACAGTGTTACTTTGGTAAATACTATTAATTATTATAATGATTCCCGCGTGCAATCTTGTCTGTTATACTAATGCTCTATTTTATGTTACCATTTCTTAAATAAACATGAACATTTCCTGTTCAAGCCAAGTGTGTGTGTGTGTGTGTGTGAGATTGTCTGCCATCGTGTACCCGCTCAGTCTTCCAGGGAGAAAGTGAAAGAACCCTGAAGGACTTTGCCTGTAATCAGTTTTCTCCTAACAATCTGTCAGCAGGAGGCAGCCAAGAGTGCGCAGGGATTTCCAAGTAAGCAGTCCCATGACGCTTCATTATAAACGCCATTAGTTTATCTCCACCGGGGTGATTCTCCACCATAATCCACCAATATGCCTCAGTGGTGTGGCGCCGCAACAGGATGTTCAACATGAACAGATACAGTGGTGTGAAAAAGGGTTTGCCCCCTTCCTGATTTCTTATTTGAATGTTTATCACACTTAAATGTTTCAGATCATCAAACAAATTTAAATATTAGTCAATGACAACACCCCCACCCCTGCGAAAACTTAACTGAGATGAATTGAGATCTATCAGTGTAGAAAAGGTTATAAAGCCATTTCTAAAGCTTTGGGACTCCAGCCTACCACAGTGAGAGCCATTATCCACAAATGGCAAAAACATGGAACAGTGGTGAACCTTCCCAGGAGTGGCCAGCCAACCAAAATGACCCCAAGAGCGCAGCCATGACTCATCCCAGAGGTCACAAAAGACCCCACAACAACATCCAAAGAAGTGCAGGCCTCACTTGCCTCAGTTAAGGTCAGTGTTCATGACTCCACCATAAGAAAGACACTGGGCAAAAACAGCCTGCATGGCAGAGTTCCAAGACCAAAACCACTGCTGAACAAAAACAACATTAAGGCTTGAAAACATCTTGATGATCCCCAAGACCTTTGGGAAAATACTCTGTGGTCTGACGAGACAAAAGTTGAACCTTTTGGAAGGTCCCTTTAAATCTGGTGTAACTTTCATAAAAAGAACATAAAAAGAACGACCTCAATATATCGCCGTGTGCATGCATGTCTATTGTCCTCGTCTCCCGCCTCCAAACACGCAGGAAGAGAGTTCACTCTGTGCATTGGTTTCAGCTCAGCCACCCTTGGTCACTCTCCAGCCCCCCCACTGGCCATCTGGACATTTCAGGTCTCAACTTACTACCACCCCTGCGTGAGTAATGGTCTCACCTTGGCCACCCCAAGGAAACATTTCTGGCTCTGCCACTGTGTAGGAGAAATTATATTAGCATACTGCAATATAGTGTCACATATTTTTTCATTCTACATTTCTTAAAAGTCATATTAAAATTTCATTTCGTCTTGTGACACCACTACTACATAGCATCACATCGTCTTTGAATGCACCTCCTGAATGCCTTATACTTGTATTTTAGTTCATTAGGCTGCTTGAAAATGCTTAATTTAGGCAAAAGTATGCAAAACCTCCTTAAATATGAACCTTTTATGGACTAATAATGGGCGTTGTGGCATAAAACACGGACCTTGTGAAATATGTATCTGTTTGGAATGTACTGTGTGGAGTTATGAAGTTAACTCATTTGTGAAAGAGTCACCTGTGCTTCATGGTTAAGATTGTTGTCATGATAGAATATTTTAGGGTTAGGGTGTATTTACCAGTATTTACATCATACACAAGCGGCACCGGTAAACATTTTATTGGGGTCCATGTTTTATCCGACACCGGATTGGCGAGGGATTATTAGCCGGAAAATAACCTAACCTGGGCGGCTAACCGAGGTTCCACTGTGAGGCAACTTCAATTGTCGATATCAGTAGTAAAATAAACGTTTTCAAAGTTGAATGAAAGGAACCAAGTGTCATAACTTTGAGTACCTCTCTCACTAGTTATTATTATTATTATTGTTTGCATCTACAGTATATGGGGGCGTGTCACAGTGGTGCTGAGAAGCGACCATGCCTCTCTGCAGCAGACCTCCGTCACGCGGTGCTCATTAAGGGTCCCGCGCTCGTCGTGTGCGCGCAGCGGAGGCAAAGACTTTCACCGGCTCGGAGGATGCTGACGAGCGCACACGTTTCTGCGCTCCTTTCGCGGCGCTGCGACCCGCGCGCGGACGTCTGAGACAGTTCCATCCGGTCGTCGGATGCTTCCCGCCGGGAGACATGCGTCTGCTCGCTGTGGCGACTTTTTTGGGAGTCTTGGTGCTCGCAGGTGGGTGCACACAACACCGCCTTGCTGTGGATGAGGCGCAAGGCGTGCGTGTATTCCATTGTATTTAAATGTAACGTGCATCACTTGAATTAATTAGGCAGCAAATGTGAGAAAACTTTAAGGCAGGGTGTGTAATTGGGCAATTTTGAAGGATTCCTTTTTGCGCAATTTTGGTTAGAAGTAATACGCACGATGGTTCGAGCCACTGAAGGATTTTCCAACCTTAGGATGACTTTATTCATAAATGCTGTCAAACACATTGATAGTACTCCTCGCTACCTTTTGAATGATGTACTTGTTTCTTTTCTACTGCCTCACTTGAAAGGAAAGTGCTTTATTCGTCTTATCAGTCTCCAATTCCCCTGCTGGATAATCGAATAGCCTGCTATCTGTTAATGCTGATAAGCTTCATTTCGCCTCCCAGCATGACAGGGTCCCTCTGGGGGGGAGGCGAAAAAGAAGCTGTTTGCGTCCATAATCTGATACCAACAGACTGATGGCTTGGTTTTTCTTGCTGCTGGTCCTTGGTGTTTATCAGTCACAAATTAATGGCTGCCACCTTTTCCATAATTGCACAAGTGAGGATGTTGGACTTGATTAAATGCAGCTTCCGTGATTTTTCACATCTCAGGTGGAGATGATGAACGTTTGCGTTTGAAAATAAGGGAAAGTGTGGATACACCAACATTGTCACCTGAGCAAGTTAGTTTTCCATGAAAGCTAAAACACAGGACATTTACGGGAAACTATCGAAACAGGCAAAACAAGGTGTAGTTTTGTGACAGGTGTGTGTGCACTGACATCATTCATTGCACTGTACAGGTTTTGTTTTGCTATAATAAACATTTCATGACGTCCTGGCTGTACTCGCACCGTCCCAGAGGTGCTGCGTGGCCTGTTTGCATTGTAAATGAAACTTTACCGACCTTAAGAAAGCAGGTCGTTAAAGGCGCGGCTGATATTATTTTTACGGCCTTCCCTCGCCTCCTGGACACAGCCGTCGTTATGTGCTTGGCGTCCTTCGCCCAGGTCTGCGCCGCCCTCCAGCTAGAGGTGATGTCAGGCTGGCACTGCAGCAGAGAGAAGGCTCCATTAGTCTCGTTTGGAGCCGCTGCGTTCTCGCAAAACACAAACCTTCATTTGGCCTTTGGAAACTTTCAGAACTGAGAGGCGGCGTAAACAAGCCGGCAAAGACGTGAGTCAGGCTGAGTAGAATGGAGGGGTGAGGGTGCACGGGTAATGGCTAACATCAGCGCTCATCCCACATTCACATGGACTGATCGCTGTTCTGACACGTAACCCTCTTTTCACATTCTGCAAAATTGCAGCATTCAAGAGGTAAGAGTAGAGCTGGAATTAATTTGCTTTCTTTTCACACTCAACCCAGCAAAATTGCAGTGTTTGCGTCAACATAGCGACTTGGTTCCCCCAGTCAAAGTCGAGATTCAACATGGCGCCGGCGTGTCTGGCTCGCTGCTTCCCTCAGCTCACTGTGGTTGGTTTTATCTTTGTTTTATTGTTTGTTGTGAGGACTACTGACTTTCTGCCGGTGTATGATCCAGGACGTTGTGGCCGCCTGTGCGAAACAAGAGTACGGGGGGCCAAACAAACCGCGTCCCTCTCACCTGGCTGACATGCTAGAGTTCCTGCTGCCTTGGAGCTGCTGCTTGTGGACACAAGGGGACACGGGGTGGCAGACTTGTGAAGCTCAAAGTCTGGCAGGACCTTTCTCCCGAGGTGGTGCGGTTCCCACGTAATGTTCCGCCCATCATCGGACAACACGAGGACCTTTGTACGCTGCACCCTCACCGGCCTCTGGGGACTTCAGGCGGCATGAACACCAGCAACCTTCGGCCGCTAAGGTTGAAACAAAGTGTGCACTGGTGAATGCGAGGTCGGCCTCCAACAATCAGATCATTAGAAGCATGGCGAGGTTCACGACAGCATTCAAGACCATTGGGCAGGAGAAGTGATTGTCTGGTGTGCAACGGTACACCCCTGTTCTACCCTGTTGTAGCATCCTGTCACAGTGCAATTCATTTTAAAGGAAAACTACACTGTTTTTGCAATTTTGCCCGTGTAGTATCTGATATAGTAATGCAAAGTGCCATAACTTATATGGGTTGTTTAACTTCATGAGTGTGAGGCTCTGCTCTCGAGAGTCTAATCAGCTGCTCAACAATAAGCAAAAGTATATCAGTTTGGACTGATTAACGGAAAGGAAAATTAAGGGTAATGAAACTTCACAAGCACTAGACCTACTACAGGACCTGAGTGTGACCCTTGCGGGCGGCTCTTCCGCTTGTAAACCATGTAGACAAATGCAGACAGTTTCGGAATGGGCCCAAGGGCTAGACTGGTTGGCGCCATGATTCTAAAGATGTGACAGTCGTTGGTCAACGTCAAAGCCACATGTGTCTTGACCGTGGTATGATTCAAGATTCAAGAGTTTTATTGTCATTAGCATAGTAAAACAGCAGTTCTACTATGCAATGAAATTCTTATTCTGTTCATTCTCCCAAGAAAAGAAAGAAAACACAAGAAAGAATAAGAACATAAGAAACATAAATACCAATTAATTAAACAACAACAACAGAAGAGACATTAATACAGATAAATAAATAAATAAATAAATAAATAAATAAATAAATAAATAAATAAATGAATAAATAAATAAATAAAGTGCTATTAGTGTGTGCGTGTGTTGCGTGCGGCGTGTGTGAGTGCTTCGTTGAGAAGCCTGATGGCCTGTGGGTAAAAGCTGTTTGCCAGCCTTGTGGTCCTGGACTTCAAACTCCTGTAGCGTCTGCCTGACGGTAGGAGTGTGAATAATGAGTGTTGTGGATGTGTGCTGTCCTTGATGAGGTTGTGTGTTCTGCGTAGGACTCTAGTTTTATAAATGTCTTGCAGTGAGGGGAGGGCTGCCCCAACAATGTTCTGTGAGGTCTTGATCACCCGCTGGAGTGCCTTCCTATCACGTGTTGTACAGTTACCGTACCAAACAGTGATGGAGGCGGTAAGGACACTTTCCATAGTGCATCTGTAGAAGCAACTCAGGATTGTGGTGGACATGCCAAATTTCCTCAGTCTTCTCAGGAAGTACAGTCTCCTTTGGGACTTCTTCATAATTTGTTGGGTGTTGTGAGACCAGGTGAGGTCCTCGCTGATGTGTGTGCCAAGGAACTTGAAGGTTTTCACCCTCTCCACCTCAGTCTCATCAATAAACAGGGGTCTATGCGGCTCCTTTTCCCTTGTTCTTGGGTCTATGATCATCTCTTTAGTCTTATCTGTATTGAGAAGGAGATTGTTATCACGACACCAAGCTATGAGGTCCGCCACCTCTCTTCTGTATGATGTTTCAACACCACCAGTGATCAGGCCGATGACTGTAGTGTCATCCGCAAATTTAATGATGCTGGTGTTGTTCTGGGAGGCCACGCAATCGTAGGTGAAGAGCGTGTAGAGGAGCGGACTCAGCACACACCCCTGTGGGGTCCCAGTGCTCACAATTCTTGAGCTGGATGTGCGATTGTGGACTCTGACTGACTGGGGCCTGCCTGTGAGAAAGTTAAACAGGGCGATAGTCATTCAAGCAGGTCACGTTGCTCTTCTTGGGTACGGGCACTATGGTGGTGGACTTAAAGCAGGTCGGTACAGATGCTTGTGCAAGCGACAGGTTAAATATGTCAGCAAGCAAATCAGCTAGCTCTGATGAGCAAACCCTAAGTGCACGTCCTGAGATGTTGTCTGGCCCTGCTGCTTTTCGTGGGTTTGTTTTGTTCAGAACCCTGCGCACATCAGCTGACGTCACCATGAGCGGTGAGTCCTGTGTGCTCCCCAAGTCCAGCCACCCTCTCTGCTCATCAGGAGTTTGGGTGTCAAAGCGGGCATAAAACTCGTTCAGCTCATCTGGAAGTGTGGTTTGGCTGGACGTGGCTACGCTACTCCGCTGTCGATAGTCTGTGATGTGCTGGAGCCCCGCCCACATGCGCCGAGGGTCTGAGGTGGAATAGTAGCCCTCCAGCTTCTGTCTGTACTGTCTTTTGGCCTCCCGTATGGACCTCCTCAGGTCATATCTGGCCTTTTTGTAGTCATCAGCGGTGCCCATGACAAATGCAGTCGATGTATGTTGGATAAAGGAATATGGAGATGTGGTCGGCCTTTCCAAAGTGGGGTCTTGGAACAGCCTTCAAAGCACCTTTCATGTTGCTGTAGACTTGGTCCAGGATGCTATTTGCCCTCGTGGGAAAGCCTACATGCTGGTAACATTCGGGGAGAACAGTCTCAAGGCTCTGTGTCCACAAGACGTCAAAGTCAGATCACCCCGGGCAAGCAGCAAATGTCCCCAACCGGACCGCCGAGTCCGGTAAATCCTCCGTCCAGCCAGGCCTCCGCGAACACACAGCACTCTCCGATCTCACGTAGCTGCAATCCTTGCTCTCAGCTCGTCCATCCTGTCTTCGAGAGAGCGGACGCTGGCCAGCAGCTGGCTCGGCAGCGGTGGCCCAGTCGCTACAGCCTTTAGCCTAGCACGCAGGCCGCCCCTCCTGCCTCGCCTCCGCCCCGGACGCTCTTGGGCATTTAGCTCACCAGGCTCGCAGGCTGCTGCGTCCTCCCGACACAGAAGAAAGCCAGTCCGAGAGGCTGAACGAAAGCTCATGGTGAACCCCGCCTATGTTCAAAAGTTGTCTCTATGCTGCAATGCAACGCAGCACGTTGAATGTCCAACATGAACAATAAAATAGCAAAAAAATAGAAAAAAAACCGGGAGAGTGAAACAGAGACGTCTGCCACGGAGGGCGCCATCTTGCTGTAGTATATCACATGCTCACATGCTGGTAATATTTGGGGAGGACAGTCCTGAGGTTACAGTGGTTGAAATCGCCAGATATAATAAATACAGCGTCTGGGTGTTTGGTCTCGTGTTTATCAATGATGTCATGCAGGAGGCCTAGTGCATTAGCAGTGTTAGCTCGTGGTGGGATGTAAACAGCAGTTAAATACACAGCGCTAAACTCACGAGGCAAATAAAAAGGTCTGCATTTCACCATCAGCAGCTCAATGTCCTGCGAGCAGTGCTTTTCCATCGTCTGTACGTCTGTGCACCACCGTTTGTTTACGTAAACACAGACGCCGCCACCTCTGTGTTTACCAGACGCTAAAGTCCGATCTCCCCGGTAAGCAGCAAATGTTTCCAACTAGATCTCCGAGTCCGGTATATCCTCCGTCAGCCAGGTTTCTGTGAAGGTGAGGACACAGCATTCCCGGATCTCCCGTTGAGCTGTAATCCTTGCTCGTAGTTCGTCCATCTTGTTTTCAAGAGAGCGGACGTTGGCTAGCAGCAGGCTTGGTAGCGGTGGCCTCGTCGCTCTAGCTTTTAGCCTAGCATGCAGGCCGGCCCGCTTGCCTCGTTTACGCCTCGGATGCTTTGCTCGCCGGGTATTCAGCTCACCAGGCCCGCAGGCTGCTGCGTTCTCCCGGCGCAGAAGAAAGGCAAAGTCTGAGAGGCTAAATGAAAGTTCATGATGAACCCTGCCGATGTTCAAAAGTGTCTCTCTGTTGTAATGTACTGCGTGAGTGTGTTGAATGTCCAAAATGAACAATAAAATAGCAAAAAATAGAAAAAGACAGGAGAGTGTATGATGGAGCCTATCCCAGCTGACTTTGGGTGAGAGGCGGGGTCCACAATGGACTGGTTGCCAGCCAATCACAGGGCACATATTGACAAAATCCATTCACACATTCATGCCTATGGATAATTTAGAGTCTCCAATTAATGTAATTATTAATTATTAAAATAATCAACAATTATTTTGGTATTCGATTCATAACCTTTTTATTTTAAAATGTAAATATCCTCTGACTTCAGCTTGTCAAATGTGAATACTTTGTCATTTTCTTAGGAATGGAATATTTTCCACTGTTTTGGATGGCTACTGCAACATGTGCTTCTCTATCACAAAGGGATGACACATTCACAAGACCTTTCACTTGGAACAAAGGCACCCTGTTCTTTTTAATTCACCTCTCACACACACACACAGTTTCATTATGAGTCACCTGATCATTGGGACCGCCTCTACAGAGGGCTTATGAGGAAGAGGAACTCAGTTTCATTTTAGAGACCGCTTGGACCTCGCTAGACCTTGGCTGGTGGGCTGACTGTTCTCTCCAGCCCCTGTGACCCGGACCAGGAAAATGGATGGATGGATGGATGGATGGATGGATAAACACACTTTAATGGTAAAATGTAGCTGGAGTACCACACACGCACACACAGGGAGTCTGCCGCCACGCCTCCAACAAACAAGGACAACATAGGCGCCTTGGTGGAGGTAACAATGGCTGTGTTTTATCTTTCTGCTTTGTTGTAGGAGACGCCCTTCAGATCCAGTGCTACCAGTGCGAGGAGATGAAGCACAACGACTGCTCCACACCCGAGTACATCGTCAACTGCACCGTCAATGTGCAGGACATGTGCCAGAAGGAGGTGCTGGTTAGACCTGATGGTGAGTGAACATTTCCGTCAAACCCTGTTGGCACGGCAACAACCTCAACCACCAAGTTTGCTGCTCAGTCCATCACGTTTTCTTCACAATTCTTTCGCAAGTTGACATACCTGTGCTACATGTGACACATCTGGCTGAGACGGAAATACAGTATTTGACAAAAGTGACATAAGAGCCCCTCACATATCTTTCCATGGGACGGCACTAGAGAACCAGCGCTTGGTCCACTCACCTTCTTTGGTGACCGTGTTAAAGCTGCCGTATGCTCTCGGCCAACTTGCTGCAGCTCAGTTTCAGAGTGTTGGCAATCTTCTTCGAGCCTAGAACAGCTTTTTGTAGAGCAGGGGTGTCCAAAGTTTTTCCAGCGAGGGCCACATCGTGAAAGATGAAAGGATGCAACTTTGCCACTTTGATATTTTGTAAGGATATGCTAAGAAGTGATTTAAATTTCGAGAAAAACTGCATCTCTGCTTTGTCATATAAGTGAAGAAGCCTACTGATCGTATGAATTTCGCTCTCTGCTCTTTTTTCCCCCCATTTTTGCTGTTGTTGTTTGCATTTTCCAGCTGTTTCAGCTTTGTTCTTCTACATTTTCTTTTCGCAATTATGACTTTATTCCTGTAATATTATGACTTTTTCCACAAATCCATTTTTGTTTGTTTCTCATAAAATAACAACTTTTGAAAAAAAGGTAGTTTTTCTTTAATATTTAAACTGTACACTATAAAATGACGTTATTTTTTCCTCATATTACAAATTTATTCTTGTAAGATTGTGACTTTTTTCATTAGAATATGGCTTTTAAATTTTAATATTTTGACCTTTTTCTCGTAAGATTATAGCTGATTTTTTTCCCATTTTTCAACAATATCAAACTTTCTTTTCGTTAATTTTCTTCTCGTAGTTATGACTTTATACCCATAATATTTTGACTTTATTCCTGTCATATTATGGCTTTTTCCACAACCTCATTTTTGTTAGTTTCTAAAATATGACTTTTTTTCTTTAGTATTTAAACTCTACACTGCTAAAATGATTCTTTTTATTATGTACTATTATTTTTATTTTATAAATAACAAGTTTATTATTGTAAAATTGTGACTTTTCATATTTTTCAATATGCTTTTCATATTTTTACATTAATTTTTTAAATTTTTATTGGTTTTTTTTCTTCCCCTCATAATATGATGTCTTTTTTTTTTGTCAACCTTATGCTACTAAAATGACATTATTTTTCCTCATAATATTATGAGTTTGTTCTGGTAAAATGACCTTTTTCCCTTCATATTTTGACTTTATTGTTGTAAAATAACAGCTGACTTTTATCATTTTGCTGTTGTTGTTGTTGTTGTTTTTTATCTAGTTTTCTTGTTAAATTATGCTTGGACATTGGACACCCTGATGTAGAGCAGCAATTCTTTTTTCCACATCCTTTGGGAGTTCGTTGCCATGAGGTGCCACGTTGAACTTACAGTGAGCACGATGAGAGCATGTGAGAACGATAACACCAAATTTAACACACCTGATCCACAGACTTTGTAACACTAACAAGTCACATGACCCTGGAGAGGTGGTTAGACATGTATGGTTGTGTGCTGAGTTATTCGGAGGGGACAGCAAATGTACACTGTTATTTATCCAAGATTTTACAACTTTGTGTTCAGGGGCCGTGCAGAGGAAGTGGCACTAGTCCAAAATGCTAAAATTAATCTTCAAAACTCTCCATTTTTTGTAGGTATTCATTACCGGAAATCATGCGCGTCCTCCGGGGCGTGTCTCATCGCCTCCTCTGGCTACCAGCAATTCTGCACCGGGAGGCTGAACTCAGTCTGCATTTACTGCTGCAACACGCCGCTCTGCAACGGTCCCAAGAAGAAGCGACCCGTTCCCTCTGCGGCAACGCCCCACCCACAGGCGAGCGTTGTTCTCGCCCTTCTTACGCCGCTGCTGTTTCTGATGTAGACGCTGCATCTCCTGCACGCCACTTGTTGTTTGGTTTTTATTAACCGCTGAGAAAGGCAGAGGACTTGTGCACACACTTTCTCAATCACATTCTGCTCTTGGAGCGGAACTTCAACACTTTTTGTGGGGTGAACTGTGAAGTCTGTGGGGTTTTGGTCTGCTCATTACAGTACAGTAGATCTAGGACCACCAGTGAATGGCGTAAATCCACGAGTAATTGATACGCCCATAAAAAAGTCTCTTTTTGACACACGGCTCGCTCCTCCCCCTCCAAACCCTCCGTCTAGCTTGACGTTGATGTTCTCCTCCGATTTCGGAGTTGCAATAAATACGACTGTTGTAACTGGTAGGTTAGATTCATCTCCAGAAGCCTCTCCTTCTCTCCTCAATATGCCTCACTCACGCGTTAGACACACTCAAAGCAGGGGCGCGCACGTGTTTTTCCACCGGAGCCACATACTGAAAATTGAAAGGATGCAAGAATGAAAATTTCAAGAGTAAAAAAGCCTACTATTAATATCAACTTTGTCATTCCTTTTTTTTTTTTTTTTTGCATTTCTCATGTTATTATACAGTATATTATGACTTTATTCCCATAACAATTTGACTTATTATTATTATTACTATAACTTTTTTCCCAACCTAATTTTCCCAAAAATTCCAACTTTCATGTGTTTCGTTTGTTTTTCATAATATTACAACTTCAAAAAAATAACATGGATGGATGGAATGGCCTTTACTCGTTATTATACAGAGGTACTAGTGAAATTGTGCAAACACCCGTCCGTACGTTACCAACATACCATACAATATGACGGGGGGTAGACAGGACAGGATGACTGGGCGATAAAAGGGGAAGAGGAAAGGGGAGAACATGACGAGAGGGGAGCAGAAAAAAAAGCAAGTCCAAACTGTGCTCCGATGGTGGGGGGGGGTAAAAAGTAAAAAAAAAAACCTGGCCAACATAGGCACAAATAAGCACACTTTACAACATAAGAACTAGAGGTGACCAGCCCTCGACAGCAACCCTAAACACACTGCATTATTTTTATTACATTTTTCAATCTTTTTATGAAATTACTGTATATACAGTGGATGCCCACATATTTGCAGATTTTTGGTCCAAAAATATTAGTGGTATTTTTTTCCCTCCGCAAATAGATTGTTTTTCTGCAGCAAACACGTCGTTCGCCCTAAGTCGGTAAGAATTTACACATGATAATAAAGGTCAAATGTACAGCACACACGTACCACTCTTATGTCTTTATGCTTCACTGGTGTTTTGGTGTCAAGTGTTGAGATGTCGCACTTTCTTTGATAGGCCTTGAACACACCATAGCTGCTGTGAGAACTTCCACACTCCCATTCCGCCGTCTTGCGTTATCATTCATTAGTGGTGAGTACGTATTAAATGTGCTCACCACTAAATGAGTGAGGTTCTGGAGCTGAATCTCATCTAAAAATGACAACAGTCACTCTTACTGCAAAGGTTGATATGAAATTGGACGTCAAGAATGTCAACGTCAAGCTAACAGGAGGGTTTGGAGGGGGAGGAGCGAGTCGTGTGTCAAAGGTTTTTATGGCCGCAGGGGTGTCCCGATACTGATGCGATATTGACATTTGATTCTTAAATATCAGCCGATGCCGGTATCGTATCGTTCCGATAGAAGAGAAAGGAGCTAACCGGTAAGGGTGCAAAAAGGCTACAGCCGAACGGCGCCAGGACAAAGTGGCACGGTCAGAGAAGTGAAATACCTAGTAGGTTGAAATGTGAACTTTGAACAAGAGAGAAATGTGAAAAAGTGTTCATGCCTGTCTGAGAAAAGTGTATCAACTGTACGGTGAGGGCTTTTACAGCCTTAAAACATATAGAACATGCATAAAGCAAATTTGATGAATCACGTCAGGGACCCGTGAAGGAATTTACCAAAACATGTTATACAACCTCAGGTCTTCTTCAGTGCGAATGGAGTTCACAGAAAGATTCATTCTGCAATAACATCTGTGATCAGTTTCAGATGGGGACACCCCTAGTATCGATTACTGATGATTGTCACCATTTCCTGGTGGTCCCAGAGGCTAACCCCTGTGGAAAGCAGGGATCTACTGTATAAGTGTGACTTTTGTGTCTCACGGCAACTATGGTGTGCTCATAAGCCGCTGAAGGAAGCGCGAAATCTCAAAAACCTACCTGGATTAGCACGTATTTATTCATTATTACCAACTCATTGGGTGAATGAGATGTGTTTTCTGATGGAAAAACGGCCTATTTCAGGAGAAAAAAATTATTTAGACTTACAGACTTCATTGATCCGCAAGGGAAATTGCTTGGTTATAGTTGCTCAATTGCAGAAGAAAAAGAGAAACGCAATATTAATAAGATCTAATAAAATAAAAAGAACATAAGATAAAAAAGACTTGCATATTTACAAATAGTGTGTAAAAATATAAGTAAACACAAGTAAATGTAAACTTTGTACAAGAGAGTCCTGTCGCGTTCACTGTGGGAACGGAACTGGAGGAGTCTGTTGGAAAATGAGCTCCAAAAATCTGAGAATTTGCGGGGGGGCCACTGTATACCGTATGCCTTAACAGCTGCTTCTATAAGTTGCATAGTTTACTGTGTCACACGTGTACACTTTTTATCATAAATGTGCATCATCTTTTGGTCGGGAAGGACAATGTGCACATGCAGAGCTGGCAATTAGACATTCAGAAAGCATTTAAGTGGTTCTCACAGCTACTTTGTAGCGAGCGAGTGACGGTAACAGAAGGACCATAAGCACAATTGAACTCTCACTTGAGAGCTGCTTCAGGGTGTAATTAGGATAGGCTTCCAGCGGGCGGACTAGTGCATGACGCCATGTTGCATAACACAGTGGAATCTGTATGTCGACGCCGCTTGGTGATGTATGTTGATGTCGACATAAGCGGGGCCGATTTCCACTGCATTACACAATAAAATGCTTTCAGTGCTTTGCAGTCTGTGTTTCCTCAGTAGGTTTGCTAATGAATCTTTATTTGTGTAGAAGCTTTCATGTTATGATATAACGGTCAAAGTGTTCTGTTGATATGGGACGTAAATAAATACTGCACTGACACGGCACTTTTACTCTATGTGTTTCTATGGCATTTGCATGCACCTTTTTACAATTTCCGGGGGGGTTGCGTGCATTCTGAAAAGTACAGTGGAACCTCAGTCACAGAAGGTCGAACCGAAGCCAAACATGTCAACACAAAACTCGCTTTTGTAGTTTTACATGCAGTCAACAATCCCAAATGCACATACAGTGGTGTGAAAAAGTGTTTGCCCCCCCATTAAAACAACTGAGATGAATTGAGATCTATCAGTGTGGAAAAGGTTATAAAGCCATTTCTAAAGCTTTGGGACTCCAGCCAACCACAGTGAGAGCCATTATCCACAAATAACCAAAACATGGAACCGTGATGAACCTCTCCAGGAGTGGCTGGCCAACCAAAATGACCCCAAGAGCGTAGTGACGACTCATCCAAGAGGTCATAAAAGACCCCACAACAACATCCAAAGAACTGCAGGTCTCACTTGCCTCAGTGAAGGCCAGTGTTCATGACTCCACCACAAGAAAGTTCCAAGACCAAAACCACTGCTGAACAAAAACAACATTAAGGCTCGTCTCAATTTTGCCAGAAAACATCTTGATGATCTCCAAGACCTTTGGGAAAATACTCTGTGGTCTGGTGTGACAAAAGTTGTAAGTTTTTGGAAGGTGTGTGTCCCATTACATCTGGCATAAAAGTAGCACCGCATTTCATCGTAGCAGCAGTAAAATATGGCGGTGGCAGTGTGATGGTCTTCAGGACCTGGAAGACTTGCTGTGATAAATGGAAGCATGAGAATGTCCGGCCATCTGTTGGTGACCTCAAGCTGAAAGCAACTTGGGTTCTGCAGCAGGACAATGATCCAAAACACACCAGCAAGTCCACCTCTGAATGGATGAAGACTTTGGAGTGGTCTAGTCCAAGTCCTGACCTGAATCCTATTGAGATGCTGTGGCATGACCTTAAAAAGGAAAAGCCTCCAATGTGGCTGAATGACAACAATTGTGTAAAATTCCTCCCCAGCGCTGGAAGAGACTCATTGCAAGTTATCACAAACGCTTGATTGCAGTTGTTGCTGCTAAGGGGGGCCAACCACTTATTAGCTTTAGGGGGCATCACTTTTTCACACAGGGACATGTAGCTTTGGATGTTTTTTCTCCCTTAATAATAAAAGGTTTCATTTAAAAACTGCATGTTGTGTTGAGTTGTGTTGTCATTGACAGAATTTCATTGCATAGTATAACTGCCTGTTTTACTATGACAATAAAACTCTTGAATCTTGACTGATATTTACATTTGTTTGATGACCTGAAACATTTAAGTGTGACATACATGCAAAAAAAATATGAAATCGGGAAGGCGGCCAACACTTTTTCACACCACTGTATATAAGTTAAAAAGTGATGTACTGTATTATGAGAACAAGATCAAAATATTATGGGAAAAGTGTCAAGTAAAGTCAACAAACTTTAGAGAATTTACAAGAAGAAAGTTGAAAGAGTTGGAAGATTTAAATAAAACAAAAACAACAGAAAAAATGGGGAAAAAGAGCGAAAAACGCTCATACTAATAATGCGCTGAGATGACATATATTTAACTTACTTTGAGGCTAACTTTTGAACAAAATATCAACGTGGCAAAGTTGCATCCTTTCATTTTCACTATGTGGCCGTCGCTGGAAAACGTTTGGACACCCCTGGTTTCCATCACATTCCAGCCGTCCAAAGCTGTTTACCAACTGTTACAAGCTGAGCCGCTGCTACATTAACATGTTGTCTTTGTCTTTGCGGCGAAGGCGGCGATTGAGGCCAAGCGCAGACCAGGAGGTCAGCGCAGGCCATTGCCGACCGCCCACTACACACTGTCAGAGCAGCCATGATGAAAAATCTTAAAGTGAACCTAAAGCTCTAATGACGTGAGCATAAACGAGTCACACCAGAGTAACGGTAGAAATAATCCATCTGATTTCATCTTTAACTCTTTGTTCCTGGAGGATGGGAACGGTGACCCAAAAATCATCTCTACAGTGTGCTGGCAGTGTTGAAGACTACTTAAACGCCTCTGCTGCCATCTATTTTCATTCCAGTGTAAAATGAGGGCAAACACAGTTAAATAGCCTCATACTCACAAGGGAGATATGAATATGAGAGTGCAGGAAAGCAATGTGAAATATTACACACTTCAACAAATATGCTGTTCTCATTCTTCTTCTTAGTGAAGGCCATAACAAAAACAACAATTGATTGTGCACTGCTGCCCTCTAGAGGTTTCCTCTCTTCATTTTCGTGCAGCTTTTTCCTTTTTTTATCGTGCTTTGTTTTGTAGTCACAATTATAAAATGCCATTGATAGCGTAGTAGTTCACATAAACGTACTGCTGTATATTAATTGACATACAGTATCACGTATATTATTATAGTACTGTGATATGCACGGTATAATTTCACTAAACAATCTGCAATAACAAAACCATCCGCAGGGCGTCACTGTCTGACCATTGAATGTAGTCTGCGCGCGAGCAAATATCTCGACATCTCGGAACCCGGAAGCGCTCATCCATCGACAGCGGCTGCTGTTCATTGTGGCCGCGGCGACTCCAATCACCTGCGATCGGCGCATCCATCCATATCGGGCGCCTGGGATATTTTCTTTGTAGTTGGCGAGAAGGCAAACGAGCATGGCTGGTCGACTGCCGGCTTGCGTTGTCGACTGTGGCACAGGGTACGTGTGGAACATGCTAGTGCTTGTTAGCTGCTATCTTGCATGCCAATGTTCCAGCTAACGCCCTGCTGTGGAGGGCTTGAACCACAGAGGCGCTACGCTCGCATTTTCACTCAGTTCCCTATCGCATTGTTATTTTGACATGATTTAATATGGGGCGAATGCCCTTAACTTACACTTTAAAATTGTTCTTTTGCCGAAACCGTTGCCTTTAAACGCAGTTTTCTGGAGTTAGCTGCCGCTGCTAATGCTACTTCCTGGTCCAACCGCAACACAAACCGCAACGTCAACAGTATTTGAGTTGCCGCCGCCTCCAGGTCCCAGCAAATTCTGGAAAACCAAGTATTCTTTCCGTTCTTCCGTAGGTACACAAAGCTTGGATATGCAGGAAACACTGAACCACAGTTCATCATTCCGTCATGTAAGTAAATAGAGATGAAAGTGCCACAGTATTATCCTGGGGTGTCCAAAATGCTGCCCAAATTTAACAAGAAAAACAGCAACAATTACAAAATCACCACTAATTTTACAAGAATAAAGTCCAAATATTAAGAGATTTTAAAAAAAGTTGGAATTTTACGTTAATAATATCATAATATTATATGGAGAAAGAATGTCGCTTTAGTCGCGTAAAGTTGAAATAATAAAGAAAAAACGTTTTAAAGTAATCATTTTATGAAAATCAAACAAAACAGCAAAGTTGTAATTTTTTGAAAATTTAATAATTACGAGGGGGAAAAAACATCAGAAATGGAAAAAAAACAGCTGCAATTTACAAGAATATTACAGACTTTAGTATATATATAATTTATTAAGCCAAAACATTATATTAATTAGACAAAAAGTAAAAATGTTACGACAATCAACAGAGTTGAACTATTACAAAATATAAATATTGTTTAAAAGTTGTAACGAGAAAAAACAAAACACAATAAAGTTGTCATTTTTGGAAAATTTTATGGGTGGGAAAAGTGATAGTCATAATATGAGAAGAAAATTTCAAGCATTGGAAATTGTTTTAAAAAAACACAAGAAGTGGGGAAAAAGGGGTCATTTTTTGAGAAAGTCAAAATATTAAGAGAAAAACGTATACGAAGGAGAAAAAAAGTCATAAGTCACAGCTCTTAATAGTAAAATTCCAAAATATAAATAAAATGTTATTTTTTTTAAAAATTGCAATAATATGAGAAACAATGAAAACACAATAAAGTTGTCATTTTTGATAAATTAAGTTAGGCTAAAAAAAAAGTTATAATATGGGAATAAAGTCATATTCTGAGAAGAAAATTGAAAGCAAAAGAATTGGGCGCGGGGGTGGGTGGGTATTTTTTTTTAGAATAAAGTCAAAATATTAAGACAAAAACGTATACAAATGAGGAAAAAGTCACAATTTTTCAAGAATAAAATAATGGCACAGAGTTGAAATATTCCAAAATGTTCAAAGTTGTTGTTATTTTAAAAGTTGCAATATTATGAGAAACAAAACACAATAAAGTTGTCATTTTTGGAAAATTAGTTTTGGGGCAAAAAGTTAGAATATGGGAATAAAGCCAAAATGCAATGAAAATTGAAAGCGCTGGAAATTAACAACAACAAAGAAAAACCCAGCAGAAAAGAAAAACTGTTCTAATTTTTCTAGAATAAAGTCAAAATATGAACACAAAAAGTATACCAATGAGGGGGGGAAAAATCACAATTTGCGAGAATAAACTTGTAATATTATGCTGAAAAATAGTGTCTTTATAGTAGTATACAGTTGAAATATTTTGTTTTAAGTAAATGTTTTTTAAACTGTGATATTATGAAAAACAAACAAAATGAATAAAGTTGTAAATATGGGGAAATTAGCTTGGCAGAAAAGTAATAATATGGCAATAAAGTCAAAATATTATGAGAATAAAGTGATAATATTATGAGAAGATAATTATTTACAAAGAAAGTTGAAATATTTGGGCTAAAATAAATTTTAAAAAGTGTCCCTTTCAAGCTTTACTGTTTGACTATGTGGCCCCTCGGTGGAAGTAGTTTGGACACCCCTGGTATTGTAAATAGGATGAGTAACTATTTGATTACTATTACTATTTGATTGTGTTTCATGTGTTTGAACTGATGAGCAGGCATCGCCATCAAAGAGTCGGCGAAGGTCGGCGACCAGGCGCAGCGCAGGATGATGAAGGGCGTGGACGATCTGGATTTTTACATCGGGGACGAGGCCATCGACAAACCCTCGTATGCAACAAAGGTGGGGCGTCCCTTTGCTCGCTGAAACGCGGTTGCAGGCGTCACTCTTCTTTTTTAAATTATTATCATCCTCCCACAGTGGCCCATCCGTCACGGCATCGTGGAAGACTGGGACCTGATGGAGCGGTTCATGGAGCAGGTCATCTTCAAGTATCTGCGGGCAGAACCTGAAGATCATTACTTTCTTCTGGTAGAAGCTACACTCCCTACATTGATTGGGCGCACGTGCGGCGAGAAGAAGGGGTTTTTAAAGCGTTCCGTATGTGTCTTCAGACAGAGCCGCCGTTGAACACACCAGAAAACAGAGAGTACACAGCAGAGATCATGTTTGAGTCCTTCAATGTCCCCGGGCTCTACATCGCTGTCCAGGTTATTACCTGAGAAAAGCCTGAGAGTTTGACGCTAAGTGATGGTGATTTAATATTGGGATATTAATGGCGGTCACCAGGCGGTGCTGGCGCTCGCAGCCTCCTGGACGTCCCGACAGGTGGGCGAGCGGACACTGACCGGGACGGTGATCGACAGCGGCGACGGCGTCACCCACGTCATCCCAGTGGTGCGTTTACCAGTCATGCGCTTAGCTATTTTCCGCTTCTTTCAACGGCCCTTATTCTGTTTCTTGTTTGCGTCCTCTCCCCCCTACCCCAGGCTGAGGGCTATGTCATCGGCAGCTGTATCAAGCACATCCCCATCGCGGGTCGGGACATCACCTACTTCATCCAGCAGCTACTCAGAGAGCGAGAAGTAGGGATCCCTCCCGAGCAGTCGCTGGAGACGGCCAAAGCTGTCAAGGTTGGTTTTAAGTGTTGTTCAGGGATTGTAATGGCATTCACTTCTCCTGGCGTCCACAAGAGGGCAGCAGAACTCCAGACTGTTCCATCAAGCAGGGTAGTATTAAAGTTTTTCCATCAAGAGCCACATAAAGCAATGACTATACAGAGCCATGTCAAAAAATTTGAATATTGTGTAAGAGTTAATTGTTTTCCATAATATCATCATAAAAATAAGCCTATGTATATCCTAGATTTATTACACATCAACTGAATTGTTTCAAGCCTTTTATTTGTTAAATCATGATGTTTATTGCATTTAGCTCATGAAATTTGTCAAAAAATGTGAATATTTCATCAAAACAATTTTTAAAAAATGGGATTTACAATACAGAAATTTCAAACCACTGAAAATTATGTTTAATTCCTGTATTCGATACTTTGTTGCGGCCCCTTTTGCACGAATCACTGCTTTAATTCGGTCTGGCATGGAGGCAATCAGCCTGTGGCACTGTTGAGGTGGTACGGAGGCCCAAGATGCTTCTATAGCGGCCTTCAGCTCATCTCTGTTGTTGGGTCTGATGTTACTCATCTTCCTCTTCACGATACCCACAGATTCTCTCTGGGGTTCAGATCAGGTGAATTTGCAGGCCAGTCCAGCCCAGTAATACCGTTGTCAGTAAAGCAGGTACGAGTGGTTTTGGCACTGTGGGCAGGTGCCAGGTCATGTTGGAATATGAAGTCAGCACCTCCAAAAAGGTTTTCAACAGATGGAAGCATGCAGTGCTGCAGGATCTCCTGGTAGACAGCTGTATTGACTCTGCACTTGATGAAACGGAGTGGACCAACACCAGCACATGGCATGGCCCAAATCATCACAGACTGAGGAAACTTCACACTGGACTTTAGGCAGCTTCTGTCCTGTGCCTCTCCAGTCTTCCTCCAGACCCTAGGACCTTGATTTCCAAATGAGAGACCACATTTGCTTTCAACAGAGAACAGGACCTTGGACCACTGGCCAGCAGTCCAGTTCTTTTTATCCAAAGCCCAGCTCAGATGTTTCTTTTTTTTTGTTTTGGGGTCAAGAGTGGCTTGATCCTGGGGATCCGGCTTCTGTAGCCCATTTCTAGGATACGTCTGGACTGTTTTCCTCCAGGTCCCCACTCCAGCCTCATTCCACTGCTTTGTGAGCTCAGTCAAATTTTTGAAGCGACTCTTATTCAGAATTTTCTCAAGCTTCCGGTCATCTTTACTGCTTGTGCAGCATTTCCTCCCACATTTTGATCTTTCAACAAGCTTTCCTCTTATGTGCTTTGAAACAGCACTTTGTGAACAGCCAACTCTTCCTGAAATGTATTTTTGTTTCTTGCCCTCCTGATGGAGGATGTCAATAGCGGTCTTCTGCTTATCAGTCAGGTTAGAAGCCTTCCCCACGGTTGTGGTTTTGTAAACTGAACCAGGCTGACAAGTTTTTATAGGCTCAGGGAGCCTTAACAGGTGTTTTGAGTTGATTAGCTGATTTTTAAATTAGCAAACTGAGTACTCTGAGACTGAGTAACCGAATACTGGCAGAATATTCTAATATTATGACACATGGATTCGGGGGGTTTCTTGAGTTGTATGCCATAAAAATCTAAATTAAGAAAAAAAAGGTTTTGAATAGTTCACTGCATGCACAATGAACCTGGAATATATGAAGGTTTGAATTATTTGAATTATATTATGGAAGAAAATGAACTTTTACACAATATTCAAATTTTTTGACATGGCTCTGTATATGCTTTAAGGCTGTAAAAGCCCTCACCATACACTTGATACACTTTTCTCAGACCGGCATTAACATTTTCTCACATTTCTCATGTTTAAGTTCACATTTTGTTTGAATTTTAATGATCAACCTTCGAGGTCGGACACAAGAAATTAGTAAGTGACTCACACATATTTCACTCATCTGACCGCGCCTCTATGTCCTGGCGCCGTTCTGCTGTACTGCATTGTTTTTGTATCCTTGTTAAAACTCCTGTTCTTCCTGTTGTCGTATTTTACTCCTTGTCGTCGTCCTCCTCGAACTGAAGACTGATTTATTCCGTAATGGCGCCCTACAGCTGCCTAACTTCTACCTTTCATGTCCAGAAGTCCAACTTTTTGTGCGATGGTTAGCATCCTCCTCTGTTTTTTTGGGTGCGACCGCAGGTGCCTTTGACGGTGCAGAAAGTTCTCATCGACTGGCTGTTGTCGGGGATAAAACTTGCAAAAATACAGAACTTCAGAGTCACACTGCTAGCGATCCAACATGTATGTCACTTTGCATTCTGTACTGCACAGGAAGACACAGAGGAGATTGGCCTTGTCCCTTGTCAATCAGGACGCAGAACGCAATGCATGTTCATACGCTGTAAAATAAAAAGAAAAAGCCATCCATCCATCTTTTTTCTTCCACTTATCCGGGTTGGGGTCACGGTGGCAGCAGTCTCAGTAGGGAAGCCCAGACTTCCCGGTTCCCGGCCACCTCTTCCAGTTCCATCGGGAGGACACCAAGGCGTCCCCTGTGAGACATAATCCCTCCAGCGTGTCCTAGGTCTGCCCCGGGGCCTTCACCTGGCTGGGCATCCCCGGAATACCTCACCAGGGAGGCGTCCGGACTAGATGGATCCCGTAAAATTACTGCTGTTGTTTTTTTCTCATTTCGGATGTTTGCTTTCTTCTTGTAAATTGTCTTTTCATAATCACGACTTTATACCCATCATATTCGGACTTTAAAATTTCCCAAAAATGACAACTTTGTTTGTTTTTTTAGTTTGTTTTTTAGAATATGATAACTTTTTAAAAAAATGTAAATGTTCTTTCATATTTCAACGCTACCATTTGTTACATTGGTTATTTTTATTTTAAGTTTTCTTGTTAAATGGTATTTATACAATGCGCTTGTGGGCCAATTAGGCTGCACTTTGGACACACCCACCATAAAGAAATAGGAGAACATCAGCGTGCATTATCGTGTCACTGCAGGAACGCTTCAGCTACGTGTGCCCTGACCTCGTCAAGGAGTTTAACAAGTACGACACGGACGGGTCCAAGTGGATCAAACAGTACACGGGCGTCAACGCCATCACCAAGAAAGAGTTCCAGATAGATGTGGGCTACGAGCGCTTCTTAGGGCCTGAGATCTTCTTCCACCCTGAGGTGAGAAGCAGGTGCTTTTTCCCCCAGCGAGAGGACGATATTTGAAGTAACGTTTCCTCCTTCTGCAGTTTGCCAACCCAGATTTCACACAGCCCATCTCGGAGGTGGTAGATGAGGTCATCCAGAACTGCCCCATCGATGTCCGTCGTCCGCTCTACAAGGTACGGGAATGCGCCGCAGGCAGATGATGTTTCGTCTGCTTTGTCTTACTCTGCCGTCCGTGCCGCAGAACATTGTGCTATCTGGAGGGTCGACTATGTTCCGGGACTTTGGTAGACGTCTGCAGAGGGACCTTAAGCGGACGGTGGACGCTCGGCTGAAGATCAGCGAGGAGCTGAGCGGCGGCAAGTTGAAGGTAAGACGCCACTGAGGAAGTTCGGTGCCTTTTGCGCCATATTTAACAACATGCCATGGAAACTGTTAACATGAATTAACTCATTCTTTCTCAGCCATTTTGACAACCCCTTCAGCAGCAGCCATTTTAGACAATTTTGACTGATCTTTCAAGGCACACAGAATATTGTGTTCTATGGCTATATAAACATGGAACCTACCACACGAAAGATTAGACACAAGCCTGATTTATGTCTTAAATGGCTTATTTTCTCTCATTGTGGCTACTGTATTGGGTAATAGGAGTGGAAAGGTGACTATAGGGGTGTTACAGTATTTCATGTCTACAGGGCTCTAATCATGTTAAAAATGTATATTTAAAAGGTGGTAAACAGGTTCATTATGCCTAATATGTCTTATTTTCTGTCATTGTGGCTACTATATTGGGTAATAGGAGTGGAAAGGTCACTATAGGGGTGTTATTTCATGTCTACAGGGCTCTAATCATGTTAAAAATGGATATTTAGAAGGTGGTAACTATGTTTTCTATGCTTTAGCTCTGAAAATATTTGATTTATCCATAAGGAATCCTACTTTGTGGAAATTCAGTCATCACGGTTGGGTCTGGAACCAATTACCTGTGATAAAGGAGGGGTTACGTACTGTTCCTAATCCCAATTAGGATGGGTAGACATTTGTATTGTAGAGTTCAACTGTTTATTTATTTTTTTTTTTTTCCTTGTAGCCAAAGCCCATTGATGTGCAGGTCATCACGCATCACATGCAGCGCTACGCTGTCTGGTTCGGAGGATCGATGCTGGCGTCCACTGTGAGTATAAAATGACTTTACTTGCCAATACTTTCTACTGTTGAATTCATTACATTTGTAATTATAATTTTTACATTTTATTTTTAAAATTATTAGTTTTTTATTATTTTACCATTTTATTCTAACTCATTTTTTAAATTATTATTAAGAAATTGGATTTCAATTATTTTTTAAATGAAATGTAAATGTAAAATAAATAAAATAATAAGAAGAAGAAGAAGAAGAAAAAAGTCAAATAAAATAAAAATAATACTGAATAAAAATGAAAATGGAATAAATGAAATGTAAGCTTTAACATTGTTTTGGCAGCCCGAGTTCTACCAAGTGTGCCACACCAAGAAAGACTATGAGGAAATCGGCCCAAGCATCTGCCGTCACAACCCCGTGTTCGGGGTGATGTCTTAGACCCAGGCGGAGCTCGAGGGGACCCATCAGCCTTTGGTACTCTCAACGGACATGCTCATTCGGACCGAGCGGCACCGAACCAAACCGGCAACATCCTCCATCGATTTAGAAGGGACAAGTGAAGACGCCAATCAAGTTTCCTGCAAGTAGGTTAAGAATAGCCGGCCAATGTTTTGATTTCTGCATGGCAAACGTTACGTAACCTTACGTTTGCCACCTTCTTCCTCCACGAGTCCGTTTTGAACACACTTAAGTCAGCTTGTTGTCTGTCAGGCATTGCAAATAAAAGATGCGTCATCCAATGGCTGCACATAGTTGGGCAACTTCTTTCCCAACAAGAATACTTTGTGTTAACATGAATTAGTGAAATAAACCAATAATCATCTGACAAGGACATCCCGAACAACACGAGCCCGTGCCATGCTCTGATGCACAGTGCTGAGTCTTTGCAATCATTGCCGCTTCTTTAACTTTTTAGCTTTTTTTTTCTTCTTGTCTGTCATATCTTGATCATGTAAAAAAAAAAAAAAAAAAATCCTGTATGAACGTGCAGTATGACAGTTGTTGAATCTCAGTGTTACTGCCATTCCAATAAATGCTGAGATGTTTTGACACGTCTTTACTTTTCATTGCCCAATACAGCAACATTTGCAGGTGCTAAGGGCCCGGTGGCCTCCAGGGGACGCCAAAAAACCCAGCAAGAAATTGACAATACACTTGTCCTCCCCACTTTGTGCTTTGACTTTCCCTGCGTTTTCAAAATATATTCATGAATAAATCATGCTGTTTTGGGGTTGACTATGGCCTATTATTAGTAAAAAGTTATGCGTATTTAAGCTAATTTGATGTATTTTCAAGCCTAAGATGTGCTGATCTGTAGTGTTCTACACTAGTCACTAGGTGTCAGTAATATTACTGGAATGTTCACCGAGACACACAAGCACCAGCTACAGTATTTAATGGTTTCAGTTATTTCAAACATGCATACAGTATACATTGAATACTTCATGTTGCAAGTCACAGTTCCACATGTCCGAAAAGGAGTAGGAAGAAGCAGAGCAGAGTAGGTTTTCTATGTCTTATATGTCTTCTTTTTTTTATTATGTCTACTATATTTGGTAATGGGAGTATAAAGGTGACTATACGGGTGTTATCTCGTGTAGAGGGCTCTAATAATGTTAAAAAGTGCATTTAGAAGGCTGGAAACAGGTTTTCTATGCTTTAACAATGAGAATATTGGATTTTGCATAAATGCACTTACCTACAGTATATCACCACCATAAGCATTGGATTACTGTTCTTTATCTCGTTTTTGACCACTTTGGGTAGGGCAGGCTTTGTCATTGCCCCTCCCCTCCTTGAAACTGATCTCCCCAACACGTGACGAAAGCATTTATTTCCGTCCCTCAACTGGCCGCTCACTCGCTGAAGGGAAATCCTATCGCCATGCTCCCAGGCCAGGAACATGGAGGTGTGCCGGAGCGGCGCCCTCTGACAGGCAACGCGAGCTTAAGTCTGCTTCTCTTCTTCGCTTTATTCACCGGAACGGTTGGGGTTCTGTCCACACTCTTCTCCTGTGCCACTGACTACTGGCTGTTGGGTGCCGCTGAACTCTGCGACCCAGGACGTGGACCAAGAGACGCTCAGGTACAGTCCAGCACTTGATAGTTTAGGCTAAGTACTCATCATGCTGTCGTGTTGTGACGCAAGGATGTTGTGAGGATCTTCCATGAGGGCCTGTTCTGGCGCTGTTCCTTGCCAGCACTGTCTCCTAAATACTCGCTTTGGGATGTGTGGATCTGTAAGAACCCTTTCACACACTTCCCTTCCAGCATGTCTGACTCTGACTTCAAAGAATGCTTCCTCCCTGCAGTCAAACCGCCGCATGTAAAAGTGTGCCATGCCGCTTTCCTCTTCCCGTTCCCTGCAAAGCTACCATTTTGGGCGGAGCCAGGAGACTCACCTGCCGAGCCCTACGAGCATCACAGCGCCATTGGTAGGACACCTCAACCTTCACACGTGAAGACACTGTCTTCAGAGTACCTCAGTGTCACTTTGATTAGTTTTCAGAACCTTCTGGAGCGTCTTCCTAATTGTGGGTGTGGTCAGTGTGGTCGCTGGTGGGCTCACAGTTGTCTGCGCCGCCCCTCTCACCAAAGACAAGCTTTACAAAGTGGGTGGGGCCCTTCTGCTCTGTGGCGGTGAGCATAATCGTACAATTTGATTGTTTTTGCACGTGCACATGGTCACACTTTTCTAACAGTTCAAGAAGATGGTTTGGAGCGGCAGGGGTACAGGTTTGTGTGTGTGTGAATGCACAACATTCGTTGTAGCTACACAAAACGGCACAAACGAATGGGACTATTTGGGTTTCATTTGGAGCAAATGGGGGGGTCTGGGTGAACTTTGGTTGACCTATAAAATAACATAAAAAAATAAAAGCAGCATGAACGTTTATTTTAATTGCAGAAAACAGCACAAACGCAGCACAAACAAAAGAGACTAACCCTAACCCTCCTTCCTGAGCAACCCTCATCTGTGCGTCTGTCTGGCAGGTGTCTGCCTGCTTGCCATGGTGCTCATGTATCTCACATGGGTCCAGGTGCTGGACACCCTAGAGGAGTTTGCCCTTCGGCAGCGTGTCGGCGGCTGCCCGACCTTCCACCTCAGCGTCCAGCACGGTCCGTCCTTCCTCCTGGCGCCGGTGGCGTCTTTCTTCTGCCTGCTGTCTGGCCTGCTCTTCCTTGTGCTCGCACGGAGCACTCGCTCTTTGGTGCTGGACCCCAAAGACAAAAGGCCAGAACCTGCAGAGCTTGAAACAGACTTGTAACTCTTAGTATTTCACATTTTGCATCGTATAAAGTCACAGCACGATACTTCTACAGGACCTTATTGTGTAAATGACATCTCATTGAGTGTAAAATAAACCACAGCATCCTTCTGACCTCCATCAGTGAGGATAATTGGAATGCTTTTTTAACCAAATGATTAGAGGCGTACCTCCTTCATTATAAGTGATGAATGCGATGTGACAGAAGTGCTGAAAAGAAGGCTGTCGAGCTTGAATGTGGACTAGAGAGAGATGCTTGGGTCGCAGGCATGGAGCTAATAAATGAGGCTGTCAGAATCCATTTCCTGACAGGAAGACAACTTTACACCGCCGCCGCTAGAGAGGAGTATTGTCTCATAATAACTTTAATGGCGTGCAAGGTAGAGACTAAGTGATCATTCATGAATGCATATTTTTTCTTTTTCATAAAAACACTATTTTATCCAGTTTGGTGTCATTGAAGGGATGAGGTGTCATGGAAGCTTTCAAGCTGATAATTGGAACTGGGAAAAAAGGCAAGCAGGGGTAGGTGAGGCGTTAGCAAGGATCCTGTGATTCTCCAGCTCTTCATTTAGGTGAGTGTCATTACACCTGAGCGTGTCACCAGCACATGCCGCGCTCTAACGTCTCTGTTACCCACGCAGCATGCGTCGTTTGTTTGACATGCAGCGTGATGACTTGGATTCACTGCGCTGCCGCAAATCAACAAAAATAATCAAAATGCCTGCAAAGCGTAGCTGAAAATACACTGTTCCCAGACCAGCTGTGTGACATAATCCCTCCAGCATGTCCTAGGTCTGCCTCGGGGCCTTCTCCTGGCCGGGCATGCCCAGAACACCTCACCAGGGAGGTGTCCGGACTCGATGCCCGAGGGTGGGCGATGGTTTCTGAGGCGAATGCCACAGCCGACAGCCCCAGTGTGAGAATATTTCGGTTTTAATGAACACCGAACACTTTGTTATGGTGACAGGCCTACATAGAAAGATACTGAAGTTCAGCCCACGGACCTGAAATTAATTCCACAATTAACTAAGCCTTTCTAACCTGACTGACTGAGGCTCTAACTCCTATCAACCTCCTCCTGGCTCTCCTTGCCAGACCTTTTTCCCCCCCTATATACAGTCAAACCTGTCTTAGCGGCCACCTTTATAGAACGACCACCTGCCTATAGCAGCCACTGAAAAATCCCCCGCAGCAAATGTACATGTTATAGACCCTGTGGATAGCAGTCACCTGTCCAACGCCGCCAGCGGCCACCCATTTTGTCCATTTTGTCCATTTTGTCTCCCTTGGTCAATATCTGACTGCATATAGCGGCCAAATTACCAACTCAAGTAGAAGCTTCATGCACGAAAAAGTTTTGTTTTTCAATCAATGAATCCGTCTTGGGTAGACTTTAATTACTGAGTCCTAGCTCAGTCACAATCATTCACAAGATCCACACAAACTGTCAGTTGTTCCACATAAAAAAGCCGTCAGCCATGCACTTTAATGGCTTTATTAACAGCGGAGAACACTGCAGGACTTTACATCCACGCCAACATAAACACACTTCCCAACTCTCTCCAAACTCACAGCTAGCACTTAGCTTAGCTCTCCTGCTCGAGACGCCCACCGTCACTTCCTGTCACTTCCTGATGAACTAAAGCTGTAGTGACACTCTGCCGTGTATATATAGTAGCACAGCTTTGTTCTGTGGGTGGTGTAGAATAACAAGCCGAGTTGTTCTTTACAACTTTTATCCGCAGTCCCACAGTGCCCTCTACTGGTCAACATGTAACACTATAATTACTGTATATGTATCTGCAAACACAACAAGCTTCTAATCACAGACATCTTAATATGTGCGTGCACAAATTCAAAATGGCCACCAACCTGTCTATAACGGCCACCTGTCTGTAGCAGCCACTTTTGCCGTTTCCCTTTAGTGGCCGCTGTAGACAGGTTTGACTGTACATGAGCCCGAACTGGCCGGGACACACACCTCCACATACTGATCATGGCAGAGCACCCTTCAGGCCCACCACAGAACGTAGAAGAAAGGTGAGATGAGAACAGAGCAAATCAAGAGACAGATCACAATTGGAGTCTTGCCTCATGTCCCACCTCTCCCCTTCATCAGGTCAATGACTGGCTTGGATATGACGCCACCTAATGGAAGGAGTGTTTTTCCTTCCGTATGGGTAACAGTGATGGCTCGCTCACTCCAAAGAGTCGGATCGAAGAGCTGCTTCGTTCACAACTGACACGTCATGTGATGCATTGTAGTGTCAAATTCTTCAGTACAGCTGTATAGTTAGAAAACATTACAACCTTCTAAATACTGTTTTTTAAACATTTACAGACATTAAATAACATCCCTATATTCACCGTTACACTCCTATTACCCAATATAGTGGACATCAGGCATGGAAAACCTGTTTACAACCTTCTAAATACGGTTTTTAACATTATTAGAGTCCTCTAGACATGAAATAACACCCCTATAGTCACCTTTACACTCCTATTACCAAATATAGTAGACATAATAAGAGAAAATAAGATGTAGAAAACCTGTTTAAGACCTTCTATGATATAATATATATTATATAATAGCTATATATATCATATAATATATATTATACTGTACAATATCTACATATATCTACATATATATCTACATATATCTACATATATATCTATATATATCTACATATAATATATATTATATGATATCTATCTACATATATCATATAATATATATTATATGATATCTATATAGATATCAAATAGATATCATATATATAATATATATATCATATATATATTATATGATATCTATATATATATCCTATAATATATATTATATAATATAATATCTAATATGATTTTTAATGCTATTAGAACACTCTAGACATGAAATAACACCCCTGCAGTCACCTTTCCACTCCAAATACAGTAGACATAAGAGAGAATAAGACATAAATAAGACTCGTGCTCATGTGTGTTGCTGTAAATGTGTTCCAGTGCTAGGGGAGTTGAGTCGGGGGCGGACAGGAAGTGATGTCGGGGGTTCAGAGTTGCGTTTGGGTTGTGAGATCATTCAACAGAAAATGAGACGTAATATAGACTCACACATGTTAGCATTTGGAGACTTCCTTGCTGTTCTTCCACTGGTGGGTGTTTTTCCAAATGACTTATTTGTATTTTAGTTCATTTAGACATTTTTATGCTTGGGAATACTTAATTTAGGCCAAAAATAGGTGACATTTGCTTAATTCTTATTTTTTTTCACTAATAATAGACCATAGTCAGCCACGAAACAGCGATGATTATTAGTTAGCATATTTTGAAAAACCGTGAAAGAGTGACACCGCGAAATTGGACTGTACCCCAGTTGCTACAAAGCCATACGAAAACAGAAGACTCAAAAGCGGGTTCCACTGTATGAAGGCTAAATGTCATTAACGTTGGTGCAATAGAAACAAAGCGAATCCTTTGAAAACCGCACACCTGCCACCCCTTCCTGTCTGATTCTCGACCTCTAATCTGCACGTCTTTTTTTTCTTTTTTTCCTCTTCTATTAAAAAGTGTGTCAGGACTAATTTGCAGAGAAATGAGTGCAGATGTGAGGATGCCATCGCATCTCATGGCAGGGCCTCAATGAGCTAACCGGCTTTAGCAGAAAGAATCCCAACCATTGAGAGGAGAATTAGTCCGACGGGATCCGAGCGAGTACAGCATCGCATCAAGCCCGCCCTGCTAAATCTCAAATCTATTTCTGACACTGGTATTAATTATCAAACTAAAGCTGCTCTTGCATATTGATTCATCAGGCTGCACGCTTGCATTATCTCCTATTAGGTGCAAAAGAAGGGGAGATTAAACGGCGCCTTCGGGGGGTCCCGTGAGACTCTTAAACCATGCCAGACGCTACAGTGACGAGCCAAGTCCTTTTTGTTCGTGTGCATCTCCTCACCGTGCACCTTTAAGCTTTAAATTTGATTATTTTGGGGAGTGTTTTTTTCAATTAGCGCCCGAATCTGCTCTGTGCATATTTTTTAACAGTGTTATTCAAAGCTGCAACTGCCATGTACATGTCACAGAACGTCAGGCACGAGTAGAAGCTGTGGAATGCTTGACCCCCAATATGCAGAGACGAAGCCACGGAGTGCAAAAAGTAAGGGTAGCCTACTTTAATTATATAAACAGGAGAAATAAAAGGCGACAGAGGAAAGGCTCTGTGACAAAAGGTGCAAGTAGTCCAGGTAAGTAAATTGTTTAAGTCACAGCACTGACTTGGAGACGAGAAGCATGGATAACAAAGACAAGAATAATGAACCAGCGCCACACAGTCGACCGCGCGGGCCTTTTATCCGCCACAAATGTTAATTGGTCGCAGGTGCGCGGCCACCAGGCGAGAAGCGGCTGCCTCTTCCTCCCCGGAGAAGGCACAGCCCGCCAAAATGAGAGCGCAGGACAGGGGACGCTCGCTCCTGTCCTGCAGAACGTCACAGTACAACTGCCATGTATACATTTACCTTTTTTCTATACTCTTGGCGGTTTTAGATGGGACGTTTTGACTTTCAAGCGGTCTGAGAGGACCGCCCATCCAGACGCCGGCCCTCGTGTTTGGAGATCCTCTTAGGAAGTTGAGTACGTTTACGTAGTGGCTGCGACCGCCGGCTAAAATAATGAAATGGCCAACAGTGTGACACCCATTTCACACATGGCTGACATCTGTGATTGGGAAACATATGTTTATATTGATGTCTAATTATGAGCCCTGGGGCCCCCAGTTGGTGGGAATGAGCGTGCGCATCAACGCTGGGTGGCTGCTCTCTATCAGGTTCTTAATTATACCATGAGCATCCAAGATCCTGACAAATCAAAAACTTGTTGAGAGATGCCATTTTTTGTGTCACCTTTACCGCCGGCGCAGGTGTGATACAGTTTGCTAGATGAGGTGCGAACGTTGAAGTAACGATGGAAGTCGGGCGTTGAGAAATGCCAGGAGGAGGAGCAGGGATGGAAACAGGTATAACAGGTTTGAGGGGCGTCTGGGAGAAAATGATAAAAGAGGGACAGCGAGGAGGAGGAGGAGGACGGGGAGGTGCTGTTGGATGGCGAGGAAGATGAAGATGGACGAAATGAGCCCAGATTTTCTTTGGAAATCTTGCGGTTCCTGCTGCAGGTGCCATTCCACTAAAGCAATGGCCGGACGCCAATGTCATTAGTCCCTAAGCCTCAGGTGAATTGGCTGCAGTTCCACATGATTAACCCAGATAATTGTGTGTTGGAAGCAAGCGTGGTCGATGGAATACAATTTCAGGCCCAGATTCCTGAGCAGCCGAGGCGGTGGTGAGGCATGAGATGAAGGCAGCGTCCTCACACGAAGCTTGCATGCTTGCTGTTAGGGTGTACTCACACCTGGTCAGTGGAAATGTGCTTGGGACCACTTCAGACCTAAAGTCCAGCACCCGCGTGCTCACTGTCCTCTGTTATGATTGGAAGAGGTGGGCCTGCACGTGGGCAACGTAGCTGATAGATTGACTGACTGTCATGTGATCACTCAACTTACCGCTTTGTAATGACATAAAGCAGGGGTGTCCAAACTTTTTCCAGTGAGGGCCACATACTAAAAAATGAAAGCATGCAAGGGCCGCTTTAATATTTAGTAAAACCAACACATGTATGCTAAAAGCTATATATTTCATGTAAGCCTGTCACAAGAAGACATTTTGCTGGACACTAATTGTCCTACAAATCCATCCATCTTCTTCCGCATATCCGAGGTCGGGTCGCGGGGGCAGCAGCCTAAGCACGGAAGCCGAGACTTCCTTCTCCCCGGCTACTTTGTCCGGCTCCTCCCGGCGGGTCCCGAGGCGTTCCCATGCCACCTGAGAGCATTTGCGGGACTAAGTCGCTCAGGAGTAGGCCTGTCATTATAACAAATTTTGTTGGTCGATAATCGATTTTATATCCAACATTTTTTGATACAATTGATTTCATTCATCACAGAAGTTGCCTGTATGGATGTTTTTGCAATGTAGCCAGCGACACTGTCTGTGAGCGCCCACCATTTTGCACTGTTTTGTTTACGTTTGCCGACCAAACGCCTCAGTAAATGAAGCCTCTGCTACCCGAGGCACCTCCAGCGGTATTTTTTATTTTTTTTGCCAGTTGAGAAAACTGTCCATGTCGATTGTTCGTGTTCATGCGCTCACCGTGTTCATTCTGTTCCAAAATAGCGTATGCTGCCTCACGAAGCTAACTGCTGTTTCCACTCACTAGCGGCCCCGCCTCCACAAGGAGGCTGAATGACGTGAGGGTTCACTCATTCATTCCACTCTCGAACCAATGCACAAAGACACATGCAGAGTGAACCCTCTTGTCATCCAGCCTGTGTGGCACAGCGAGAAGAGCAGATGAAACACACGCATGCATGCACGTGCACGTGCACGTGCACAAAATTCCAGGCCAAGAACAGACATTTCATCTGAAAAGGCAAGTTTTTATGGAGACCACAATAGCACACAGAACAGGCTGCGTAACACGTTAACAGTCATTCAGCTCCACTATCGCGTAAACAACAAACATGGAAGCATGAATAGACTAAGTTAGCATAACATGCTAGCAAGTCCAACAAGCAAGTTCACCAAGCTCCCGATCTCATGCCACATGACTGGATGGCAGGAGCAGCATAACGCTATCACTAGCCTAGAGCGCCCTCTCGTGGCTGTCGACGGTAATGTTCATGTCAGTCATCATGAATGAACATTTCAAAACACGATACATTCTATGTACAGTATATATTTTCATATGATTCGCTGTAGTGCGGAAAATACATTACAACGCAGTAATCCTCACCACTTTACTCTTCCAATTTCACATGATGCTGTTTTGTGGTTGAATACGGCCTATTAGTCCAATATATACAGAATTAAGCTGATTTTTACGTACGTTTTTTTACATAAATTGAGCATTTCAGAGCAGAAAAAAGGCAAAATGAACAAGAATATAGTCCAATATAAGGCATTCAGAAAATGCATTAAAAATGTTGTGGTGATTTGTAGTACTCTACGCTGGTCACTAGGTGTCAGTAGTGTTACTGTAATGTTGGGTGAGACACACAAGCACCAGGCTCGTTCGCTGGAGCAAGGGGCTTTTATTGCAGCTTTGAATGATCTCACAACAGGCACAATAATCCCTAACACGGGCTACCTAGCTAAATCTCAACTCTGAACCCCAGACGCCACTTCCTGTCCACCCTCAACTAAGCTCCCCTACCATTTACTGCAACACATGTGAGCACAAGTCTTATTTATGTCTAAAAATGTCTTATTTTCTCTTCTGTCTGCTATATTGAGTAATATGAGTGTAAAGTTGACTATAGTGGTGTTAGTTCATGTCGACAGGGCTCTAATGATGTTAAAAGCTGTAATTAAGGTTGCAAACAGGTTTTCTATGCTCTAACTACAAAAATATTCCATTTCTAAATAAGGAATCCTACTTGGAGGAAATGCACTTACACGGTTGGGAACCAATGGAACCAATTAAACATGATAAATGAGGGATTACTGTATAGTATATGATCAAAATAATCCAAAAGTCAAGACCCACGGCATACTCAAGATTCAAGATTCAAGATTCAAGAGAGTTTTATTGTCATGTGCATGGTAAAACAGCAGTTATACCATGCAATGAAAATCTTATTCTGTTCATTCTCCCAAGAAAAGAAAGAAAACAAATGAAAGAATAAGAACATAAGAAACATAAACACAAACAAATACTCGCTCACCCATGACAACGTTCATGTACAGCATGTGGAATAAAGACCTGTCATTTAAATAATGGGACTTGAAATAATAAATAATAAATAATAAATAATCACTTGAAATAAGACAAATACAAATAATCCAGCAAGTCAAGAAAATTGCAGGGAAATTGCTCAGGTGGAAGAGGGGTGTGGGGCATCATGTCCAGGGCAAGTCCAGTACGCATGGCCTAGTGCGAGTACAGCCTAAGTACACCAAGTATTTAGGTTTTAGCAAGCGCATGCTCCGTTGTCTTCTAAATGCCCCGCGTGCCCGCCGCCAGCATCCAATAAAACACCTGAGAAGTGACGAGCACTCGCCACAAGAAAAACCGCGAGATTAAATCCCACATTTCCATCTTTTCAGCCTTGATTTAACGTCTAATGTTGCTTTCCAACTTGCTGAGTGAGCTGGTCGCCTCGCGCCGCCTCCTGTAGATTGTTAGGCTTATGTGATTTGTAGTAGGCCGGCGTTTGCCTTGGAATTCATCAGCAAGGTGAGAATTAGCCAGAGGTGACAGACGAGGCTGATGCGCTGAGTACACACACAGAGGATGCAATCATGCCGGAAATACTTAATCTCTCTTGTATATGTGGTAGCATGTGGTAGCATGCCTTCCTGTGCACTGATGTATTTATCCGTGGTCACTCAGAACACATTTTGCTGGTCGATAATTGCGCTACAAGCTGTCGTAGATATTCTATATCATCGGCAACAGACCATTCTTGAGAGTATTTTTTCATGAATTATTGTCATGAGAGGTGTCATTCACATTTGAACTACTAGCTGGTACTCAAGTATAGTGTACGGTGTACCTGTGTGAGACATTATCTTGACACAGGAGTTACCTGTATGTACTGTATGTTTATGCAATGTAGCAACACTGTCTGTGGGCGTGCACCATTTTGCACTGTTTGTTTATATTTGCCGCCAAAGGCCTCAGTGTTGACTGCCGGGACGAAGGCTCCGCTGCCTGATCACCTCCCTCGGTAGTTTTTTTTTCCCAAGTTGAGAGAACTGTCTGTGTTCATGCGCTCATCTTGTTTATTCTGTTTAAAACCAAAATATTCCCACACTGTGGCTTAGTGCTTTGTGTTTTCTCCACTGGGTAATTAAAACTGTATATTTAATTGACGTTAGACTTAAAATCCCCTTCATACGGATGCTCTGGCAAAGGCCTCCCACGCGCTGTGTGTACGGCCCCACCATCCATGGAGGGCCCCATTTTCCGCAAGGAGATGCGCATCGCTGCCAAGGGGAATGGAACACCAAGTCAGCCTGAGGCAGGAGCAAAGAAAAAAAAACAGACGAATGCTCATTGCCACAATGAATGCACCCACACACCTTTCAGTCCCTGGAGGTGTAAGGGTACAGCTGCTGCCTTTGAAGAGTGTAGCATAGGGCACGCTACACTCCTCCACGCTCTCTCACTTCCTCCTTCCTGTCAAGCACAGGTATGATTTTTCCATCCACGATCCCTGCCGAGCTGCGATCACATGCACTTCTGCCACATTGTGCCGTTTTTATGGCTTCAAATTGCTCTGAAAAGTGGCACGCATGAGCGGGGAGTTGCGTCATCGCCTCTTTTTGCCTCTTGCACAAAATAAAACATAGAAGGCCTATAAATACGTTGTTGGGATAAAACCTTTACAAAACCTTTATAAAAAGGTATAACTACGTATTGGTATTGAATGAGTTCACATCGTAACGTAGCCAGAGCCTTGTTGCCCACAATACGGGGGTACTTTGGGCACGAGCAGCCATGGTAGTTGATGAATTGTGTGGGGGTGCTTTTGTCCACCTTGTGTATCATCAAGGAAAGTCGCAGGAAAAAGAAATGCTGAGCTTTGTGTGAACACTCTGAAGGAACCTGCTTGACATTTTAGAAGAACTTGGACTGACTCATAAGACCTCTGGTTCGCTTTTGCTGGTGAAGGCAGTAAAGCAAGCAAGTAATACTTCAGCGGTTTGGGGTTTTTGCACGCCCACTGAGGTCATTCAGTCAGTAGGCGTGCTCATCTTAAATCTCTTCCACCTCCATAATCTTCTTATGATCTTAAAGCACGCTGCCAAGTTGCCAACCATGTTTTGTTTTAAAGGTGTTTATTCCCCCGAAAACACGTTGAATTTATTTACGACTTTATATTTTCTCTGCTTCCTTAAATGTGAAGCTCCTTGGAAATGTTTTTATTTCTATTTAAAGTGAACTTGTACAGTAAGTGTGGCTGCTTTGTTTGAATGGCGAGCGCACGCTGCCCACGTCCGCTTTCCCTCATCACTTCAGTGATCTCATGGCAGAGGTTATGAGCATGTTTGTGCATCCGAAAAGAACCGTGATCATTCGCATCCCGGGGCTAACGAGAACCCCATGGATCGCTTTAAAACAAGCACAGGCAGGCTACTAGGGAAAGCTGGAGGCTTTGATGCAGAAAGGTTTTCAGTTTCTTTCACCTGGAAGTCGCTTCATTAGCGTGCTAAATGTGCTAAATGTCAGATGTACCAGAACCTGTGAGGAACGTGCAAACTGTTGATCAACCGTCCATGATGTCATCGCACTGCTTTTGTAGCAGAGAACCAAAGTTTTAAGCTACCCACATTTTCCGGCATGGTTACTGAAGAATGTTTGGGACTAAAAATGGAACTACAGTGTTGTTTTGGAAGTTTGCCCACATAATGACTGCCTTTCGGTGCCTGAAAAGGCAAACATTTGAAGATGAGGTACTGTTTTCAATGGAAATGCCAAAACAAAAATGTTTGTTGAAAATCCATCCATCCGTTTTCTATGCCGCTTGTCCTCATCCGTTATGCTGGAGCCTATCCCAGCTGACTTGGGGCGGGAGGTGGGGTACCTATGGAGTCTCCAATGAAGCTAACATGCATGTTTTTGGAATGTGGGAGGAAGCCGGAGTACCCGGAGAAAGCCCACACGCACAGGGAGAACATGCAAACTCCACACAGAAATGCCCAAGGGAGAATCCAACCCAAGTCTTCCCATCTCCAGACTGTGTGGCCAACATGCTAACCACTTGGCCACCATTTTGTTGAAAATGTAATCATACAAAAACTGGGGTGTTCAGAAACTAACAAACTCTTATATTTGACCCTTTGGTAGCTTGATTCTTGTGGTATTAATCAAGACATGGACGGACATTTGCTTGTTTATTTGGCTATCTTGGATAATGCACCCGACACCAAACCACACGATACGTCAACGGTAGGTGGACTTTTCTACCTTCCAGGTTGTTTGAACGCTAGTTACTTAGGTGGTGCAAGACCTTTGCTGCCTTGTGTAAGAAGCAGGCACACCTCCCTAGCTGACTACTCCGTTTAAAGGGTAAAATTTCCCTTGTTGAGGGATGAGACCTCTGAGGTAGGGGCCAGGGGAACTCACCAGCCGCATCTGGACCACCACAGCCAGAGTAGGCACTTTTGGCTAGACGTGACACTGGACCCTCTGCTTTACGGTTTGTTGCTATTGGAAAGGACCTGGGATGATTTACTTATCAATTAGCGAGCAGAGGGACCTGTTATAATGTACTACGATACCGGAACAACCTCAAAGGAGTTTTTCTTATCACACTGCCTTATCAGGAGTACCTTGAGTACAGTATCTTGCCCAAGGATAGCTATACATGGTCGCAGGAGGACTGAGGATCAAACCGGCAACCGTACGGGTGGATGGCGACCACCCCTGACCACCTGAGCCATGCTGCCCCGTGCACTCCTTTTACACAATACTGTGGTGTCCTGTAAGGCACATACATTTGGCAAACTCAAATGCGAATGTTCGACAAACCAGTGACTTTGCTGCATCAACAGAAAGTTGCATTCTGGCCAAGTAAGATAAAAGTAAGGTACATTTGTTAGCAAAACCGAGACGACGATGCAACGATGGAAGATGTTGAGAAGTTGCTGTTGGCATCTCCCCCTCCTCACTCTTCAATAAAGGTAACAGTGATGTTAAATGCTCATTGATCCGTGTCATTCATCATCTAGGATGAGTTGGCATTGTTTTTTGCATGTAAAATATTATTCTCTATAAAATGTACTTTTTGAAAATGTTTTGGTAGTCTGGAAAGTATTAATTGGATTGACGTGATTTCTTATGGACAATTTGTATGTTTTGGTCTTTGCCAGTGCTTCTGAAACTACAGTAATTGCCAACGAAAACAGAGGTATCTCTGTAATTGTCGTCATTTTTGTGTTTCGCATCTGGCCCTGGACAGCACGTGGTGTTTATGGTACAGTGTGTATTTATACACTCCTGATCAATGTTAAGACCACTTCAAAAATTGCAAGATATTTGCTGCACTGTTGGATCTTAAGGGGCTCTAAGAAGAGCTTCAAAATGCAAAAGAAGAAATGACAAAACATTTGAGTAAGCAGCAACCATTACAGTAAAGTACGTGGTTCAGCCTCCCCTAAAGGAAAGGACTTAGTGATGAGTAGCTGCACCATTCTTGTTAATCACCCCAAAAATGGGTTTGTTCATGCTTGATGCCAGTGTTTCCAGGAGGCTAGTGGGAATGTTGCTCCAGGTGCTGAAGATGGCTTCACAGAGGCCATCCATGTCTGGAACCGATGTCCGTGTTTGCAAATCCATCCCCAAATGTCGACCATTAGATTTAGATGAGGGGAACACTCCGGACGGTCCAAAAGAGTGAGCTTATTCCTCTGGAAGTCCTTTGTGAACTGCAGTGTTGTCCTGTTGAAAAAGACAGTCATGACCACACAGACGAGGCCCTTCAGTCATGAGGGATGCCCCCCTGCAACATCTCCACATAGCCATCTGCCGTTTGACGCCCCTGCACAACCTGGAGCTCCATTGTTCCATAGAAGGATCATGATGGTGGAAAACATCTCAGGTGGGATCTCCTTGTCATGCCACTAACATTGGAAGCCATCCGGATCGTTGAGGGAGAATAAAACTTTCCTGCCCCTTTCAATGTCCCATGTTGGGTGCTCTCCTGCAAATTCCAAACGTTGAAGGAGGACGGAGCCTTTGAAGACATTTTTTCTTCTTAAAACCCTTCTTGTGCAGATGCCATCTGGTGGTTATCGGACTGCACTCGGCACCAGTAACAACCTTCTGGTGCCGAGGGGATGGTCCCGTGTCTTGACGGCCAGCCAATCGGATCCTCCGGCTCAGGGCCAGTGACATTTTTTGGGGGGGTCAACCGCTTGACTTTTTTGTTCCATGAGCCTCAGGGTGTTTTTCAGAAGTTTGAAATGACCGTCTTACTGCGTCCAACCTCAGCAGCAATGGTGCACGGTGCTCAACATCCCACCGCCTTCAAAGAGAGAAAGCTCTTTGCCTTTGCCATCAAGAGATCATGAAGGTGTGAACACCTGTCAGAAAGTCACATTCAATCCACATTTTGGCTTTTAAAGGCTGTGGTCTTACATTTTTGATCAGCCTATTTCACTTTAATGCTGGCTTGCTCGCATCGCTTACTCAAGAAATGTTTTGTCTCGCTCTCATTCCCTCTTTTTGCATTTTGAAGCTCCACTTAGAACCTCCTTAACATCCAACGGTGCAAAATGTAAATGCTTGCAGTTTTTCAACTCGAATTTTGATCAGGAGTGTATTTCAACAAGCGCTCTGCTTGATTGTGCCTCAACACGACTTCGAGTCTGCCGGCGCGTGTAACAGGCAAAGATGAGGGCCAATTGTGTGTGTGTGTCTGAGAAAACCCAACTGATTGAAATTGCGGGCCATTACGGTACGAGGAGAAGGCCCGTACAATTGCTGAGGTGCTCCTTTCTTTCCCAAGCTAATTATGTGGCCAAGAAATGGGGAGGCGCTCGCTGCAGAAGGCCGCTAGTGAAGGTGGTTAATTGTGGCGTGTGATTACGTTGGGCTTATTGTTAGCTTGAATTAGGCAACACCACCACACATTTCAAGTGCTTGCGTCTTTTTACGGTTTGAACCGCATGCTCATGACGGTTCATTCATCTCGGCCTATTTCGACACGTGTCAGTTGCTGTTGTTGTGCCTTCGCTTAAAAGGCTTCTGATTGTTTCCTTTCTTGGTTACAGCGCTGTGAACAGACATATCATGAGCCCACAGCAGGTAGAAATGTTCTTTGAATCCGTACAGAAAGTGTATGCTGCCAGAGCCTGACCCCTGAACCATTCATATCACTTACTGTGGGAATGCATGTGCCCCTTTTTGTACGGGTACCATTGATGACTGCTCAGGGGTGGGGGTTGGGGTTAGGGCTTAGGGCAGACTGGGGCAGCCTGGGCACGCATGGCACAGAAGAGAAGATGGTGTCAGATACACGAGGAGGGCTACTACGTCAGTGCATGATACGGCCGTGCTTGATTGATTGATTGATGACTGCTCACGTTCGGTTCACCAACGGCATGAATGAAGAAAATGGATCTTAGCTCTCTCGTGTCCCGGTCCCATAGGTTCTGGTGCATCTGGTGGGTGGCCGTGACCACTTCTTTTTCTGGGTATAAAAGAGGAAACACATCAAAGACTTTGAACATCCCCTACGTTGATCTGTCGAACAAAACCTCAATGAGTTGACCGCTTTGCGGTGGAGGAGGCGGAACTTTCCCACCCCTGAGCCCGCCGTGACAGGCTTCTTGAAAGACATCCTTGCTTACGTGCTGAGGGAATTATTCCTGCTGAAAACGTTGTGCTGTATGCACAAATAACTTCATCTTTTTTTCTAATGATAGCAAGAAAATGCTGAATTTTTAGAGAAGTGTGGTACCAGGGTTGGGAGGGTGTCATGAGCCAAGTCGCCACTAGATGTCACCGTAAGATTTGTATTGTGGCTCGTGGCTCTCCTCTCCTTTTTAAATCATTTAAATTGGATGCTTGGCTGGAACAAGTATATCCATCAGCGTTGTTTTGATACTTTTGATTTGAAATAAATGGAACCACAACAAAAAAACAGTTCAATGCATATTATTTTTGTTTTCTACAAGTTTCAGCAATTCTGACACCCACTGAACTTCATTAAGTACACGTGCACACTCAAATAACTCAAACAAAGTACAGAGATGAGCAAATTCAAAAAACAATACAAGCAGTTGATGTTTGCTAAATACAAGGCAGAAGAGTCCTGATTGTTCTGTCTGGTTTGTTATTTATTATTATTTTTTTTATTTTATTTTATTTTATTTTATTTTATTTTTTTATTTTTTTTATAATTTTCTTTGTTGTGTTTAAAAAAAAGCTTTGTTCTTTTTATTTATTTATTTAGTATTGTCATCATTATTATTATTATTATTAATGTATGTGTGTATATATATATATATATATATATATATATATATATAGAATTTTTTTTTCTTTCTTTTTTTGGGGGGAGGGCTATCTTACCGTTATCTATTATGTATTATCCTGACTATCACAGAAAACATGACATGGAATGCAGGAAGTGAACAACATGTACTGTACTAGATGTAGAATGGATGGGGGGTAGGATTAAATAAGCTTTGCTTCTTCCTACTCCTTTTGGACATGTGGAACTGTGAAAGAATGATTCATGAGATGTATTCCATTGGAACCTTCATGTTCAAATAAACCAAACCAAACCAAACCAAACCAAATGACATACAATACAAGAGCTGCATCAAATATGCTTTTACTACTACTACTTACTGTATGTACTGTAATAATAGTACAAATAACATATTCATTTTTTATTGTTGAAAATGGGGGCAGGTCATATTAGTGGCCACATACATGATATGTAAATATGCCACAATGTAAAACACTAAAGACAGTGCAATGTGATAAAACATGCAGATGATTATTCATGCACTTAGTAATGACAACACTGCAGTGATGTTTGCCTGTCCTCCCGGTGCTTCCTCCCACAGTCTTGTTCCGCTCATTTAAGATTGTAAAATTGGCTGTGGGTACGAATGTGTGCGTGAAGAGTTGTCTGTCTGGTGATTGACAGGCGATCGGCCCAGCGTGTACCCCAACTCTCACTCTGAGGCAGCTAGGGTAGGCTCCAGCCTAAAAATATTATTTTGTGGAAAAAAAGAAATCATTTTCGGATGCATCTTTTGCACAGGTGTACCGAATATTTGGTTTTGTGTGAGAGAGACTCACCGTTCAGCCTAATTTATGTGGGGTAACCTTTTGTGAAAAGTCCATATGGCAGCTATGAGACATGTGCTGAGCAGCTGACTACAATGACAGATGGACTTGGATGCTGCTGAAACAGAGGTTAACATCTGTATGGAAGCGATGCTTCCGCCGTTGTCACATCGCAAGCCCATATGGAAGCTGCCTCGGCGACTGCTCTGCTTCATGACTGAAAGGACACATAGAGGGATGATGGTGGAGTGACTGAATACAAAAACTAGACCCAAGGAGCACAAAGGCCACTGATCAGGCAAACGAGTCCTGTTCTTCCCCGTCACCTTCTTGCTTTGCTGCAATTCTGTCGCATTGTAAATGATTTCACTGAGTCTCTGAGAAGGGAAATAAATTGTGTGAAATGTTGTGTTCAGAATGACGGAAATAAGGGTAGACAACGAATAAAAACCAAATAAGATGCAGAGAGGGACAACAACCATTCAACGGAATACCCCTTTTCATCAAGTCCACCTGAATTCTCACACATCTGTATGCTTCAAATATATATATATATATATATATATATATTTAGTAGCATTCCTAACGTGTCATCAAGTATAATAAAGGTAACTCTTCTACTGAACAAGCTGAACTTTACGACGATCACTGCTGTGGTTTGTGATGCTCTGCATGGATTTTCCTTGGATTGCCGTCAGCTCTCGCCCGCAGTACAGTTATTGCATAACCTTCCAGCAAAAGATCTTAATAAATTCTAATTAACTGCATAGCGCCGCCCCACAAGCCACCATTCAGCAGCAGTGGACAGTTGTTTGATGACATGCTGGTCCTTTGGCCTTTTGGTCACTGGAGTGACGGGAAAAACTGGAGTTCCTTGTGGCGATGAGCAGCTAACGTTCAGGAGGGCCCATTCAGCAGGTTTATGTATGGGGGTCCAGAATTTCTTGCTACGCCCCTGATTGTAATCCTCTCTACTTGAGGACCTGGAAATGCATGGTTGAACCCAACCCCCCCATCCCTCCCTCAAACCTTCTTCCCATCACCTCCACCCACTCGTCCTTTCAGCGCTGCCTTCTTCTGCTTCAGCATTAAAAGTTGCAATGCCAGTGAAAACCCAAATCACAGCTTTTGAAAACAAATTAGAGCCAAAGATAACAGGGCTGACGCTCCACCGATACGGCATCAGTGAGGCCCCACCGTTTTCCCTTTTAATACATATCTTCTTTTCCAGGGGTTAAATTGCAGCCGGCCCACTGTCAGGGCTAATGGCGAGCTGTCAGCAGATCCAGCGTGATTACAAGGTGGAGGGTAAACAATTCCGTGCAACTGCTGTGGACAGATGACGTGACGTTCATCAGCGTTGGTGGCCCGGGGTTTAAACCAACCGCTATCACCCGATAATTGTGCTCATCTCCGCCTCGCCGTTAGTGTTTTCTCCCACGCTCGGTTATGGCATTCTTCCAACGAAGGCGGCTTGAAGCTTTCATAACAAAAAATGGCCCCTCTTGAGCGACTCCGATGAGACAGGTTGATAGGCATGCCGAGCAAACCAATTCGGAGAAAGTGCGGAGTGATTTGACACCACTCGACGCATGTTGGCATCCACGTGATGCACCTGTGTGTCAAGTTTCGGAGCTCACTGGATGATTTGTCAACAAATTTACTACAAATCTCGCTTGTCGAGCCGAGAAGTTGCAACAAAGGAAAGGGTTGGGCAGGGGGACAGATCCATTTCAGCCTGGTTGCATCCTGTCCCGACTTTTGATGGTCAAGATTCTCGCTGCGGCATCCGGGCCTTGACCAACAATCGGCTGCATTGTTTGAGGTTGGAAAGTGGCGAGCCTGCAAATGGAATCCAGCGGAGGGAAACAAAAGATGAGGGGATCGTTTAGTGCAACTGGACTCTTGAGTAGAAACCCCTCTCGGACATGCTAATTGATCTCATGTGTTCCGTACACCGGCGTCATCACGCTGCTATCATCCCCGCCAGGAGCGACCATGCCAGGGAGCGCTGAAGAGTCCGTGTACGGAAAATGAGACTGAGAAAGTGAAGCGGCGAGGGCTGCCTCGCTCACCACTCAGGCGCTCTCGTCTTACAGGCTTGGTTTTCGCCAGCGCTCATGAAACCGGACACCCCCTAAATGTCCCAATTACACCTGCGCTTCTAGTGCTCTTGTCAAGGGACTTCTCCTTTTCCGCCTCTTCTCCCTGAATGTAAGCACAAAGTGAACAATTGTGCATCAGGAAGCTGAGATAACTGCTCAAAGATGTGCATGTCTGTGCACAGGTGCATCCCATGAGCTCTAACCGGGCTCTGCAGGTATTTGAGACTCCAGTTTCTATGGCTGGGGGGGAGTGGCGGTGCACCGATTACATTTTTTTTGCCGATCACCGATTTAGGCCATCCATGTTCCAATCTTATTTTGTTGAAAGACATTGACAAACACCCGTGAAACAATACAAACCAATTGTTTTAACGTCACAGGAGCTACTTCTTTCAAATATAAATGAAAAGTCCAAACTGATCAATTTGTACAACAGGTTACACTGCAGGCCTGATTTGATGTGTTACCAAAAACAAGGTGCACAGCCACCAAAAATAGGAGCAGTAGTAGGAGCTTTGGTCTTTTTGAGCTGCTTCCTGGCTCTTCGCTCCGGCTTGCTTTTACTTAGCCTGAGCATGATTGCTAGCTGTCAGTCTGGCACAGCAAAAGGGTACTGGCTGACTTTCGGACCTTTGCGGAGGTAGGATAGGATCGGTTTCATCTGTACGGATCGCCGATTTCCCAAAATGAAGGATATCTGCGGCAGTTGATCGGTGCATGCTTAGCGGGGAGTGTTCAACTTGCATTTCACGCTGGTGTCGCCTTCTGCTTGAACGTGTTCAAAGTCCGGTCACGATGCTGCTGTATGGGACAGCATCATCATTGAAAGGACAGCTTTGACTCACCGCTGAGTGGATAGTTCACAGAACAAAAGGCAATGGTATCGCTGCAGTCATTTCAGTCAATCACTTCAGCGGAAGCACGCCGGCCACGGGACTTTACAAAGGGACTTTAAGGTGGCGACCAGAAGTGTGGCGCTGCGTTACACAAGTTTTTCTTTCAAGGTCTTGCAAAAGCGAGGCCACTATCGCCTCACTGTGCTCTTTGTCTTTCTGCATCTTTGCCCCACCACCCCCCCGCCCGCCGTCCTCTGCCGGCTCTTCCGAGCTGGCGTGGCAGGGTGCGAGCGCTCCATGCTGCCTGCAGCTTCTCATGCATCCCACTTGGCTGTCACAAGGCGAGATGGGTGCCATTCAACCCAATTAGCGAAATCTGCTCTGATGTTGGGACGAGGGGCGGAAGGAAAGACAAAAAAAAAAACACACACACAAGCGAAATCACGTTTTTATTTCGCCCCTGTCCATTATCTGCCAATTTCACTGGAAGTAAGAGAGTGGCACCAATTAATGACGGCGGGCCGGAGGCGGCACCAGCGCTGGCACAGGAGCAGCATGTTTCAAGCGTCGGGTGGCATCATGCAAGCTCGGCTTCTTTACTGTGGCTAAAGCAAATGAAATGAGACTAATAGGGAGCTCGTTTCCAGCCGCTGATTAAAAGGCCTGGAAGCTCCCGAGGCATCGCCCTCGTGCAGGTCTCGGCCCGGCGTCGCTGGGCCTTCACGTTGCTCCTTTAATGTCATTTCGGACATCAGCACGTCTGTCTCCCTGAGGTCATCCTTCTTCAGACTCTCTCTATGTGTTCCACAGCAAATGCAGGCTAGGAAATCTACGCTTTCCTTTGGGGTGTTAATTAAGGGGAGCATCCAAAATTAATCAGCAAATTCACTAGGGCGAAGGGCGATGTGTCTGAAGGCCTGGAAACAAGGTCCGCCGAGCCCACAGAGAAAGAAGCCCTCGGCTATGGCCAGGCGGAAAAACAAGTGCACAGACGGCGATGTGACACAAAAATTCATGTAAGTATAAAATTTTACACTCATTTTCCCTGTCAGCTTGTCACAATGAATTATAAAGGTTGATTCGCTTATTCGGCTACGGGAGATCCCACATGCCTGCCCGTCTGAACACCGTCGTATGGTCACCGTCGTACTTGTGGAGACCTTTGCGTAAAGCTAACGCCGCATGGCTTCCTTTCAGGATGGCAATAATTTCATTCCTTTCCGTCCACCGGGAGTCGGCACAGACGTTTAACTTTTTATTCGTGCTGAAATTCCTCACGTTTGCCGTTTCCCAGCGTGAGCAAGTTTCTTTTTCAGGTTCTGCCACCTTCTCGTAGCTTTCACTCACCTCCACACCTGTTTTAGTCTCATCACATACTTACATAACCAGTTTTTGTCTTTTAGTAGTTTTTTTGTCATGTTCTCTAATTAGCACAGTGCCTGCAGGCTATTTGTGACCTTTCCATATGTAAATAGCTAGTCGCCTAAGCCCCCACTCTCGCTCGCCTTGACAATGAGTGCAGTCGGAGTGGGCCAGCACTCGTGCGTGGATGGATGTCACCACTCCCGGCATGTTTGGCAGAGGCCACGGCGGTATCGGGGAGTGAGGTGTTTGGGACCGTTTTGATTGACAGCTGCCAGGTGTGACGCTGGCAGCCTGACGCAGTGTGCGGCAACTGTCAACTGTCACTTCCCCTTGCATCATCGCCTAAACGCCACCTCCTGAGCCTTCTCACACTCCCTGGTTGCTACGGCCTGAGCACGCCAACATTTGGAGAGGCCCCAGCCTTCGGTGTCTTTGCGTGTTAGCTGCTTTTCCATTTCATGGAAATGTCGTTAGGTAGACCATACCTGTCAACTCTCCCGTTTTCACTGGAAAACTACCGCATATCACCCTTCTTCCCAGTTCCCGGCGCCCTCCTGTTCGAATAGTTCCCTGTATTTGTTCCGGATTTTAACTTTAATGAAAAAAAAAAGTATTCGCACAGCTTGCGTTATCGTCGGCGATACTCATCATCGGTGTAATACATCCTGTAGCCAGTAAACAGCCTTCACAATAAAGGGAGCACACCAGTAAAGTAATTAAATAATTGTAAATACAACAAAAGTTCTTAAAAAAAGATTCATAAAAGATGAGAAATAAAATAATTTTTGAAAATTCTTCCGGGGTGTGGGGGGTCGGGGGTGCTGGTGGAAATTTTAGTGGAAGATAAAAATGTGGCATTTTGAAGCTCTACTTAGAAGCTCTTTAAGATCCAGCAGTAGGAAACGTATTAGTGAGCCTGCTTCCTGTGCACATAACAGCAAGGGGGTGTCAGGACCCTAGTTTTGGCTCTTTCTGGCTTCTCACCGTTGAAGAAGCACACACTGGTTGCTGAACCAAAAGGAAGCAGATCACTGACCCAGACGTCTCCTTCAGTTACATGCGCTGAAACGCAGTCTGAGCAGTCCGACATGCACACTCACCAGTGAATGGGAATCAACGTTGCTAATTTAATGCATACATAATGTGCATAAATGGCACTTTTCTTCCTTTCATGTTGTGCAGAGAAGTGTGTTTACAGACTCTGGTGGTCCCGGGAGACCCACCCAACAGTACTTAATACCTTTAAAGTGCATAATTGCTGATCAGAGAGTGTGCGATGTTTGTTTGCAGTGTAAAAGGCCTCTTTCATTCATCAAGGAGGTGAAAAGGGAACGCTACACCTCTGGTTTCATATGAATTCAGAGGACTAACATGACAGCCGAGTGGGTATCCTTTTACCAGGCGTCTTTTTGTGCATTGAGCAGGCTTAGTAGTCACATAGTGAGCCATCAGGTGGCCACTTTAGAAGCAGAGACATACTTTGATTCCGATCTGGCACGGTGACCTCTGCAGGGGCGCACCCACGGGCTCTCTGTGTCCACCTCCCCTCTGACCGCAATGGGTAGCAGGGAAGTGACATCAGCATTATCCACTCCAACCCCCCCTTCACACGCACACTCCATCACCAAACACCTGCTCAGCCCCCTCCCTCCACCCTTTTAGAGTGGCGTCCCCAGCCGGGGCCAGGCCACGGCGCATTCCAGCCCGACACTGATGCGAGGTGACCGGACTGGCTGGTTCACATGACCCCCGCAGTGGCGCCGGGGCCGCAGCCAGAGTTTGAGGCGGCCTGAGGAAAGGGAGGAGGATGAAGAGGAGGATGAAGGGCACAAACAGCCCAAAGAGAGAACAAGTGGACGCAGCCAAAGACACTTGAGAGTAGAAGGACTACACTTGCTGTGAGTCCTCGCAAATGTTGGTTGGAACAATCACGCAAGACTAAGAAGTGCACGGAGCTCTTATTTCTGGAGACGCTCAATATTGGCTTCCGATACTGTTCAGCACTTCATCACCAATGCCAGTATAGTTGGTATTATGTACCAATACCAGTATAGTTGGTATTAGGTATTAGGTACCAATATCAGTATAGTTGGTATTAGGTATTAGGTACCAATATCAGTATAGTTGGTATTAGGTATTAGGTACCAATATCAGTATAGTTGGTATTAGGTATTAGGTACCAATATCACTATAGTTGGTATTAGGTATTAGGTACCAATATCAGTATAGTTGGTATTAGGTATTAGGTACCAATATCAGTATAGTTGGTATTAGGTATTAGGTACCAATATCAGTATAGTTGGTATTAGGTATTAGGTACCAATATCAGTATAGTTGGTATTAGATATTAGGTACCAATATCAGTATAGTTGGTATTAGGTACCAACACCAATATAGTTGGTATTAGGTATTAGGTACCAACACCAATATAGTTGGTATTAGGTATTAGGTACCAACACCAATATAGTTGGTATTAGGTATTAGGTACCAATATCAGTATAGTTGGTATTAGGTACCAACACCAATATAGTTGGTATTAGGTATTAGGTACCAATATCAATATATTAGGTATTAGGTATTAGGTACCAATACCAATATAGTTGGTATTAGGTATTAGGTACCAATATCAATATATTAGGTATTAGGTATTAGGTACCAATACCAGTATAGTCGGTATTAGGTACCAATACCAATATAGTTGGTATTAGGGGTGTCTTGATCCGATCTTCAGGATCGGGAATGACTACCGATCTGCTGTATTTTGAAGACCGGATAATATCGGGCTGATCCGATTGACTTATCTTTTTCGTAATTCTGGGCCATGCCCCAACATGGTAGGTGTGGTAATGCGCCTCAAAGCTGGTTGCCACTCACACATGCAAGAAGAAGAAAAGGCAACAGCACCATGCAGACATGTCCGTGGTGTACTGTGTTGAAGTTAGTTTTACGGTGGACGTTGGACATTCGGCTTCGAAGCTACAGCGGTGGTTCCCCCTCACTGTGCCCGAGCTGCTGTGTCATTGTGCAAGCAGCTCGCACGCAGTGCTGGAGATACATTACATGGCGGCCGTGGCCCCCCTTGGTCACTCTCCGGCCACCCAACTGGCCATCTAGACATTTCAGGTATCAACTTATTGCCACCCGTCAGTGAGTAATGGTCTCAACTTGGCCACCCCAATGAAAACTTTTCGGCTCCGCCACTGCTCGCACAGAAAGTGCTGCTCTAACCACTGGTTGTTTATACTAGGGACCGTCAATAAATTACTATTGCGCCGAAGAGAGTCTGTTAAAAAATATATAATATATTCTAAATCACACCACAAATTGATCTATAACCGTAGGGTGGCTGGATTCACCCTAAGAGATAAGGTGAGGAGCTCAGTCATCTGGGAGGGGCTCAGAGTAGAGCTCCAGTGATTGCCTTTTGGTCTATGAACCATCCACTCAGCCACTCAGTCAAACTTGTCCTTGCTCCTTCACATGGAGAGGAAGCAGGAGAGGTGGCTCGGGCATCTAGTCTGGATGCCTCCTGGTGAGGTGTTCCGGGCATGCCCAGCCAGGAGAAGGCCCCTGGGCAGACCTTGGACACGCTGGAGGGATTATGTCTCACAGCTGGCCTGGGAACACCTTGGTGTTCTCCCAGTGGAAATGGAAGAGGTGGCTGGGGGCCGGGAAGTCTGGTCTTCCCTACTGAGACTGTTGCCCCCGCCCCCCAGACCCGGATAAGCGGAAGCAAATGGATGGATGGATCTGATTCGTTATTTTGTCCGTAGTCAACTAATAGTGGAATGTGTTCACCTCAGCTCTTATGGATTGTGCCACCGAAGCGGGTGATTTTGTTCATGCGTAGTGAGTGTTATCGTCTTCTGTTAAACACACACGTCATTTTTAGTTATTTATTAACACAAATTAGGCTGGTTTTGTATCAAAATTGGCTGTTTAGAAGAAAAACAAAAAATGTAAACTCAGCAGCAGCCGTGGGCACCCCCCCATGTAGTCAGAATGGTACAGTCTTGTGACTTTTATGTGATTCGACGGCAAGATTGATAGTCAACTTCTCTGTATAGAATCGTCAAATAGTCGACTACACCCCTAGTTGCAAGTACTTAAAAAAATAAAAAATAAAACACTATTGAATTCAAGAAATTACTAACATAATTTCTGGCGTTTAAGCCACACCCACTAAACTTAGAGAGAACGTAAACTGAACCGGACTATAAGCCGCACATGTCCACATCATAAAATGGCATATTGTGGTACACACGAGTCTGTGAGGACCAGTCAGCACTTTATTTCTCCTCTGGAGTCCGTGGAGGAAGTGGGGGAGAGAAGGATGTTGGCTAAGCTGACATCCATCATGGACAACACCTCTCACCCGCTACATGACACTGTGGGTTCCCTTAGCAGCTCCTTCAGCAGCAGACTGTTACACCCACGGTGTAAGAAGGAGAGGTTCCGCAGGTCCTTCATACCGACCACTGTCAGGCTCTACAACACCTGCACCACCTGAACCATGTTGTAGTCACTATGCATTCTTTACTTGCGTATCTTGCTTGCTGCTGTAACAAGTGAATTTCCCCGCTGTGGGATTAATAAAGTACAAATACAAATACAAATACAAATTTGACAGGAGCCAATCATGAGCTATGAATAAACTCACAAGGAGATTGTCAAGCCATTGGCTACTGCAGGAAGTCATTAGCCAATGTAACAGTCTGACTCACGGTTTAATCAAAGAACGCTAAAATCATCACACAGCAACTTAACACTCAAAAGGCATTCCTAATAGATATACAAACATGTACCAATATGAGTTTGAAATAAAAAAAACCCACTATTTTATCGTTTTCCCACAATACATTTTGTTCCAGCAAAGCATTAGCAGCAGTTCTGAAGTAAAGGAGAGGTCACGAGGTTAGAACATGGCCATAAATTAGCCACATTAGCCATCATTTTTGGGTGTCTGTAACAGATGTATTGGATTTGCATTACTTCTTATGATTCGGTGAGAGTACGTTTTAGTTTGAGTTGAACTTTCTGGAAAGGATTCATGATGCTAATTGAGGTTCCACTCTGGTTCCAGACCGCGGGCATACTGAGCTCACAAAGTTGGAGGGTGGAGGGTGTGCACCGATATCAATATCTGCAGAAAAACCTATGCCGATATGATCCGATATCTCCTTTTTATGCCGATATTGGACATTTTAAAGCTCCAGTTAGAAGCTTGTGTGTGAAGGCTGCACAGATGAAGCAGGTGGAGGATAAAGAAGGTAAAACCAAACAACCGCAGTCTCTCACTCTTCGTTGCTCTCGGTGGGGTTCTGTCACCCCGACAGACTTTCACTCCCGCTGCAATGTGACGACGGTTAGCGTGTGCTCGGCGGAAAGTGCTAATTAATGAAAGGAGAACCTTCTTGTGCAACCTCATTAGCTGTCCTCCTCGTGCCGGCCCGCCGCATGAAAAGGAAGGCCTGAGATCGTTTGTTTCATTTGGAGCGTCGCCACCGCTCAGCAGGTGACTGAGAGGAGGGGCTTTCCTTCTCTCTGTGACTGTGACGCGTGTTTTGTCGCTTCGGGTCACGCTGTCGTGTCCTTCCACCCCATCGACACGGCGGCGCCACACACCCTAATGTCCTCGCCCCCCCGCCACACACACACGCATGCACGCTCCTAGCGACCCTGCCATAAAAGAACTTCTAATTATCTCTGAATAGCAATTTTATTGAACCCTAATTGTGGTAATGAATTGTGAAAGGTGGTGAGGCCCCCCCCCACCCCACCCAACACACATAATGCCGTTCAAGTGCTGCCAGTGCAGCGTTCTTCACAATTCACAAAATATACGAATATGTTACTGGATCCTTTTCTTATTTGTCTTTTTAACATTTATTTGTAGTTTATCGGGGCCTCTAACAAAGATCTACTCACAAAATTCCCCCAAAGCTATATTTCCCCGCAAAGAACTTCATCCCGAGTCAAAGATGCAACGAGCATTACGGAGACTTTTGGGTTTGCTGCTTTGTGGGGGACAACTTTGCCACGTTCGTATTCGCGTCTCGCAGATGCTGTTAGTCTGTGCGCATACATTGCAATGTGTAGATTTACAGGCTGCAGCCTCCCCCGGCCCCCCCGTCTGTCACATTTGTCTTGTAGCAGTTGGTAGGCATTCAGCGCCGGCGCCGCTGAGCACAAATACCTGATTACAATTCACCAATACGATCAGGTATCAGGGGCAGGCTTAAAGGTAATACCTTCGCAACGATATCATTTATTCTCTTCATCCTTGTTTTTGTGGCAGTGGAGACTGCTAAGCCTTTCCTCAAACACACTTTTTATTTTCTATCTTCTGTGGGAATTATTTGCTGGTGACATTTATTATGCGACGTACGAGGTGGTCGCACGTGACAGTGATGATGCGGTGTAGTCATACTTTGCCCGTGTATTCATCGGCATCAACATAATGTAGAATATAGAATAGATATCACAATATCATATAGAATAGATATCATTATAGATTTCAAAGAAGATATATCAAAATGATACCAAATGCTCCTATTTTTGTGTTTGTTGTTTTCATTTGTTTAATTTAATAATGAATTCTAAATAAAATAAAATGATAGAGTGTAATATGAATGAATTATTCTATTTATTCCAAAGGTGTTATGTAGCTTTCATGGAAAATAACAAAAAGCTTGGCGTGCCAGACATACACTTATAAACAGCTCTGCAAAAGCAACCACTGCAAAATTAGCATTTTCCCTGATTATTTTGATTCCTTTTATCAATATTACTATTAGTATTATTATTTCTGTGTATTACTTTTACTTATTACTTTATGTTAACTGAAAATCATTGCCAAAAACCATGTGTGTATATATTTATATATATATATATATATAAATATATATACAGCTCTGCAAAAGAGACCACTGCAAAATGATCATTTCCTCTCATTTTTACCTAATAGTTCTTTTTTGTGTTGTATAATTCTCTCCATTGGTTTCGGGTTAGGGTTGCAAATATAAACAACTTTGCAAAAGCGATCACTGCGATATTCAAATTTTCTCTGATTATTGTATGACTTTGATTCTTATTATTATTAATTGAAAATAATTGCCCCCAAAAGTGAGCGATGTATACAGCTCTGCAAAAACAGACCACTGCAAAATTGTAACTTCCTCTCATTTTTACGATGTGTTTGAGAAGCAATGAAATGTGTTTTATCTTCTAAGCTACTCAACTTATAAAGCTTACCCCCACATTTCTAAGACAAATATTGTCTTTTGGAGCATTTATGCAAGTGTACAGTATCACTTTAATTCAGCCCTAATGATTCTGTATGCAGCTTTTGATGGGGTACGCGTGCATTTCTTTTATTTCCTTGTCTTTTCCAGTTTGTTCTCAATTAGAAGCAAAGTATGATGAAAATATGTCAAACCTAAAAATGTCTCAACACAATCCATCCACGTGTTTGAATCTCAACTGCAAGTGGTGACTTTGGAAGAAAAAAAACATCCAATTGAATTGCAAATGATTTGCAAATGTTGAACACGTGTCAGAGAGAAAATAATAAGAGTAAACAATATAAATAATATATACAAAAAAAAGAAGTAGTGGTGCAGCAGGCTGCTGGCACACGAGGGCCGTGATCTCTTTTCACGTCCAGTGTGTGCGTGTGTGTGTGTGTGTGTGTGTGTGATGTGGGCAGAGGTGGACCCGGCCGCCCACTCCACTGGCACCCGTGCCCATGCAGCAGGCACATCTTCACCACCATCATTAGTCATTCCGCTCCTTATTTTTGTTTGCTTTCCCCTCTGGCTCTTAATTAATGCTTAATCGAAACTGCTGAACTGAGCTGGTAGAAAATTCATGAATATTAAAATCAACTCTGACGGGGTTTTTTTTTTCTTCCTTTTCTCACTTTCTCTTTTTTTCATCCTTTGCCTTGTCCACGAGCATCCAAGCGTCATCTTTCTTTAGCACGTTTCAGGGGTGGAAGATATATCTATTTTTGAAATATTATTACTATTCTTATTATTACTGTTGATGGACTTATTCCCCCCCTTTTACATATCTTCCTGTCAAACAGATTCATGTCAGCATGCGCTCACGTACGTGTCAGACTTCCGAATATCAGCTTGCTGTTTGATAAAGACGGAATTGAATCATTTTCCTGCTTCTGAGAGCAGTGAGCTTCAGGAAAGTGTTTGAAATACTAAAACACTGAAAAGTAGGGATCTCCCAATTCACTTATTTTGGCTTCAGATCTTTTTTTTTTTATTAATAAGCTTTGGTGACAAACATGAATTTGTGGAATTGAATATGGTTATGAAAGTAGCTCTAAAAATAATTCAACCAAAGTATTGCTTCATGTATTTTTTATTCCACAGCATGACAATAAACAATATTTTTTGGCTTTTGTAACAAACCTCTGTGAGTCAGGTCCCTAATCCAATAAAAGATCCAATAAAAGTCCATCCTATAAAAGATACAACTAGATAAAATGGGATGGCAAAATGCTTTCAGGCTAATCATGCGGCACAGTTATAGATCCATTTGTTTTGTGATTTAGAATGTATGACTTTTTTTTTTTAACAAACTCTCTTCAGCGCAATAGTAATTTATTGACGGTCCCCAGTAGAAACAACCAGCGGTTAGAGCAGCACTTCGCATGCGAGCAGTGGCGGAGCCATTCCTCACACAGGGGTGGCAATAAGCTCATACCAGGCATGTCTAGATGGTGCTTACCATTTCACTTCTTCGAAACAACGACGCCGACTTCCGGAAGACTGCGCTGAGTTCTCATGCCAGCCCGTGTGCTTCAAATCAGGGCTGGACACTTGAGCGATCATTTGAATCAAACTGTAACAAAACTTGTAGGCCTGTTATTACTTATTTGACTCATATTCTCGCTGGTATGTGTTAAGTGTCGGGGTGCAACGATTCCTCGAATAATTTGAGTACCTCGATTACAAAAATGACTCAGGGATTTTTTTCTGCCTCAAGAATGGCTCACGTCACCAACGCGTTTGTGGCACCCACGCACAGGACGAAGAAGGAAGGCGGGGGAAGGCGAGAGAATGCGACAAGCGAATGAAAAAGAAGGAAAACAAAATGAAAAAAACACAATGACTAACATAACATTACCTGTGTGGAGGGCTAGCTTTCTCTTAAAGATGGCTGCTGACTGCTGCAATGTGTGGCAGTTTATTACCATGGAAACGTGACTTCATGCAGTCATACAATCTCAACCTGCAAAAACACAGCGCCGTCATGGAAAATAAAAGCATTTTAGCTCACTAATCAGTAGCTGCTAATTTGGAGCAGAACGTACTGTGGAACAAGGAAGTGCGTGTCTCACTCGCTTATTTGAGAGTCATGTGTTGCACTACAAAAATAGCAAAAATATGTTTTTTCCGATTACTCGATTCATTTTCAGTAGAATACTCGATTACTAAAGTGTTTGCTAGCTGCAGCCCTTGTTAAGTGCATGCTCAACTGATTTCTTGTCTGAAAAAAACAAACCAAACTAGAGCAGCAACAATTTCATGGACTATCCGATTATCACCAACTTTTGTGGTCTTGGATTCAGCGTTTTTTGATTGAAAAACGTGAATGTCCTCTGATTTTCCCCTCTGGAATGTGAGTAGTTTGAATAGTTTTTTAGTTGTCCCTGAAGCAGACCTACTGTGTTTGTGTTTCCCACACTCGCCTCTGCCTGGTGCGCTCCGGACTCAACCACTAACTGTTTGCGTTTGGTTCGTATTGATTTGGTCCGCCGCTCGATAAATCCCAACAACAAGCTTCAGATTCATCGATTAAGAAAACAATCGTCATTTGCAGCCCAAAAATAAAACAACCTTGGAACTTTTTCGGAACGACGCAAACGGCAGGAAACCTCCTTGACAGTTTCTCTGAACTTCTTTTAATGCAACTTGACTTGTGATTTATCAAAGGGAACATGCCGTCAGTGGTGTTTGCATAATGAGGATGGTTCGTTTCCGCCAGCCGTGGCTGTTGACAAGAAAGTGGCAGCAGCCACGACGGAGAGATGTCCATAAAGGGGCGCAGCCACCGGATCCGTCAAAGGAGCCAGTAAAGGGAACAAAATTCACTTTGGCAAAGGAACGAGGCGCCAGTGCCGCTGTGATGCTAGGTGACCGTGGCAGAAAATGGACGGAGGGTCCTTCTGCCCTCAGCTACAGCCGTGACTTTGAACGCACCGGCGAGGAGTTAAAGGACCGCAGGAAAAACTACCTCAGAGGTTCTTCTGATAGGTTGACAAATATGACGGAACTGACGCTAATGCCGCGTCGCTCTTTTGCTCTAATTGTTGATTCAATTTGCTAATGACTAATTTGATTTAAGTGGCAGCCGCATCCCCGTGAACGGGACACAAAGAGCAGGCGTGATGGCTTGTCAGGCCGAGGCTGCTCGCCTATGAATATTCCATGAGAGTTCACACTTAATTGTTTCTGATTTGTTTATTTTTTTCAACACAGTGCTTCCGTGCCCCCCCCCCCCCCCCCCCCCCCCCCCACACCCACACACACCATAACCGCCCTCGATTTCCAGCCCCATCTCCCTCCGCCCTTACCATCCCCCCCCATACTTTCACAAGTGCTTCTCACGTGTCCGTCAACGTCCTGCGGTGAAGGACGTTTAGAAGTTCAGAAGCGCTGGACCGCCTCGTCTTTTCCTTTCCCCACCGAAGGCCGGACAGGACGGCGCCGGCCATTTTCAAACCAGATACGGGCCTCCAGGGGGTGCGGCTACCTGTTGCCAGCAAAAACGGCAAGCGTGGGTCTGAAGCTCACTGAAGATGTAACGCTGAAGCACCAAGGCAACCAGAGCCGGCCCTACCCAACGTGGTGCCCTAGGACAGATTTTACACGGCAACCCCCCCCCCATCAGCGATTTACGAGCGCTTACAAAAAAAAATGAAATATCCTTATTTTTTCATTTGTAAGATAACATGAGCAATTTCCCATTCACTGTATTATCAGTATAAATGCTCATCATAACAATCATCCTAATAGTGATCCTAAATGCAACGTCAGGTTAAAGGTCATCAAATACACGGTAATAACTGTGTAGTTGCATTGACACTATGAACAAAACACACACTAAAGCTGGAATGAAATGATGCAACACATGGAATCCAGGAAGTGAATAATATGTACCGCACCAGATAACATATAAGATCATAGATAAGCTGTGCTTCTTGCTACTCCTTTTGGAATCATGTGATGTTTTCTCTTGTAACTTGCATGCGTGTTCAAGTCAAAGTAAACCAAAGCAAAGCTCTATAAAATGCAGCTCTATGCAAAGTTATGTACACATATGATGGGCATGGCAAATAATAATAATAATAATAATAATAATACCTTTGAATCAATGAGCTTTTCTGTTTTAAATACAAATACAAATAGTTTATATTCACTTGTAATTGGTGTCAAATTTTACTTCCAGACGAATATCCAAAGAATTAGTTATTAATTTTATTAACAGATTAATTCAATTCAAATGAAATATATGGAGGTGAATTTTTTGGGCACCCCCTGGGGGAGGGGATGCCCTGAGCATTTGCCTGCATTGCCTAATGGGCCAGCCGGCTCTGAAGACCTACCCACTTGATAGCTTCTCCGCTGAGGCACATGACTTGCAAATGGTACCGTGACGCTGACTGGGACCGACCGCTCCTCATATTTCATACGTGGTGTGGTTATCGTGTCATATCTCCTTCTCCGGTGCACGCCGCTCATGTGTTGCCATGGAGATTAGGAGTGAAGACGGCCATCTATTTATGTATGTGGACACTGACGGGGGGTTCATGTATTCATCCATTCATTCCCACACCCGCCCGCTTGCTTCATCTTAACGGGACCGGTGACCAAACGCAATTCAACTCTTTGCTTTTATGAGGCCGGATTTAAGCAAAATGCCCTTGCATATTTTTCCTTTAGACAACCATTCATACCTGTGGATGGGGAAAAATGGGGAAGATCGCTAGAGACACACGCACGGATTTTCAAACCCGCAGACGGCACGCAAAGCCCGTAGGAAGGAACACTGAGATGCACGCAGCCAGGTGGCAAGGGCAAGGCAGAGGGGGCGCGCGTGACCCTTGGGTGTGTAAAAAAGTACACTGTGTGCTCTCCTCCAGCTGTACACTCCCGTTCTCGCGCGCTGAGCACGCACGAGTCACACGCCGCACTCACCATCTAAAAGCTACCAACGGCGGGCGAGCGGCAAGCACGTGGGTGTCACCCATCACCTGCTCCAGAAGTAGGACACACCCGCAACCCCTCTGATACCCTTTGCAGAGCCCGTGCGTGTGGTGACCCGTACGTGGGAATGTTTAGGAAAACCTGTTGTCATAAACACTATGAGGATTCTGTTCGGCACGATGTGCGTGCCATTCACTAGTTTTTACACGTATAAAGTTGCTAAAAAGAGTCATGTTTACTTGCATCAAGCTGAACAACTTTACACATTTGCAGAGTAGATCTGATACCAACGTGAAGGTTGCTGTGCAGCCTTCACGTTGGTCCCAAATCAGCAAGTCTTGAAGACACGGTTGCTTAGAATGGAACTTTCTTGAAATGTACTTTTTGCAGCGTAGATATATTTTCTGTGTGAGTCCGTTCTTAAATGTACAAAATTTAGAAACCATTTTTTTCTTGTTTTAAGGTTTTTAACTTTAAAAAGAACACATTTCTGCCAAAAAATACCTCCATAAGAATTGGCTAGCTGTACTTTCTTAATATAAGATTCTTTTTGTCAAGTGAAAATTGCTAGATAGGATATGTTTTCTTTTTAGGAAACAAAAATAAGAAAAGGCTTTTTTCCTTTCTCCAAATGTAGTTTTTGCGGTGTGGAAGATTCCAGCATCTTTTCTCCGCTCTCGTGTGCTTTTATGCAAAGCAGCTCGCTGAAGAGTGACAGTCCGGGGCGCGTTCTATTAGTATTGATAAATAAACATTATTTCAAACATCTGTCAGGCGCTGTTAGCTCTCCGCTAGCCGTGCCAACCCAGGGCATCGAATATTTAATTATTGAATAATCAAAAAGTCGATTTGCGGACAAACGTAGGACGACCGCGTTTCTCATATCTGCATGTGAGACCTCAATGCCTCGCAGGGCCGCTGGTGACCAAGTCTGCTCTAATTACGTGTTTAACCTCAAATTTATGGGGGTGGGGGCTGCCTGCCCAATCGGAAAGATCCATCTTCTGGTAATTGATTATCGAGAAAGCTTCCAGATGACTGTGGCCTTGAAGTTGGTGACCCCCCTGACCCTCTCACACGCTTGAGCCTGAAAGACGGCGTTTGTTATTCTGCCGCGTGCATTTGCATTTCCCTGCCTCGTAATGCAAATACGTGGTTTTGTATTAACACAAAGCCTGGCAATTTTCTGATCCTGTTGCTGGTGGACTAAATAATTATGCATATGTTGTCAATATTTACATTTTGGCTGTTTAATTTCATTCTAATGGAGGTCCCCGGGCAACACGAGACACAGTTAATAGAAGAAGAATGATGAAAGCTTTGCCCGTAATAACCCTGCTGGATGATCTGATGGTGCATTTCTGTGTTTACAGCAACGTGAATCACTCATTTCATTTTTCCTGATGTCATTTTCTACTCTGTGTTTCCATCTAATAAACCTTTTATTGTGTTTTTTTTAAGATAAACTCATTGGATGTGTGTGAAGCAACTTGGACTCAATGTTCCGGTGTGTGTGTGTGTGCGTGTGTGTGTGCGTGTGTTTGGCGTACCGGGCCGGGTCAAAGCAGCTTAGTTCCGATCTGCTGGATGACCTGCCTGAGCCTCGCTGGCCTCACTGACCCGTGTGATTTCATTACAGAGAGGTGAGGTGCAGCGCCTCTGGAAACATGTGCAGGGATCCATGCATCAGTGGAGATACGCACTCCACTTGGACTCCAGTGTCTTCTTTGATGGGGACATGTTTTGTGTGTGTAAGATTTAACACAAAAACATATTGCACATGTGTGTCACCTTAAATCGGGGGGGTCCAAAGTGCGGGCTGGGGGCCATGTAGGCAAAATTGGGAAATAAAGCGAAAAGAAAGATGAAGAGAACGCGCGTGAATGTCGATCGTGCTACTAATAGTAACACAATGCTTTGTCTTGAAAGATAGAAGATATATAGATAAGATATATACAGTATATATATATATATATATATATATATATATATATATATATATATATATATATATATATTTATTATACTGGCATGTTTTTATTGTTTTTATTTAAGTGTGATAGTTTAATCTCATTTCGTTTGGAATTTGCCACAAGACTTCCTGTTGATGCGATTCCTGGCCACTGTGAGAATCTGCTAGCGGCTCCGCTGCCCAAATGACATTTGAAAGCAAACCTCACGCTACCAGCTAGTTCACCAATCACTTGTAAGTATTTGAAAAGAGTCATACGTTTTCAATCACTCGGTACCGTTTTAGAAGTAACGTTTTAGAACACTCACATTTCTCTGGAGGAAAAAGCTCCATTTTGAAGTGTTAAGATGGTCTGTTTCTCTTCCACTGCTAATTCCCTTTTTCTTGCCGTTTTCGTAGCCACAAATGACTTTCTCCAGTACAATGCTGTCCAACTGATGCTCACCAGGGTAAAGTACCACAGTGTGTTTTCATGCAGACAGAGGAGGTAGCAAGTCCTCCTGTAGGGACGACTTGCACCAACTGCCCAGGCCTGATCAACCTCCATTTCTGCACAACAGCTTTAAATTGTTGGCCCATTTTGTGCTCCCTGAAACAGTATCATTCTGAAATACACATTATTTTTCAGTTTTGGGTAACATTACCTTTTCTTTTTTAAACCTCCGCCACTTCACCTCTTACCTTTGCACATTTCAAGCTATTCCTTGGACGTGAATGACTTGAATTTCAATAAATAACTGGAAAAATGAGGGTGTTCTAGAGCTTTTGAGCAGTAGTGTAGTTGCTTCTACATATTTTGTTCTGTTTATATTTTTCAGAATGTGTCCATCAGTGGAAAATGTGTGGATATGCCTGCTTTAAGTGCCTACTTATTTTTTCCCGTTTTTTAAAGGGTAAACTAAACACACCCACAATGTGCAAACATTTCTAAAATACTCTGACGTGCTGCAGGGTTTACGTGTATTTACTGCAAGTCATTTGGGTGTTTAACACGACCACTAGATGGCGATATGGGTTAAAGCAGCGTAAAGAGCTCACTGCCAGCGTGTGCAGCACCTTAGCAACCGCAAATGAGGGTTTCCTCCCATTGAAGTGTGGTTTGCAATCTGTGAGCCCAAATGCACACGAGCGATTCTGCCAAACTCGCCACCACACCGGGACAATGTCAGATTCCTAATTTAATGAGTGGAGGTTATGAGATGGACCCAGTTTTAGTGAGTATTGTAGATTATTGGATTTTCACTGAGAAATTAAGGAAATGTCAAAATAGCCACAAGAGCAGGAAAGAAAACTGCACCTTTCCTTCAGTCCTAAACAAGATTGTATTTATTTATTTCAATGAGGTCTATGATAGCAAATGAACCAATCGATTAATATGATTCAATTAAAACCTAAAGGCTAAAGCGAACTTTATATATATTTAAGTACAAAACACACTTTTATTATGAGTTATTAGTATCCATATTTCAGTTTATTATCTTTACAGTTCGCCTTTTTGCTCTATTTTTACCATTTTTGCTGGGGTTTTTTGTTTTAATTTTATTTCTACAATGTGCTGTGGGCCAATAAAAAACACACTATGGGCTGCAAATGGACCCCGGGCCGCCCTTTGGACACCCTGAACTAAGCAGACACGATTCAACCGCCACTGAAGCATAAAAGCCTTGTGTTACCTTCATTTTGCACACTCTTGTCCAACTCCAATTTCTTTCTCTTTCTCCGCCCTTCAGCACCACTCCTAAATGTTCTTTTAGGCCCCATTTGGGTTTTTAATATTAGTAGGTTTTGATTTGGTCCCGGTCACGGAGCGCTGGAGCAGCTCTACACGCTTGCAAGGGTACTGGCGGTTTGCAGCTGAGTGTGAAGCTTCTGGGATGAGACTCAACACCTCCAAAGCCGAGGCCATGGTTCTCAATGGGAAAAGGGTGGGTTGCTCCCTTCAGGTTGGGAATGAGGTCCTGAGTTCAAGTATCTCGGGGTCTTGTTCACGAGTGAGGAAGGTTGGAGCGTGAGGTCGACAGGTGGATCGGTGCAGCGTCTGCAGTAATGCGGTCGCTGTACCGGACCGTCGTGGTGAAGAGAGAGCTGAGCCGGAAGGCAAAGCTCTCAATTTACCCCCCCATCTACGTTCCCACTCTCACCTATGGTCATGAGCTTTGGGTCGTGACCAAAAGAAGGAGATGGTGGATACAAGCGGCTGAAATGAGTTTCCTTTGAAGGGTGGCTGGACTCACCCTAAGAGACAGGGGGAGGAGCTCACAGTAGAGCCGCTGTTCCTTCACATGGGGTGGAGGAGCCAGTTGAGGTGGCTCGGGCATCTAGTCCGGATGCCTCCCGGACGCCTCCCTGGTGAGGTGTTCTGGGCATGCCCGGCCGGGAGAAGACCCCAGGGAAGACCTAGGACACGCTGGAGGGATTATGTCTCACAGCTGGCCTGGGAACGCCTTGGTGTCCTCACGGTGGAGCTGGAGGAGGTGGTCGAGGACCGGGAAGTCTGGATTTCACTGCTGAGACTGCTGCCCCTGTGACCCGGACTGGAATAAGCAGAAGAAAATGGATGGATGGCTTTTCAATAGTTATTGAAAATATAAACTTTGCACATCTAAATGGATTTGAACTTGGTCAGGGCCTTTCTGATCAAGTGGCGCCCCTAATGGTTGTGGCCCTAAACAACCACATTTATGCCAATAGCCGTGTTCTGACGTGTCGCGTGCCCCTTTTGAGTTGAGCATCACGTAGTGCAAGTTGACCGCTTCTCCAGATATAATACTGTAGTATGGCTATACAGCTACCTAATTCCATTCCATTTTCCTCCGCTTATCCGGGTCCGGGTTGCGGGGGCAGCAGTCTCAGTAGGGAAGCCCAGACTTCCCGGTCCTCGGCCACCTCCTCCAGCTCCACTGGGAGGACACCAAGGCGTTCCCAGGCCAGCTGTGAGACATAATCCCTCCAGCGTGTCCTAGGTCTTCCCTGGGGCCTTCTCCCGGCCGGGCATGCCCAGAACACCTCACCAGGGAGGCGTCCGGGAGGCATCCGGACTAGATGCCCGAGCCACCTCAGCTGGCTCCTCTCCATGTGAAGGAGCAGCAGCTCTACTCTGATCCCCTCCCGGATAACCGAGCTCCTCACCCTGTCTCTTAGGGTGAGTCCCGCTACCCTGCGAAGAAAACTCATTTCAGCCGCTTGTATCCGCGATGTCCTTCTTTCAGTCACGACCCAAAGCTCGCGACCATAGGTGAGGGTGGGAACATAGATGGGGGGGGTTAATTGAGAGCTTTGCTTTCTGGCTCAGCTCTCTCTACCTAATTAATAAACGCTGTTTAAGGAGATCTTCACATGATTGTCATAACCTAATAAATCATACATTTTACTGTCTAATAGCTTGTGTTGTAAAACATGTTTGCTAAACAACAAATTACACTAACATACTGTAGCTTTATTAAATCAAAAGATTGCACTCGTGTAAGATTCTTTTAAAAGGGATGCACATGTAGAACGTGTAAGACAGTAGCACTAGGTAGCACAGCTCTACCAAATTAGTTGTCATGCTGCTTGCTAACAAACAAACAGAGTTCATGGGAATATGAACCACTTTGCTTATACAGTCGAGCCTCGTTATTTGGACGCTTCGCTTTTCTTATGACGATTTTCACTCAGATTTTGTGTCGGTTACAAGATTGCACGTAACAAACTAGTCTTTTTGCCCTGTACTGTATTATTCCACAAAATGAAGTACCCAAACAAAGCACCCTAGGCGTTGACTCATTGTCTGTGCTTTATTTGACAAAGGTGAGAAACACTTGAATTCGATGTTGCCAGGATGTCCGGGAACTCCGCATCAACCGTAAGTTTGATCCATTCCTTATTTAGAATTATTTCACATTGTTTTCTGCATGTAAAGCTATAGTTATTCTCTAGAAAATGTATTTTTCTTCATATTTGCAACAGTTTTACGTTGTTATCTGTGGGAAAAGTTACCTCGGTTTTCATCTGACATCCATCCATCCATCTTCTTCCTCTTACCTGAGGTCGGGCCACGAGGGCAGCAGCCTAAGCCGGGAAGGCCAGACTTCCCTCTTCTTGGCTACTTCATCCAGCTCCTGGACAAATCCCGAGCTGTTCCCAGGCCAGCTGAGCGAGAGCCTCTCCGACGTGTCCTGGTTCTTCCCCGAGGCCTCCAAACAGTCGGATACACCCTCAACACCTCCCCGGGGAGGCGTCTGGGAGGCCTGACTAGGCGCTCGAGCCACGTCATCCGGAGGGGCAGCGGTTTTACTCCAAGTTTCTTCCGGGTGGCAGTGCTTCTCACTTCATCTCCAAGGGAGAGCCCAGCCAGCCTACGGAGGAAACTCATTTCAGCCGCTTTCAGTCCTTTCAGTCACAACACAGAGCTCACAACCATTGGTCTGACCTTTTGGAACGAATTAATGATGAAAACCATGGTTCCCTGTATTTGAACATATGTGGGTTTTTCTGTTGAATATTTAGACAGATTCTGGCAGAAGCGCATAAATTAGCATTCTCTTGTACCCACTGGGTGGAAAGTGGAAACCTTTGCAAAACATTTGGATGCAGAAGCAAACCGAGGCTTCAAAGTGACGCAAATGTGGACTCAGTGTGAAGAGTACAATGTTTTTTTTTATATAACTCGGATACGTGGCCGATGCTACTGCAGTCTGAAGGTTCGTATATCCGACCTCTACGTTATCAGAAGGCGTCTTTTGCCATGCGAGAGTCGGGGAAAGGTTCTTCTTGTCATCTGAAAATTATTTTAGAAATGTGTCAGTGAAGCGGTTCACCACTCCTGGCTCTGACATCCCTCCACACGCTCCTCGAAATTGCCATAGTCAAGATTTTTGCCCTCTTTCTCCTTAATCTTCGATGCCAAATCATTTGGTTAAGAAAAGGTTGCACAATTTCCTTGAAATTGCTCCAATTGTGCCAGGACTGAGACCACTTATTGGGGCGACGTTTACGTCCGTAAACACACGACACTGGGTGTACGGTCGTGTTTTGTGAGGCGTGCGCGTCCCTTCCCGGACACATGGGCCCAGATAGCGGACTAGTTAAGATCAGCGTGAAACCAATCTTGTGGTTCTCTGCAGCTGTGCAAAAGTTCCTTGGTAAACTTTACTCCCTGACACCTTAAGAGCCGCTCCGGACGTCGGGTTGACAGTCCGGGCTTTCAGCTCAATGGCTAGTGCTGTCAACTCTCATTTTATGGCCCAACGTTTGAGCTCGAGCGGAATGTGGTGCTGACTGAACCAGACGGGTTTCATTGGTCCAGATGAATGTCAGGTTTTGGAGGGTGGGTGTAAGCGATGCCAGCTGGCGCTGTGGTAAACCTCACTCCCTGACACCTTAAAAGCTGTGCTGGACATCGACTTGAGAGGCTGGGCTTTTAGCTCAACGGCTAGCGCTCTCAAGTGTCATCATGCGAACCCAGGTTTGAGCCTGGGTCAAGCGGGGGTGAGCTGACCCAGACGGTTTACACCGGTGCTGTGAGCAGGATGATAGTGAGGTTTTGGGGGAGTGAGTGTAACGGATGCTTGCCGGTGTAGCTTTGGGAAACGTCAGTCCCTGACTACCTAAGAGTCACTCTGGACGTTGACTTGACAGTCTGGGCTTTTAGCTTGACGGCTTGCGCTTTTGACGCTCATTTTGCAGACCCTAGTTCGAGCCCAGGCTGAACCAGACGGGTGACGCGGACACTTGCGTGACACACTAAGTCAAACAAAACCCGAGATTTTGTCCAGATGCTTGGGGCGGAAATACTTCAGGTGTTGTTGAGAAACTATAAGAAAAGGACCAAACGAGGAGCATTTGCATACCTTGCATGGATGTACAATCCACCCACCGTCCCATCACTGCAATCTCTCATCACTTCTATCGCCGTCTCTTTCCAATCTGCATCGCCTTCACCGCCCATCCTCCTCTTGTGTTTCCTCGCACTCCTAACCAATGCATGTTGTCATTCTTCCCCATAATAGCGTCCCTGTGTCTCCACGCTGCTGCTTGTTGCTTGAAACCTCATCTGCACATGTAACACAGGATGAAATTGAGTCGAACAAATGGCTTGAAAGGCCCACGCGCCATATCAAGCCCGGCCCAACAAAGGCAGACAAAACGCCCGTCTTTTTTTTTTTTTTTTTTGCTCCCGCTCAACATCAGAAGTTGATATTTTCAACAGAAGCGTGCGCGGCTGACGTATCATGAATAAAGGAGCGCCACGTTTGCCGCTGTTGTGCTGTTTCTCGCTGTCATTCTGTCTTGAATGGAAAAGTTGAGGCCCATTTGTTTGCGTTAGCTGTTGAGGGGAAATGGGTTTGTTTGATTAGCATTTTGCTAGCGCGTGTCACTTTCGGCAGCATCCTTGCAACAGGGAATGACTCTTTGTCTGGTGAAATGTGTTTCTGCTGCCCTGAGAACAAATATGTGAAATTATCCTGAGAGTAATTGTGATTATGGTTATTTCTGCACACCCTGACCTTGACGTGATTGCCCGTATCTGTGTGTGCATATGTATATACATATATGTCCGGGCCGCAGCCAGACTTTACAATGGCTAATGTGCGATGATAACACTATTTTTGCCATCTCTAAATTGCCTCTCAGCCCACAAAACCCACATCTCACATGCACGCATCCCATTTAGAGCGCCACAGCGCTTGTTGGCAGCTCAGGTAGCCGCCACCTTGCATCTAATGTAATGTGCCTTAATGCGGGATATGTGAAAAGCAGGGTTTTATGGCAAAAGATAGTCATTTAAATAGAGCGACCCTGCTGGGCCCCGCATTGCAGGGTGTGGAGTTGATGTACGAGAACAAAGAGCGGTAAAAAAAAGCTAGAAATCAACTTTCCTGTGCGTTGCACTGTGGCTGGTCTGCATTACATCCCGGCTGTTTTGTTCTTAGCTGTTGTTACCGCTGCGTGCGACTGGGCCTCCTGGCATCTACACAGGAGGCCTGTTGCATCCACTCTGAGTATGGAAGCAGTCTCCATCGTGAAAGGCCTCGCTTGGTGATGATGTTTTCATGGCTTTTTATATTTGATTACACAGCAATGCCACTGGGTTCTGCCAGGAGCAACTCCCAGACGTGAGGCATCCTGTAGATTCTCGCATTTCATGTAAAACGCCACAGATTTGTTTTTCCATGAAAATGTTGCCTCGTTTCTCATACACTGTCTCAGTTATCATGTGATATTAACTCATTCAGTCCCGGCTATTTTTCAAAAGACAACCATTTTAGACCATTTTGAATGATCTTTTTGTTTTTCCCGAAAATTGTGATGGATGTTGAAATTGTAAAAAATATTTGCAGTTTTCCGTCTGTGTCATTATAATAGGGCAAGAAGAACACTAACGCTGAGAAATGGTTGTGCTAGCATTTTACCAACATTCATTCATCCATTCATTTTCTATGTACGTTTGTGTGCAGGGGTATGCTGGAGCCTATCCCAGCTGACTTCGGTCGAGAAGCAGGGTTCACTAGAGGTTCATTATACTTCACCAGTCAATCCTGTTTCATTTTGCCTCCATTTTGCTTTTCTGAATCCAATAGCTGAAGTCAGATCATCACCTTTTTTTGCCTCCATCATCTAAGAAACTGGTTAGAATTGACCCAGCTGGAGGTCAGAGCTCCCATGGGCCCTTAACCAACTCCCCCAACCAAGAAGCAGTACTTTGCCGGGGACCTCTTCTGCTCATTAATCATGTGTAATTAGATGGCGAGGAAGTATATTGTTTGTCCTAATGAGGGCTCAATAGAAAGACCGGGCCTCGGCTGGCTCCTCTGACTCTGCTGTGAAACGATGTGCAAAATGTCACTGAAGTCGGAAGATCTAATTGAGAGGCAAACGACGCCCTGTCCCGCCCACCAAGACAATAAAAACACAGGAGTGCCTCTTTTAGCAGGTACAGTGCAACCGCGGTTAGTGTCGCTGATCCATTCCAGAAGGTCCCACTTTAAAAACTGATTTCCAGGCAAGAAAAAGATTTGCAAACAAAAAAAAAGATTTGCAAGCAAAAACGAGATTTGCAAACAAAAAAACGATTTACTTGCAAATCCGGAAGTTTTGTTTGCAACTCTCTCTCTTTGGATACAAACTCACTTTTTGGATGAACTGCATTTTTTCGGATGCAAATCACAAATCTTTGCATACGCATTCGGATTCAAAGCGCTCGGTGCCTGTTATGGGCAGGGCCTCCTCTGGACGATGTTAGGAACTAAGCCATTTTTCACAGACCTTTCAAGGCACGCAGGATATTGTGTTGTATGGTTACAGTATATAAACATGGAACCTACCCAAGGAAACATTCAACAGGAAAAAAAGTTTGTTTCTACCTTTTTGCATTCTTTAGTAATCAGCAGTAGAACATAGGTAAGTTTCAGGAAAATATCAGTTCCCAACTAGAACAGGGAGAAAAACAGCTTTTTGGGAAAAGATACATTTCAAGCATAACTTTCACTTTGACACAAATATTTTTTGCTTTTGTGAAATATGTAAACAACTATACCACAACATAGACAGGACAAAAAGGGGTTGTTTTACATCAGTATAACAATTGATTTACAAATATAACACCATTATTTACAATTTTCACCTTTGGAACTGACCTATGTGTGTGCACTTGCGTCATAATGTCCCTACAATGCGTCATTTCTTGTGCGTGGTCGCCAGTGTACCAGCCGCCTTCATGCGGGGCTTTGTCTTCATGTGTGTTTCTCCTTCCTCTCATGATGCACTTCTGCCACCTATTGGCCGTTTGTATGGTATTAAAATTGCTCTCAAACCTAATCCATTGGTGAGGAGTTGCATCAGCATCTCCTTTAGGCTCTCATGCAAAAAACCCCATCAAAAACATATAACGACATCTTTGGGATTGAATGAGCTAATTGTTAGCATATTAACATTATTAGAGCCCTCTAGACATGAAATAACACCCCTATAGTCACCTGTGAGTGGTGCTTGTGTGGTCTGGTCTGGTGCTTGTGTGTCTCACCGAACATTACAGTAACATTACTGACACCTAGTGACCAGTGTACCACAGCAACATCTTTGAATGTGTCTTCTCTATGTGTATTTTAGTTCATTTTGCCATTTTTAGGCTGAAAAATTCTTAATTTAGGCAAGAAAAGTAAAACTTGCTTAAACAAGCATTTTTTCTTCCTTTTATGCTGAATCACAATGATTCATTCACTCATTTATTTATTTTTGAAAAGCCGTGAGCGAGTGAAGTGGCAAAGTGGTGAGGGACGGCTGGAATTTGTTGCAGAAACCCGAAGACGTTAACACTTTTTGAACAGTTTTACATGCAGAAAACAATTAGAAATGCACGTGAATGATGAATGAAAGGGATAAATGAACCTTCACCTTGACTGAAGACTTGATTGTTGACAAAGACAGCAAGAGCCACACGGAATCGTGTTTCTCACCGTCTTCATCAAAATGCTGGCACTTGCACCTTCCTTTGGCACCATAGCGGCTTGTTTTGCAGCCCTGCTCAATAAGAAAAGCAGAGACGCGTTGCATAACGGTGTTAGTTAGCAAGGAACGACAGAGTCAACCGCTGATGACCACATAGACGGGCAATGGAGGTGGGGGGAAATGACTCCCGTCATTGGTCCAACTGAATGAAATCAAAGATGCGGCATTGCGGTCCCAGCAGCGGAGAGTCGGGTCGCATTAGCTCTCATTCTTAGCGGCCCCAGCGTGGATCCCATCCACTCATGACTTGAGCTTCCGTGGTTTGTTGAGATTTAAGTGCCACCTCAGTCCCATTATCTTCAGCCCCGGCTGCGAGTTTATTGGTGCAGGCAAGATTCATGATGGAGTGTTATTTTTACTTTTTTTTCTCTGGTGAGGGAGGGGTAATATGTCAGCGCCAGAAGTGGAAACAAAGTGTACTCACGGGGCAGATGGGGGGGACTATGCACCTTTAAAAATGGAAGTAATATTTGGGTACGTTGTTCACTCTGTCATGCGCCTCCACTCTTCTTCTTTTCTTGGGGGGGGGCATCACTCTCTGCTCACCCCAGAGCAGCTAATTATGATTCACATGTCGCACACGCCACACACACAATAATCAGGAAACAGGATTAGAATATTCCAAAGGCCTGCAGGGGGGGTCATCTCGTTAGAAAGTGTGTCTCTTTTTGTGAGGTGGCGGGGGTGTCGGTGTACTGCGTGGGCTTATGTGCCAGTGCATGTGGCACGGGCAAATGTCTGTAAGTGAGAGGTGGGTGGCTTCGGGGCATGGGGGGTTGGTGGTGTGCGATGGCGGGAGTGAGAAAAATCTACAACACTCCCATGCTGTGCCTTCCCCTTGAAACCACCCCCCCCTCGCCGGCCCGTCAATGCGCTTCACACGTTGGGTGTCACCTTCCTGGCACGCCGGCGTGGCCGCCTGTTGGGGGTGTCAGAGGCTTGGTTGGTGGGGGGTTTTCAGGGAAGAGGCGGAGGGCAATTGAGTGACATCTGCTCTGCTGAGATGGTGAGGGAGGTGGGGCGGTGTTCAGGCAGGCTCCTGGCATTGGCAGCTTTGGGTGCGTTGGCACAAGGCAGACTTCATGCAGCAGGGGTGACGGCACCGGCAGCAGGCAGTGGATAGCCTTCACGGAGAAGCGTTTGCTCGAACAGCATGACATCTCCTGGAATGAAAGCACACGCACACGCACACGCACACGCACTGGTGCATGCTTCCATGCACACAAAGTGAAGCACTTGACTATTTCGCACCTGACCTCTGTGTCCCGCGCGGAGATGCCATTCAAAGACGCTTTCCTTGTTTGGGGACCGTGTCAGCGCCACATCAGGGTTCATATCTGCTGCCAATTACTTCCCTCAAGCTGTCTTTTATCCTCTCTCTCGTCAGGTTCCCGTAAACCAAACACTGCTAATGAAGCATGAAACTTGACATCTGCAGGAACGCAACCTCAGTGTGAGCCGCCGTGTCACCTGCCGCACGCCAAAGAGAATATCGAAGCACGCGGAGTCAACTTCAATCCAGGGATGAGTGCTCATAAAGTGCTTGCTTTTAATATGAGAATCAAGGTAGAAAAAGTTTAGAATACAAGAGAGATTGCAGTTTGGGGAAAAAATGCAAAGATGACTGACGCTGCTTAGATTGTATCCAAATGAATCCACCGTTCTTCTCCATCTTCTTCTCAGAAGATGTCCCCCCCCTCATCCTTCATATCATGCGGTGGAGCCGCTGTGACGCCGATGCGGTGTAAATTGATTTCCTGGAAGATGTGATGGATGAATAGGGAATGAACATCTTCATCGCTGACCCCACCGCCGATTGCTTCCCTCCCCGCCCGAGCCGACGGATTGACAAGGCCGCTAACGAGTGCCGTCGCCAGTCGTGTTATAATTTCAGCCTCAGTGCCAAGGTAATGAGCTTCTAAAAGGGTGGGGGGTGTGTGGGTGGTAAATAAAAAAAAAGGAGACAAAGCACATGAAAGTAGATGAAAAAGCAGTTGAGGTTATCAGGGGCTGAAGACGGGCCGTTAGATTGTTTATCCTCCGCCTTGATGGACGTCCTTCAAGCAGCAAGCGCGACGTTTCAAAAGAGGCCATAAAAGGTAATTTGCACGGAAAGTATTTCATGTAAAAGCGCAGCAGATTATGCAAGCGGGCGGACACGCATGCATTTGTGATGCGAGTTGCATTTGGGCAAGCACGCCGGGCAGGATTGTTGTTACTCCTCCTCGAGGGGGAAGGACGGGGCCCGCTCTTGTTTATTTGGATGATTAGGAGGTGACAATATGTTGCTGATGATCACTTTTATAATCAGCTCGCATCACAATTTATTCAACCTTGATTAAAGACTTGCAGTCCCATTGACATCTTCTGACGCTGCCTAACAAGATGAGACGGTACTCTTGATTAATGCCAGTCAGCAAGTCGCTGTGGCTCAAAGGACAGGCCAGCGTCACCACGGGGGGAATGTCACCACTGTTCCTGATCCGCTCCATGCTCAGGACCTTTTGGATGAATTATTTTGCAAACGTGAGACTGATTCACGGGTTCATTAGTATACGTAATAAGAACTAGATTTGTTTTTGCCTAAGAGACAGGGTGAGGAGCTCGGTCATCCGGGAGGAGCTCAGAGTAGAGCCGCTGCTCCTTCACATGGAGAGGAGCCAGTTGCGGTGGCTCGGCCATCTAGTCCGGATGCCTCCCTGGTGAGGTGTTCCGGGCATGCCCAGCCGGGAGAAGAGCCCGGGCAGACCTAGGACACGCTGGAGGGATTATGTCTCACAGCTGGACTGGGAACGCCTTGGTGTCCTCCCGGTGGAACTGGGGGAGGTCGCAGGGCACCGGGAATTCTGGGCTTCCCTACTGAGACTGCTGCCCCCGCGATCCGGACCCGGATAAGCGGAGGAAAATGGATGGATTTGTAGAAAATTGATGCACGGATGAGGCATGGCTACTGTACCTCCAGAAACCGACTGACAAACTGATTTGACCTCGACTGTGTTCACATTTTTCATTTTCCGCTTGTTTGGTGTCGTTAAATGAACTGTGGCACAATTGCTCCGCAACTGTGTTTGGGTTGGTCAAGTGTGAACACTGGGATCCGAGCCCTGGTTGGGGACCAAGCAAGTGCGCAGATCAGTTCGCTTCAGCTCAGGTGTGAACAATGCATACTGAATGAGCCACTGTAACTGTGAATGCTCACTAATGCAGATTTCCACAGATTTGTGAACAATATTTGAAAGTTTGCGTGCTAAGAAAAAGTTGTAGACCTTTATGTACAGCTCATGAAAAATGGGAGCCAAAAGAAAAGTGTTGCGTTGACTCTATTCCTCAAAGTTCTGGTGTATACTTGAAGGTGCACTCTGGTTATGTTGCCACATGTGGCGCCACATGGAGCAGTGGGGTGGTCCACTCAATTAATGACCGGCTGCTGTTTTACAGGCATTCTAGTGAGGATAATGTGTGTTTAGTGGCCTGCTGTGGTGTGTTCATCCTTTTTGACCAATGAAGCTGAGCTAATTCATCCTTTCCTCATGTGCAAGAGTGTTTGCAGTCACCGTGCTCGCACAAGGCTGTGTTGTTGTTGTTGTTGCTCCGAGTGCCCCAGTGCGGGTTTGAGGGCCACTGAGTATACGACCTCTCCTGCAGCATAGACGAAGCAACTCAGCAGGCGGCCAATTCATGCCAAAGCCTGGCCATCCTGCTGTTTGGAGAACGTGTCCTCTCTAAATGCCCAACTCATTCACCTCCATGACTCCTTACACATGCACTTGTGGCCATGGGGTGTCCCACCACCGGGCCATCCCTCCCTCCAATGTTAACTTGCAGTAGTAATTCCAGTTTCTCAACAATAAAAAGTCCCCCACTCGTGCATCTCAAAGGCAGACTGCACAAGTGGTCCAAGTACACGCTAACAAAATGGTAGCTGTCCATCACACACTGACCCTGTTTTGTACTGACTCAGCAAAACAGTAGCTCCTGTCTCCCCTCTCCGCTTATTACACGTCGATTAGAAACACAAAGTGGCATAAAAAGGTGTCTAATGCAATTACCCTCGTTAAAGCTTTTAATAGTGTGCTGCACCTCCAAGATGTATGTGCCAGCAGGCCGCTGACATTAAATCAATAATCAGTCTGTCACGCCTGCTTGTTAATTGGCTGCTTTGCATTTCATTCACCAACACGCTAAGATTGATTATTGGTGGCTGTCTTGTGAAGTGAGGCTTGGGTTTATAGTGATGTGTGTAATGGAGTATGTGCTGTGTTGTTTTCATGTGCATGTACACCGCTTCTAACGTGCCACATACGCTACTGATGAAAGAAAAGCATTTTTATTGAGTAGACAGATGTAGCAATTACTTGATGGAATCCAAATATTGGGGATTGTCGTCAAACACCTGACCAGGTCACCTTCATCTGACCTGCATCATGGTGTCCTGTTAGTGCTCATTAGGACTCCGTTAAGAACGGTGACTCTCATTGCCAGCCAGATAAAGAACACATGACCCGTGACCTCGTGGTCAAGGGCTGGGCCTCATAGGGAGACCTCCTACACATGACCAGACTTCACGCCAGCTCTGTTTATGCACAAACACGACTCAAACACAACCCCGCATTTAACTCATTCCATACCAAAGACATAGTTAAACGTTTTATGAACCCGAACGCCCCATCCCAACAACGTATTTACATGTTTTACGTTTTTTTGAGCGAGAGACTAAAAGAGGTGATTTTAAGCCATTAAAGCGCCCACTTGGTGGCAGAAGTGCATTTTATATTTTTTAAGAGCTCGGCAGAGATCATGTGGACAAGAAACACACATGACAGGTGGGAGGAAGTGGGAGAGCGTAGAGGAGTGTAGCATGCAGAAGGTTACGCATTGTAGGGAAATTTTTACACATTCACACACACACACACACACACACACACACACACATAGTTCACTTCCAAATGTGAAAACGGTAAATTGTTCATGGTGTTTTATTTGTATACAGTCAAACCTGTCTTAGCGGCCACCTTTATAGAATGGCCACCTGCCTATAGCAGCCACTGAAAAATCCCCCGCAGCAAATGTACATGTTATAGACCTTGTGTATAGCAGTCACCTGTCCAACGCGGCCAGCGGCCACCCATTTTGTCTCCCTTGGTCAATATCTGACCGCATATAGCGGCCAAATTACCAACTCAAGTAGAAGCTTCATGCACGAAAAAGTTTTGTTTTTCAATCAATGAAGCCGTCGTGTGTAGACTTTAATTACTGAGTCCTAGCTCAGTCACAATCATTCACAAGATCCACACAAACTGTCAGTTGTTGCACATAAAAAAGCCGTCTTCTTTTGAGCTTGCTATTTCCTGGTCAAACATGTAACTTTAAGAGCATTTGCACCAAAACATTACCGCAAAGTATGCTGGGAACAGGACGTGCTCCCAGCGACGCTACAATGAAAAAAACATACGCTAGCGTGCATGCGGCAGCGGGAGCAAAACTGAGTTGGGTTGTACTTAATTGAAGTATTTTAGAATGTACTCACGTTATTTTTGATAAATCCTCATCCACAAATCCATCAAAGTCCTCATCTTCTGTATTCGACACAAACAAAGCCGTCTTCTTTTCCGTTCGCTACTAGTCTGTTAACTTGTCAGTGTTATTCAGCTCCGAAGCAAAGAAGGAAACTTCTCCTGTTGCTTCTGCCAACTTTATTTATTGAACGCGGCCACCAGACAGCAGCTCAGAACACACACACATCTCTCAGCATCGTCTCTCCTTCCTGCTTGCCCACAAGGCAAAGGTTAAACAAGCCCCACTACATAGCTGTCCAGCCAATGCCTGTAAGAAATGACACCGTTTATTTCCTGGTGTGCACTGGTCAATACTGTAATGCCGCTTGTTGTGGGGAAGGAGAGACTCACGTCGCCGATGCACTTTAATGGCTTTATTAACAGCGGAGAACACTGCAGGACTTTACATCCACGCCAACATAAACACACTTCCCAACTCTCTCCAAACTCACAGCTAGCACTGAGCCTAGCTCTCCTGCTCGGGACGCCCACCGTCACTTCCTGTCACTTCCTGATGAACTAAAGCTGTAATGACACGTATAAAAAGTAAAATATTAAAAACAAGCGTAAGACATTACTAGCACAGCTTTGTTCTGTGGGTGGTGGATATGTTCTATCAGTTATTATTAAGCCTCTAGCTTCCTTTTAGTAAGTAAAAACCTTGGCTATGATTGCACTACATTGTCATGTAGACCTACAAAGTACACTTGGAAGAACAAGAGGTGAATAAATGTATTGCAACTGATGTGAAACTGATGAGGGGTAGGATTAAATAAGCTTTGCTTCTTCCTACTCCTTTTTGGACATGCAAAATTGTGAATTGTACTATGTGATGTGCTACTGTTTGACTCATGCATGTTCAGGGTGAATTAAAACCATAAACCATGATAATAACAAGCCTGGTAGTGCTGAACAACTTTTATCTGCAGTCCGCAGTGCCCTCTACTGGTCAACATTATTATTTTTTTCCCTTTTTTTTTTCCTCTACTGGTCAACATTCAAACTGGACGCCAACCTGTCTATAGAGGCCACCTGTGGCCGCTATAGACAAGTTTGACTGTATTTATTTTGATGTAAAACTACCCTTTTTTGTGTTGTTTATGTTGGTATAGTTGTTTAGATGTGAAATGTATCTTTACACAATAAGCTGGTCTTCTCCCGTTTCTAGTCAGGAGCAGATATTTTCCTGAAACTTACCAATGTTCTACTGCTGATTACTAAAGAACATAAAAAGGTAGAAACGTGTTCTGATGAAAGACGGGACTCTAATCTTTCTTTTGGTAGTTTCCATGTTTATATAGCCGTAGAACACAATGTTCTGTGTGCCTTGAAAGATGGGTCTACAATGGTCTAAAATGGCCGCTGCTGAAGGGGTTGTCTTTTGACAAATGTCTGGGATTGAATGAGTTCAGTCCGATTACAAAAATAATGACAAATGTTGTGCTTGTCTCCTGTCAAGTGAAAGGGAAGGAAGAAATGAAGAATGCCCTGCATGTTTGATGCCAGCGCTGAGTCTTCTACAAGTGAAGTGGAAGGTACGAAACAAGCTGCTCAACCTTGGAGGGATGGCATTGAAATCTCCATGAGGCCTTCATGAATTGCAATTCATGCTGGTGAATAATGTATTTTCTGCTAAATTAAAACAATATATATTTTTAAAAGGCAAGTCAGAGAGTTATGAGTCAGTTTCTGATCTCCGGCCCCACCCTGGCCCAAACTCCCAAAGATTACGCAAGTACTTTTGCCTTGTGTGATGCCTCAGCTTCCATCGAGGAGAACATTTGTCATCGTCTGATGCTGGTCCCCCTTCCCGGAGATATTTTACATCCAAAATTCCAAAATGGAATGTGTGAAAAAATGGTTCTAAAATGCGAGGCGCTGAGGATGGCATGCAGGGATCCATCACAGGATGCCTTTGTAACACCTTCCCAATGACCGTGTAGCTCACGGGGTTCAGCCAGCCCCGCGGTTCGCCATGGCCTCAAACCAAGGTCCTTCAGAATGAGAGTCAAGAATTAAAAGCCCAGACTGTCAACTGAAGGTCAAAGTCTACCAGCGTACAATTGCACAACCTGGCATTTGTTACCCTCACCCCCCAAACTTTACCCTTACCCGGGTCATGGCACAAATGTAAACCCGCCTAGTTCAGCCATCCCCTCACTCGGTTGTAGGCTCAAACCAAGGTTCTTCAGAATGGCAGTCGAAAAACGGTAGACGTTGAGCTAAAAGCTCCGACTGCCAATTTGACGTCCTGTTGTACTCTTCAGGTTGAGAGCGTGAGGTTTGTCGCTGCACTGTCGCAGGCATGACGGCTGACCTCCTCGCTGTTCCTATTCCTCAACGAACCAGGGCGAGTTGGCCCCGCTGCCCTGGTTCTACCACCTGACGGACGAGCAAGACTCACCAGTGGTATCTGTGATTCATCAGTCCGCAGGAGCATCATCGCTGGTTTCATTTTTATGCCACTCATAAACGGTTGAACGGTGAACGGTTGGTTACGGGAACTTAACGAGATTTCCAGAAGATCTTTCGAATTTATCACGCCACAACTTTACAAAGTCCATGTATGGCATGCCTGCTCACTACCGTCGGTGTTTTTTTTGGATGTAAGAATTGTGGATCTTAACCGGAGAAAGGCAACAAACAGAATATTTTTGTTTTTTGGGAGCTCGAGACCTACTTCACAATCACAGCTCCTCTGCTGCCACCACTTCACAGACACCTGTTTCATGAGCAGAGCAGTTCCATGCCACATTCTCCCATTTTCATTTAATTATAGCCAATGTCCAAGGGGTCCATCACAACAGCGTAGGCGCGGTCTAGATGGAGGCTGCGGAATCCGAGCATGTTGGCCAAGAGGAGAAGAATGCAGATTTAACTTGTAAACAACCTGAGATTGATGGAGTATTTTACTTCTAGAAACCTACTACATTGCCCCACGAGGATGCAACATCATTCCAAAAAAACCTTCAATGAGCACAATCGGACCCCTAAGGAGTCTAATAACAATTTAAAAAATGATTTCTTTCAAGCATAAGCACATCGTCAGGAACGCATAGAACCGAAAATTGGAACCGAAAAACAATCTCAATTGACGCTCCAATTAAATGTGCCATGGAACGCCTTTACGCTGTAGTTTTGCTCTGCTTTATTTTAGCAGCATAAAGCTTTGCACATGTACTGTTAGAAGGTTATTACACGACTTTCTTGAGTGTTTAGGCTTGATCAGCCTATTTTCCAGGAGAATAGATAAAAGGGATTTGTTCAAATATTTTCCTGTGCTGTTCTGCATTTACTCTGTACTCTGAATAAAACACATTAGAAACCAATTTCAGACATCAATCTTTAATTCTAAGTAGAAATCATGACACATTTATCAGAGAAAATATTGTTAATTTCACAACAAAAGTAGACATGCTTTACATGGAACATTTCAATGTCCAAATATAGACACTTTTTTACAACATAGCCGTGCTAGCGCAAAATAAAAACATGAACAGGCTTCATTTATGTTTTGGTAAGCTTCCTGACTCTATAAACGTCAGAGTGATAGGGATAGTACACATTGTTAGAACAACAGTTTCACATCCTACTCAAGTCAAGTTGAAGACAGCAAACGCTACCCTTGATCTGAGCCATGCACGTACACGTACAAGTATGCGCACGTTTGGATGTATACACATGTATGTATTAGCAATTGATGTGCTACAAAGAGGGGGTAGGATTAAATAAACTCTGCTTCTTCCTACTCCTTTTCGGACATATGCATGTTCGAAATAAATTTAACCAAACCAAACAATTCTAAGAGAGAAAATCACGCCCTACTCTACACTGACTTTTTGCTGTGCACATAAAAACTGTCTCTTCTGCTGCCTTTGTTGCAGGTTTTGCAGTTGTCACAATAAACATGACTCCTTGACTCACATTGTAAAATCCAACATTGTCCCAGCGCTTAGTTTGTGTCAGGTGCAAACAAACGAAGGCCTCATCATGCTGCTGGCTACCTATGATTGGTCCTGACGGATATTCAGATGCTGGTGGAGTAATTAGAGAGCCTGAGGGTATGAACAGAGATGAGGCCTTCTGCAGAGCTTTCTTACAACATGGCTTAGCTAATTGCAAGCAGATGCATAGTCAGAAAGTAGCCGTAAAGAAGCTGGCATCCATAAAAGACCACTCAAACCCACTCAAACAGCCCTTACCCCCAACATTCTTGCAGCTGATGCCTTAGATCCCACTCAGATGCACCTTACGCCACAAAAAGCCAAAACCATTGCCGACAAATACCCAGGTGGCTGGCACCAAGTAAACAGAACAAATGTTGTTTACACTGTACGACATGCAGCCAGAGAGGAAAAGCTTGTATTTTCTCTTTCTCTGGAGAGGACGCTAAAAGAAAAGCTGCAAAAGTGCATAGTGTGATCAGAGTTTCCCAAAAATGGTCCTCGAGTGAACCTTCTTTGTGCACATTCAAACTACGTCTCCTTCAACATAAAACACGATTATTAGTGTGGAGCCTCACTGGATTAGCAAACCCATCTATGGACCCTCATAGAGATTCCTTTATTATTCTTAATAATGTGTTTATAATATGGATTATTACAGTATGATCCGCAGTTATTTGCGGATCAGCTATTTCTACATTTTGCAACTAATTCACATATTCGGTTGAGTCAGGATCATTTGCCTACTTATTTTTACTGCAATTCCACATTGTCAGTGACAACATTTCCATAATTCCCACTGAAAATGAACATTCTTGACCAATACCAAATTTCTGATGTTTCTCAACTCCTTCTACACATTCCAATGTCAAAACACTCAGAATTTTCCATATTTCAGAAATTTCCAATGAAATGAATGGCTCATTTTTCAAAGTTCCACGGCTCTGAACTGAAACATTCCACTGTCAAAATACAGTATTCATCTCATTCAGGACACTCACGTCAACAACTTTCTCTGCGTTCTGAAAACTCTGTAATTTCACCTTTTTCGTATGACAAATACCCGCCTGCCGCACGGTGGCCTAGTGGTTAGCATGTTGGCCACAGGGTCAGGAGAAAAACTCTGTTTTTTCATATTTCCACATTTTCTGGAACACAGATTGTTTGTGCACAAAAGTAGTAAGAATTCTTACTACTTTTACATTGCTTAGCATGTTAGCACGTTAGCTATTGTCCTCATGGTAAATGTACATATTTATACAGCAGATGTACACATGGCATGATGGAAAAATCACTATACTGTAGATCTCCCTAATATATTTCAGTCGTCAGTGCTACCTTGGTAGGTACTAACATATGAACCGTTAGGATGTTAGCATTTTAGCAATTGTTGTCATTTTAAATGGTATAAACCTTCATAACATGATGTCAAATCACTATACATACGTATATATATATATCACTATACATATATATATTTTTATTTATTTATTTGCCATAGCACTTTTGATACTGAGCGCTATCTCGGTAGGGGGTTGCATGCTAATTATTATTAGTATGATACCATTTTAGCCACTCTCTTCATTTGAAATAGTGTATACCTTCGTGATGAAAAATCAAAATAGAGCTTCCCTTGCACTTTCAATGAATAGTGCTATATTGCAAGCTAATGCATGCTGTTAGCACGTTAGCATTTTTGTCATCTTCCTCAATTAAAAAATATATACCTACACGGTATAATATAAAAACACTATTAAGCTTCCTTAGCACGCTTTGTATTTAATGGTTTCTTGCTAGATGCTAGCATGGTAACTTTCAGCATTTTAGCCATTCTCCTCATGTTAAATGTCGTGTGCATAGATGTTTTCTACTTCCTTTTGTCAACAGATGCTAACCATTCTAACGTCAAAATCTTCAGCGCGTTCAGAACTCCTAGGTTGTTTTTCCCCTTTTTCATAACTCTACATTTTCCATAATTCTACATTTTCGATAACTGGAAATTTTGATAACATTTCATGTTAGCGTCAGTTCTTCAGCATTCACAGGCAATTTCTACAGAACTTCCATTCCCAAGTTTTTATGTCACATATACGTTCCTGTACATATAAGATCACAAGTGTCAATAGTAACCTTAAAAAGCAAGGCAAACACCGTCCTTACTGAAATGATGGAGTAATGCCAAGGTGAGTTGTGCCACATTTGTACCTCATGAATGCCACTTTTTAATGTTCAGAACTGTCACACAACTGTGAAAACGTCACCTAAATGATAATATTAATACATTAAAACACCCATATCTTTAACTCATTCAATACCAAAGACGTAGTGATACCTTTTTATAATCTCGAACGCCCGATCCCAACAACGCATTTATACGTATACGCATTTAACGAGGTGATGACGCAACTCTCCACTAAGGCATTTCAGCTCAGAGCAATTTTAAGTCATAAAAACGGCCACAAGGTGGCAGAAGTGCATTTGATAAGCGCTCGGCAGGGATCATGTGGATGGAAAAATCACACATGACAGGAAGGAGGAAGTGCGAGCGCGTGGAGGAGTGTAGCGTGCAGAAGATTATGCATTGCAGGGACATTTTAACGCACGCGCACACACACACACACACCCACACACACACACGCACACACACACACGCACACAAACAGTTCAATTGTCCAAATGTGAAAATTATAAATAGTTCATGGTGTTATATTTCTAAAGAAATTGTTATTTTGACGTACAAACATTGTATTGTTTATGTTGTGGTGTAATGGTTTAGATATTTGAGTTGTCACAAAAGCAAAAAATATTTGTGTCAAAGTGAAAGTTATGCTTGAAATGTATCTTTTCACAAAAAGCTGGTTTTCTAGTCAGGAACTGATATTTTCCTGAAACTTACCTATGTGCTAATGCTGATTACTAAAGAACAGAAAAAGGTAGAAACAAAGTTCTTTTTTCTGATGAAAGACGGGCGTGTAATCTTTCTTTGGGTAGGTTCCATGTTCATATAACCATAGAACACAATATTCTGTGTGCCTTGAAAGATCGGTCCAAATGGTCTAACATGGCCGCTACTGAAGGGGTTGAATTTTGAAAAATGCCTGGGATTGAATGAGTTAACGTCCACTGATGACGTGTGTGACTGCATGAAAGTCTAACTGAGTACTTTTACTTTATGTAACTTCTGGTGTATATTCTTCTTTTCAAATTCAAGCAACTTTATTTCTCACACCAAAGAGGCCCATTGGTTGCGCCAGCTTGTGAATGAGATGCACTTACAATAACACTTATGACATATGAATTGTAGACCATAAAGTACTATAGTAACCACAATAATAGCTGGCCGTCTTTTGAGATAAGTGTGTCTGGTTGAATTCTGAAATGTACAACCTCAAGGTTTTACTGTGTTTCTTGTTGGTCTTCTTGAGTATTGAGGAAGACCAATATGAATGAGTGGTTGTTCAGAACAAAGAGATTACGTGTCTGCAAGAAGGACAGGCAATTGATATGCTCGATGCTTTAGAAGGTGTGAGACAAGAACTTCTGGAGATGAACATATTTTGCTCCTTGTAGCTCAGTCTGGTTAAGCTGGCAGGCGGGTTTGGTGAGAAACTGCATTTGGATAGAAAATCCTGTGATGGTGATGTCACACCTGGGAATGCTGGAACACTACGAGCTTGTACAGTACCACTACAAGGCAATTTTGGTGAGGTTTCATCGGCAGCAAAGCGGACAAATGGACCTTCGCAGCCTGGCCGCCGTCTGTCTTTGTTTACCCTGGAAGGCAACGAGACAAATGAAAGTTCAAAAGTCAAACGGCTGTCCGGGGTCACCCCAGGGTCATTGATTTAACCGCCAGGAGGTCACCTAAGAACTGGTTGGGGAAAAAATTCTATTTGTTGAGTTTGTCAAATGGGCTGCTGACTGGCAATGGAAAGAAGAAGTAATTATCTCCATGGAAACCTGGGAAGTCTTACGACTCCGCCTCTAAAGGTGCCCAAAATTTAGATTTTAAAATGTTTTCATATATATGAGGTGTCAGTATACACCATCAAGAACGTTTTTAATTCTGCTATGGCTGGAGGACCTAGCCTCTGTCAACTGCATGAGCCGGGTCCGGTTCAATGTTCAGGATGCAAACACTCAAATGGGACACATTAAATCAAAGGTTTGCTATTTGGCTGACTGTATCACACGATGACTACATTCTGGAGAGCCATGTGGAGAACACCGAGTCACGTTTCAGACCGAACTACTGTGGGATACATACTGACTGAGACATAAATGTAAACCGTCCCATGCACAAAGAACGAGTGTCCATTAAAAGGCAGTAGTCCAGTGGTGGGATAGCTGGGCTGGTCTGTTGTCTGGCAAGGCTTTATGCTGGAGATGTGGTCATATCAGCGCACACTCTCAGTGGTTCTGAGGGCACTGGAGTTGAAACGGTGGACCCAGGAAAAGTGACCAGGTCTCGGCCCCATGAAGGAGCACTGGCAGGACGGCAGCGTTGTCGACCCGGGTGTTCGGTGCGGCCGATGTCATGACATCTCCATAGAGGTCTCCAAATGCCTTTCATGACACCAGCAGCCAGTCCTCGCCATCTGTTCACTATGTTATGCTAGGTTAAGTGGAGACCCTTAATAAGTAAAAAACAGCTGTTTCCTGAGGCTCCAGATTCCCAACAACTGCTCCAGTGTAAACAGCGCATTGTGAGCAACGGTGCTTCTGTCAGGTGCGGCAGGTGGAGCTCCAAAGTCAACTGGAAGACGTGGAAGGCAGTGGAGGAGCTGTGAAGACCTGTCAATCACCGCCTGTCACCGCCACTGGTTGAAACTTTGCTATTGACGTCTGTCATGCTTTCACTCCTGACGTGGAGCATCTCCATCCTGGACAGAACAATCAACATCAACTCAAAGCTGAGCCGGCTGCTCTGAAAAATTGGGAAAAAAATACCCGATCTCCATTCACGTGAACATGCAAAGTCATTTCTAAATGGTGACAGTTTTTCGTTACCACGATGGCCCGACCCCCGGCTTGGCTCCACTGCCCATGTTCTACCCTCTACCCGAGCCACGCTGGCTGTCACTCATCAGCTTGTGGGACTTTCTTTTTGACTTGTCTTTACTACATGCATGAAAGTAGGGTGGCGTCTTTCCATTCATTTTACTAATACTTGTACTACCACTAATAATTCAAAAACAGTGCAATTGCTTTAAAATGTAAGCAACTGAACACGGGGTGTGTGAAAAAATCACTCCAGAGAAAAGCTGTCTCAGTTCTTTGTTTTGCACAATCGTGAAGCCCTACTGATCCGGTACTTTCCACCTTGCCTGGTAACTTCCAACCCTGTGACATTGATATCATTTCAAAACAGACCTGAACAAAAAGATGCGGACGATGGAGGGAGGCTGATCCAGCTTGTAATTAGTGGTCAAAACTGGAGGAGAGAGAACGGGGCCACATGGTTTGGGCATCTGTGGGTTAGCACACACACACACACACACACACACACACGGCCCGCTGGTGTCGGGGCGTCTGGCTGTGTCAGCCCGAGTAGGCCACTGGCCAGCGCCTCTGTCCCTGTCATGTGGCCTGTTAATGAGGAAGTCACATATGGACCAGAGACCCTCATTAGGGAGATACACACACACACACACACACACACACACACATAGGTGCATGTGAAAGCTGATGGGCCAAGAAAAAAGACAAAAAACCCCCACCCACTCCCCCTTACAGTTATATGTGCAGAGGGTGTCAATGTCAGGTTCGCTCTGCACTAAAGACGTATTGTTTTGTTGTCCTTCTTTTGTTTTTCCAACAATAGACCGTCCCACAAAGTTGCTTTGGCAGACAGTTGCAGGGAAGGACCCTCGAAAGCAGAACTCAAATCCCCTCAAACTATCACTTCCTTATTCCGTGACGGTCAGGCGGTTAAGGGATGCGATACCAGTGGCGGTTCAGCTGCAGCTCAGCCCAATCCGCTTGTCCCACCTTTGCTGTGCATAAAATGGGGGCATCCCTCTTTTTCACTCTGGCCTCTCACCAGCTGGTGCCCCCCCGCCGCATGCTCCTGAATGGGGCCTGTCACTCGGCCGGGCCCATGGGACTTAACTGGTCAAGAGAGGAAAAAAGGGAGAGCGGGGAAAATGGAATACAAAGCGGCTCAGCCAGAGCTGGCAAGCAGGGATTAGGAAGCACATGTGTGAAGGATACTTGTGGATCTCACGCCAAACTTCACCAATGCCCAACTTAAGCAGCAAGGGTTGTTACAGCGAGTGCTTTTTCTTCTTTCAGAAGTCACGTCACAAAGTGATCCAATGGCTGATGATTTCCTTGGTGTCAACGCCGCCATGCGGATCACTAGTCATTTTGCCCCTAGGGGTCACTAGCACAACACTGAAGGAGGTTCAGGAGAGCTGCTGGTGGCCCTCACACACTTGCAAGGTACACACCCATATGCAGCTCTTGCCTGCCGTGCCTAGTATTTTCTCATCAAGCCGGTCCTTATTAGAGTAGAGCTGGGATAGACTCCAGCTTCCCTGTGACTCTGTGTAACGGATGCAAGCTAGTGCGGCTGCGCACGTGCATGTGGTAAAGCCTCGCCCTCTTGGCCTTAAAAGCTGCGCTGAACGCTCGGTCGACAGTCTGGACTTTTGGCCAAACGGTCAGCGCTCTCATCTCCCATTCCTTTTGAGTCCCGGCGCGGGCAGCGTGAAGCAGGCGGGTCCCACCTCCAACACCTAGACGAGATCAGAGATATAGAGAAACATAACATGTGGCGTTATCTGCATTTCTTCACATAGTGGAAGGCACACTAGCTCATTAGTCTGGGGGGGCTTACATACATGTGACACGTTCTTTCTGCCAGCTCTCCATCACCCCAGCCCCCCAATGCCAAGCTCCTTCTCTCTCCATACAGCTCCGCACACACACGCACACACACGCACACACACATACACACACATACACTGCCGAGCAGTGCAGACAGGCCTCCAGCAAATTTCACCCCAACCCCGCCCCTCCCCCACGCCACCTCTTCATCCGTCTCCTCACAAATACACACACGCATGCACACACACACACAACTAATGCAAATGAGCTCTCTGGTCAAAGGCAAGAGAAGGCAGGAGCGTATGGCCAAACAGCAGGGCGACCACCCGGGCCAGCCCACCGCTCCGCCACTAACACACACACACACACACGCACACACGCACACACACACACACACGTATTAAACAAGAACATGTACGCACTGCCTTCCCTGCTAACACACACCCGCGTCCACCCTTGTCACCCTTTCTTCCTGCTGCTGTACTTTTTTACATTCTGACAGAAATTCAGTCACACACTCACATAATTCATCTGTGATAGAATTATTTTTATTTTTTTATAATTTAAAAAAGTGTTATTTTTTAAAAAAGGTTTGCTTTTTACAGTCATTTGTATTGTTTTTTTTAAAACAATCCAAATCTTATTTGTAAAATTCAATACCACCCATATGGGTACTGAACACACCATGTTTGTTTAGTTGGTGTTTTACAGGAAAACATCCTGGAAAAATAAAATGGATGCTTTCAATCAGCGGAGAAAATAAAAGGGGCACACAGGAGTTGAAAAATATATATACAGTATAACAGATGTAAAAATGAGATGTAAGAGAGAAAAATGTTACTTCTGGAGGCATTTTCTTTCTCAAACCAATGAGAAAAGAGTGTCTCACCTTTTGTGGCACAAAGGTCAGGCTTGGCCTCGGGCCACGTCAGAGAAGCAACTTTTTCCTCAGAGGGATGAACGTGTGTGTGTGTGCGTGTGTGTGTGCGTGTGTGTGTGTCAAAGCAACAGACAATTTACAGCAGCCACATAAATTAACATCATTTCCAACGAAAAAAGCAAGAGTATGTGCACGCAAACTATTCATGTGATTACAGTTTTTGCGTAGTTCGCTCCAGAAACCATGTTTGACAACATCGCTTCATCAGTGCTCTCAATGAAAAAAAAAAGAAGAACAGGCTGGCGGACTACGTTTAAAAAGAAAAACAGCTCTGATTAATAATTGCTAAGCTGCGAGGTTCTGGTCTTCTGCAGACTTCTCACTTCAGTGGGCCAGCGCATGGATCTCGCCTTGGGCCGTGTCGGTGGGGCTCATTAAGGAACCTCTGGGGAGCTGACAGAAATTGTTAGCGGGACGTGATGGCCGAATCAGATGCGGCCCCTCCTCCAGGCCTGCTTTCTCCCCAGTGTCATACCAGCATGTCCCTCATCTGGACAGGAAAACAGGGAGAGAAAGGGGCAGCATTCCTGGAAGCACCCCCCCAACACGTTATGCTTAGCGAGGCTGTGATGAAACTCTTCTCAAAAAGGACACCAAGTTACCCCAATTCATAAAGCAGTAGATGTGAGTCAGCAAAGTGTATTTGGGTGAAATTTAAACCGTTTTGGAAGGAAAAATCATAACCTTTATCATCAATTTTGCCCCTCTGTGCCAGTTCGAGTACCTGATCAGTTTACTCCTTATTGGCCCAGCAAAGTGACAAGGCCGCATCAAGTGGGCCGCACGGTGGCCTAGTGGTTAGCATGTTGGCCTCACAGTCAGGAGGAGCTGGGTTTGAATCTCCGTTTGGGCATGTCTGTGTGGAGTTTGCATGTTCTCCCTGTGGGTGGATTACAAAAATATTCCAAAAACATGCATGTTAGCTTCATTGGCGACTCTAAATTGTCCATAGGTATGAATGTGAGTGTTTGTCTATATGTGCCTGCCATTGGCTGGACACCAGTCCAGGGTGTACCCCGCCTCTTGCAGGTCAGCTGGGATAGCCTCCAGCATACCCCAGCGACCCTCGTGAGCATATGTGGCATAGAAGATGGATAACTCTAACTCTAATTGCGCGGTGAGTGCCCTGAACTCCATTACAGAAATGTGTTTTTCTACTCCTACTGGTTATTGATGCTGTTATTTTAGGACAAATTGAAAAAATCTTCATATGGCCAAAGTTGTTTATGTGTTGCCTTGACTTCGGCTGTATTGTCATTCGGATAATTGTTTTTGTTCATTTTGTAATTGTAATGTTTAATAGCAGACTGAACTGTTGAAATGATGAACGCTGCATAGTTTGATTGAAATACAAACTTATGGACAAAACTATTGATAATTATGTGTAATTATCTTTATGGACTAGTGAATTATGTAATAGCTTATTATTATCTTTACAAGGTACACTATTTGTTGTAAGTATGCACAGCATAGAATGCGACGGGTAAAGCTGCACCATATACTGTACATGTCATTTAAAAGCTGTACTTTTGACTTGAAGCAAATGTTGGTAATTCCAATAAAACACTAGTTACAAAAGGGCGCAAAAATGTCTTTTCTAGTGACTAAAAATATCAAACCATGACAAGCATCGACTACATTTTCTGTATCGTTGCACCCCTAATAAATAGTATGTGCTATTCATGCGCACACACACACACACACACACACGCGCACAAATATTATAGAAGATTTTCCACTTCAATGTTCAAGGCATTTGTTTTTAGTACAGAATTAAGTGTTGTCTAATGCTAAATGTTTCCTCACAGATATTCAAATATTTAATATTTAAAGTCCATCCACATGACTCTGCTAAGGTCAGTCAGAAAAAACTACTTCTTTTCTGACAAACTGACATAAAAAAATCATTTTAAGGCGGTATAAAGGCAAATGGGCAAGCTTTAAATGTTCGGTGTATCCAAATTTTATATTTTTTGGGGCTCTCGGCACATTCTAAAAATACCATTGAACAAGAAAACTAAACAAAACATCAGTGAAAATGGAAAAAAGATAAATGAACAAAGACAAAATATCATGATAGTCTAGTCATAAAATTAAGAGAAAAATATTGTATGAAGTTGAAAGACTCATGACTAAAGAAAGGTATTGTAATATGTTGGGGAAATTAGGGTGGATAAAAGTATGACTATTACGCTAATAAAGTCAAAATATTACTCAAAAAACCTACGAGAAGAAAGCGGAAATATTTGTAAAAATGTTTTTTTTTGAAAGGAAAAGCAAGCCTGCCTTTCCTGCTTTATAGCAAATAAAATGGACACTTGTTGCAATAAAATGGAATGACCTAAAATACAAACAATAACGGTAAGAGTGTTAGTAAATATGTTTTATGCTGTAACTATTATTTATTAATGATGACACGAACTGGGTTGATGTCTCCGTCCATGTGCGTTACAATAAAATAATATGGATTTAATGAGCGGCCTCAAGTGATCGGTAGCGTCGATCCTTCTCTTTATTTTCTTTCAACTCTTGGCTGTTTGCAGAGCAGCGGAGAATACATTAGCCTTGTTTGAGAACAAAGTTAGCCAAGTTAAAGTGTTAAAATTCAGAGAGTGAACCTGTTTGCCAATCAGTCTGCGATCTTTCACAATCAGCTGCACTGTGATGTCGAATGGGCGCCCGTGTGTGGGAGTATGCGGGGAAAAAAAAAAAAAGAACGTTGGAATGATCCAAGCGCTCGCTCTGGCACCCGGTCGACCCATGAGCTCAGGTGAAGAAGCCTTCTCCTCTTGGATCCCAACCAAACAAGTTTGTGCAAACAAAAGTGTTTGGCGTGAAAACGCGTCCCGTGTCAACAGGTGAAAGTGGGTGATTACATGACAGGAATCCTTGCAACCCAACTGCTTCTTCTCGTAGACCTCTGTAAACTTCAAAAGCACACCCACAGCCTCCGCCTCCTCCCTCGTCCATCTCCCCCATCTCACTTTAATCCACTGTGGCAGAGCTCTTCAGTTCAAAGCACTCAGGAACACCCCTCCATGCCTCCACCCTCCCTACTCCCACACCACTGCACTCCAACAAACTGCAGCCCAAACTTTCTCTTCAGCCTCCCTCTGCCGAGGAGCAATTACAGCTCCCGCCATTAATTAATCCCACAAAGAGCGTTCATTTCCTGGACCTCTCGATTGACAAGAGATGGAGGGCTGCTTTGTGATGCATGGGGGGTCAAGAGAAGAAAGAGTTCCTGTCGGAGGTTTGTGGACCTCCTCCCAAACGCACGTACGCACGGCGCTTTTCAAAGCTGCTCCACTGAGGGCACTTCGCTCCTCTTTACCTGCACAAAACCCACTGCAAGCCTGTGGTTTCTGCCTCTCGGACGCGGTGCAAATAAAAGGAACTCCTTCAACTGCCATCCCGTTGGGCCAGAAAGAAATGAGGAGGATGTGGGGGGAACATTACGGCATCAGAGATCTGAATCTTTGTCAAATGTTGCTGCACCAGCTTCCCAAAAAGAAATAGCCCTTGTATTGTTTTGTTTTTTGGACAGAGAAAGGCTCGTGCCATTTTCTGTGCGGTTCTCCATTGGACCGGCTGTGAAGGCACATGCACACCAAGCAGCGGACAAAGTGGAAGGAGACAGTGAAGATTTGAATACTGCGGCTGTTTCCACTGACCCCAAACGTCCAGTGGCGCTTTTTGACGGAGCAGATGTTCTCACACAAACACACCCAAGCCTGCAAGCCCAGGAAAATGCCCAACCTGCCTGTTTTTCTTTCGTTCATCAAGCGCTTGTGTCAGAAATCATTATCAAGACAACCAGAACCTCTGATTTGCATTTTCTGTTGTGTGCGTCCACTCCCTTCTGCTTGTTTTTCTTTGAAGATGCTTTTTGTTCCTCGCTAAGGTATACTGGAGAGGCAGACTGCAACAGATTCAGAGCTCTCTGAGCATGAGCGGGTCCTTCAGGAATGGACCAAGGAGTCATTAGGGTGGGCTCTGAATTCCCAACTTGACTTCCTTGTTTGGAAGAACTGATTGGCTGACTGCTGATTCTCCACACAGCTGCAAACAATCACACTGACACCTCTGCAAAGTCCGCCAAGCCGCTTTGTCTTCTCATTTGTACTGTTTTTTAATGGTTTCAAAATGCTTGCTTGGATGACTGCGCTCGGCAGCCTTTTAAACAAATGTGAGCACAAAATAGGGATTGTGCACAGTGATGACATTTCTGTACAGTCTACACTAAAGTACACATGATTGGATTTCAGGGTAATTGTACCTTTTGCTATGTTAAAAATAGGTTAGCTCACTTCCTCTTGCCGCAATACAGACTGGAACAGTGAATCCTGATGGCGTTTCCAATGTGGGGTGTGTAGGTTTGATTGGGATTGCTGTGTAAATTGCCGTAAATGATTACTGTATTTGGAATCTGGTCTCAAACCACGATCGCCCGTGTGAAGCGCTGGCAACATTATCATTGCCCCATGCAGGCAGATACAATGCTGGGGAACTCCAACACACTAAGCGTTACCAATACTGTATCACTAATAATATAAGTCCCCTTGTCTTCGAATGCATCATCACCGATGTGCCTGACCTACATTACTGCTTGTAACTTCAGGTTAGTGACTAATTTCCACCGGTGATCAGCAGTACACCGGCCCTTGCAAAGCTGGCACTCAGCCATATGTAACGCACGCATATAGAACGGCTCAGTGATTCGTTTGGACAGCGCTACACATCTACACTACAGCATCACCTGGACCGGTTCACAATATTTCTCTAATAACATGACAAAAATGTAAAACCTTTTAAATAAAATACATCTCTCACCAGGGATGTCAGTTTCCCCTCCTCAGTCAGCCTCAGTCAGGGCGTAACTTGGTTTGTAGAACAGTTTTGTTCTGATCAGCCAATCAGTGGACGGAAAAGTGCTTATGTCACTGTGGGCCTGTTTGCTGGCCCATAGAGGTGAATCTGAATTCTTGTTGGCTACAAAAACAGTCCCATTGCTTACAATGTGTACGTGACATGGGCCAGCACTCCTGATTCTGAAGGCCCTGGGCAGATGACATTGATAGGGCAACACAAAGAAGCTGACATCTTGGACAAAAAAAAATCCAACATACACATACACAACTGGTAGTGTAAGTAGTGCAGGCAAGAATGAACATAAATGTTAAATGTAAACTTATAAAGACAGACTGATTGCCTGATCTCATTGTCCCATCAGTCATCATGGTTTTAATGGGGGGGGGGGGGGGGGGGGGGGGCTTAGGAGTGGCTCTGAAAAGTTTACCCACTTCTTTAAAGTTCTAATGTAATTCAGTTCATTTTTATGTGCATTAAATTATGATTGTCACTGAATTTGGCGTGAATTTGTACTTGTTCTACGAAACCCTTGTGTTAAAAATGTCACGTTGGTGGCGACCCACAATGCTAATCTAGTCACTGTGGGAACAACTAGTTCAGCACCCTAGCTGATGTCACCCCAGAGTGTTCACCACATCGTGCAACTGTTGTTTGAGGGGCCCACGGGGGCTCCACAATGTCCTGGAAGCCCCATATGACTGTGCACCTGCCACGCATTTCACTCCTTGCACCCCAAACACCGCACCACACCTCACCACTATCAAAGAGCTTAATCTGCGCTGACTCACAGGCAGCAACAGCCAGGACATCTGTGGAGCTTTGGCTGCTTTTGTGTGTGCGCGCGTGCGCGTGTGTAGACTGTGACGCCAGCCAATACTCGTACCCGGCCTGTGTTAGGCCAGCAAGCCAGAGGGAGCCCCGCTGTGCGTTACAAGTGGCGGTCATGTCGGAAGCAGAGGCCTGTGGCTGCATCCTGGACGTCTGACGGCGAATCTGCCAGCCAGGAGTCCTGCACGCTCACACACACACAAACACACTTGGTCATGGTCTGTATTACACACGTAAACACTTAAACACGCGCACTGGCTCCCTCGACCGCATGAATATTCATTTGCAACTGTGATGAGCTGTGACATGTTTCCTGGCAGCGGCCTCCGACCACATGGCAATCCTGCAAGAGAAAGGCCGTGTCCGAGCGTGTTACCCAGACCTGTCTCATTCAATTGCATCCAACCACAATGCTCAGATTTCTCAATCTCAGATAGATTCCAGACGTTCCCTTAAGCAACTCCTCCTTTTCCTTGGCTCTTTGATTCTGAATGAAAAACTTAGAGGCTGCAGGGCAAGTCGATATCCGTGTACGCGTGCATGTTCACATATGGCGACCGGGTAGAGGTGCACCTTGCTCTTCATCTGCACTGCGTTTCCAGTTACGAACCTTGTTGATGGTCTGGTCTTTTGTGTCCGTCGCTGCAGGAAAAGCTGGCACAGCAATAGTGCCTTTGCACGGGCTGCCCATTGTGCACAGATCTTAGCATTGTTCACTTCCCCCTCGCCCCCTTTGCTACTCCCACTCGGGCCAGCTGGCACGGAGATGGCAGCGCCATTGACAAGGTTCACAATACCCCCTCCAGTCCACGCCACAATAGCAGGACATAGACGCAGGCACCTTTGAGGCACACAACGGCCTGTGGAGGGAAAAAGTGGGGCTCACAGGCAGGTGTTTCTGCCAACATCTACATGGTGGGTTTGCAGCTTTCAGCACGGACATGAGGCTGGCAAAGAGGTTTCTTCTTTTAGCCTCCTTTTTTTTAAAGATGCACATTCGTTTTCTCGACATGCTCTCTTGGCTGCATTAGCTGTTTGACATTTGTCACGGCTTATCAATAAGAAACAAGTGGCAGACTCGCTAATGTCTCCGCAGAGGGGTGAGGAGAATTGTAGTGACAGCTGCATGCTCACACGCCACTCCTGAAGTGTTCCTGATATGGTTTTGTTGCGGCATTTATCTGTACGCACTTACCCAAATGTATACAGATAGTCGGTCACCTCCATGAATCTTCAGTGTCTGTGGGACACAGTGGTTTTATGTGATTTCTGAGCTGACTTAAAATGTGTAAATGGGTTCATAGTTGTTTATAAATAAGTTACAAATTTATAGTAAAAATGGTTAAAAAGCTATGGTTAAAAAGTCAAAGTGAGACATCTTCAAAAACAATCGTTTCAGCGAGAGCAAGAGCGAGCTCTCTTCTCGCTATAGACAACCTTTGACGTTTTTCTCCTCTCAGTCAAGCAAGCAAGCGACGGCAGAAATGAAGTTTGAAAAAGCTCATAAACAAGCTGTGGTTGCTCTAAAACATTTGAGCCTTGGGAAATTAGTCTTTGTGAGTATCTCTTTGTTCAAAGTACTAAAAATAGCGATCGCAAATGTTCCTGAATAACTACTTTCAATGTGTTTGTAAACTTGATGGTGTGATGTAGCTCTTAGCTATGTTTCCCTGTGTTTTGGCTAGCTGCTTGTGTTTAGCATATTTCATGTACATTTATAGCTAGTAATTGCATTTTTTACCGCACGCACACATGCGCGCCAAAGAATGCTTCACCAAAGCAGGAAAAGTGAGCCTTGTGTACGGGTTTTCTTATTGGTTCGCTGGCTGTCTAGCAGCATACAGTTGTGATGGAAATTTCGGCTCTTTTTTAAAGAGCCGGTTCCTTTGGGGCGGCTCACTAATAAGACACGGTTCTTTTGGCTCCCAAGTGGCTCCTCAGATTTTTTTGTTGTCTTAAATTAGTTTATTACTTCTTTGTGTGTATTGTGTAAAATGAATTACCAATGTAAAAAAAAAATACATGATAGCATATTAATGGATTAATGAATTAATGGATTAATTTAAATCTCAATGAACATCTACACAAATATAATATAATGTTACATTATAAAGACAAAGGCCCTTATGAATAAATTCCCTAAATTAGGTAAAAATAAGTCAAATCTCTTCATACAAACTTCTCACGAACGAATCGGCTCTACGAAAACCACAGCGTGTTCAACCCAAAGCCCCTCCCCCTGCTCAGTGTGGACACAGCGACGCCGCCGCACATCTTGACCAATGACATTCAACCTTTAACAAAAAAAAAAGATGAGGGGAAAAAAACTAATTGGCTCCCGGTTCATTTCAAAGAGCCGGCTCTTAGAGCCGATTCGTTCGTGACCGACACATAACGAGCATACAGTTGTGAGGACAGCGCGCTGTGGTTGTTACGTAGTGTAAAGTTACATGACTGAATCACCGTGGCAACCCCTGATGGAAGAATCCAAAAGACATTTGGTGGTTAAACAATGGGCTCTCAGTGGCAACAAGATGGTGGTAATCAGGAGCTGAACATGTTCAGAAACTTAACCTAACTACCGCCTCTATCTGGAACGCTCCCATTCACCCATACCATGCAAGCCTTCAGTAGCCCCTCTTTGATTGCGTCTGTTCAGCACTTTTAAGGGAACGATTGCTCTTTGAAACGTGTAACGTGCAATGGACTGACACTGTGTGCACTGCTGACTAATGGCGGAGGCCAAATGTTTAATTGCACATGGCAGGCCAAGCAGCGGGAGGCCACACTGTGGCGGGCTAACAACAAGCGCCCCCCTTCCAACTAGCATACTGGGAGCACAGACGGCAGGCCATAGGGAGGTGAGTGGAGAAGTTTGGCGGGTGTTTGTTGTTTATATGAGGGCAAAATCAAAGTAAAAGTATTCTGTGGTGGCGTGCCAAGCAGTAGCACAGCTCACTGAGCAAGATGTGTTATCCCATATTTGTGCCGTCCTGCTTTGCATTGACCCTCTGGTGGTCTCTCTTCTTCCCAGCAGGCCTGTGGTTTGTCCTGGCGCTGCTAATGGATCCAGACCGGTCCTTGGGAGCAAGACGGGGGAAGTTGAGCCGGCTGAGACCCTGTGTCTCAGACACCCGCAGGGTGGGAGGAAGCGCAGATCAGCACGGGAAGTGAGAGCACCTGTGCAGGTCAGTGGCGGGCTGTCAAGCTTCACTAATTTTAAAATTGACCCTTGACACCCATTCCCACGGCGCACCATGGCCGACAAAGTTCTGGTTTCCAGTTGGACTCCTGCTTCTAATTATCTGCTAAACAAAGTTGTTATCCGATAAGGGCTACTTAGAACACCAAATCGCTGATTGTGTCCTTTGCTGGGTGTTGTTACAAATGGGCCCATTACCACACAACAGGGATGTGGTGAGTGATTCAATAAATTGGGGCTAAAGCTGATAATGGCCGTTGCTGGAGTGGTCGACCCACTGTGAGGGATTATCTTGGCTATTGATACAGCACTGACACACACACACACACGCACACACGCACACACAGCCACTTGTACACCAAGGATCATTAATTCATTAAACATAAGACAAATTTGCCATTTGTCTACGTACCTGTTTCATAAATGTCAGAATGTTCTGGAAGAAGACACTTTGGATACTTGACATGACACCTGGACGCATCCCGGTGTGTAGAAACGTATTTTAACACTAAAACTTAATTTTTGTATTCTCAAATGAGTTCGAATAGACTCAAAATCATACGTGTGTATTTAGTTAGTGAGTGGCTGATACAGCAGCTACAATCTCCAAGCTAGACATAATTAGTAGACTAGTTAGGTAGTTGTATATAACTGGGGATGCCCCTATTCACATTTTTTGGTCTTTGTTTAGTCTTTTTATGGTCTTGCCAATCTGATCCCATCCAATACCGATACTTTTTTTTTTTAAATAAGCTTTTGTCACAAACATGAATTTGTGGAATTCAATATGGTTACGAAAATAGCTCTTCAAAGGATTAACAATAATGCAAGAAAAGTATTGAATGTACTTTTTATTACACAGCATGACCAACAATATTGTTCAGCTTTTGTAACAAACCTCTGTGAGTCAGGTTCCTAATCCAATAAAAGATCCAGTAAAATATAAAATGGGAAAAAATGGGCACGCAAAACACATTAAAGGTAGGACGAATCATTTGACGTAGTTATAGATCAATCGATCATTTTTTGACGGTCCCTAGTATAAACAGCCAGCAGTTAGAGCAGCACAAATGTTTTGGCCATTTGTGGACAATGGCTCTTACTGTGGTTGGCTGGAGTCCCAAAGAAAGAAATGGCTTTATAACCTTTTCCACACTGATAGATCTCAATTACTTTCTTTCTCATTTCTTCCTGAATTTCTTTAGCGCTCTGTAGATGTTTAGCTTTTGAGGATCTTCTGGTCTACTTCATTTTGTCAGTCAGGTCCTATTTAAGTGATTTCTTTTTTGAGAACAGGTGTGGCAGTAATCAGGCCTGGGTGTGGCTCGAGAAAATGAACTCAGGTGTGATAAACCACAGTTAAGTCATGTTTTAACAGGGGGGCACTCACTTTTTCACACAGGACCATGGAGGTTTGTTTTTTTTCTCCCTTAATAATAAAAAGTTTCATTTATAAACTGCATTCTGCGATGAGTTGTGTTGCCATTGACTAATATTTACATTTGTTTAATGATCTGAAACATTTAAGTGTGCCAAACATGCAAAAAATAAGAAATGGGGAAGGGGGAAAGACTGTGACACCACTGTACGTATAATTTTGCCCTGTGATTCATGTGATCAGCAATTAGTTCTTCATCCTTTCCCTGAGGTCTATGAAAATGATCGCAGCATGCCAGAAATGTTGTGTCGCTCGGCTGAATGACTTAAGGCTCAACTGATTTTCTCTGTTGACATTTTGCACGTTGAAGTATTTCACCCATCAGTGAAAGACGCAAGCACACACTCACATGGCCGCCTTCATTCCTCACAAGCGTGTCCCCTGAATCCTGGCATTCTCCTCCTCCATTGTTCCTCGACTGCTGTCATTAGCATCATAAAAGCTGTGAGGATATGCATGGTTTCATTTACAAAATCATCTCCTGGTGTATGGGTGATGAAATCCAGGGAGGGGTAGGAAGCTGTGTGTGTGTGTGTGTGTGTGTGTGTGTGTGTTGGGGTGGCTTGCATGCTGCCCCAGGAGCAACAATTAAATGTAACCAGCAGTCTCAAGCCAAGGCGTACTCACTCAACCAGGAACCCCCCCGAACAAAGAGCTGCTTATGTGTTTTCATCAACCCACCGTTGTATGGGGGGGTTTGACCCCAACCTGTAACAGAAGCGCTTTTTTGTTTGGGAATGACACTCATGACCTTGTGTTGGACCACAAAGGTTCTGTCAGTCACAGCACCGTGTAAAATCTTTGATTGGGACTGGTTTAAGCATCACGGCAGCACACAGCTGCTGGTCAGTTGGCCGTAAGTGGACCTCGTGTGCTTTTAAGCTGTTGTCCACTCTGAGTTTAGCCAGCGCGGCTCCTGACCACCAGGGATGGTCCCAACATGAGGCGGCACTCAGAGCATGCTGGGCCTTGGAGCCAGCAGCGAAACCTAGTTGAACAATGCTCTGGGGGGTGCGATGCTTTGTGCATCATGCTCCGAGACGGTGAGTCATTTTCAGTGGGGAGTGGGTCTTAATCTTTGTCGTCTATTAATGCGCTTGTAGGTGGCGACACCCGCTGTCCTAGAAGACCACTGATGGTGTTGAATGTGGCAGTCCTGCCTGTTGTTGTTACCAAGTGTTTATAAGTATTTCATGCGTGTTATATATCAACTGTTTGAGTGGAAAGTGAAATTCTTACTTATCTATTTAAGTGTCATATTTGGAGGTGTTTGAAATCGCCACATAAAATAGCTAATGCTAATCGCTAGCTACACTATATGGGATTTTGGGACTTTATGTTGAATGTCACAGAGAATGATTTTTTAAAAACGTTTTTTACTTAAGTTATAATTGACATGTTTTCTCTCTGAATGTACAGTTTTATAGCGCTGAACTGGAGTTGAAAACCTGTTATCTGTCTGCTGAGAACTAGTAGGGAGTCCAAATGTTAGTGGGAGCAAAATAAAAAACACTTTTTGTTAAAATAATATTGAGTTGTTGTGGATAAAATTGTGCCTCAAATGTTCATTAAACTTGAAATGACACCTCTTGTTAATCCAAATACAGTGGAACCTTGGTTAGCGTACGCCCTGAGAACACTGTGCAATTCCAATTGTGTTGTTATCACAAAACATCCTTATTGGCAGCCGAGTAGCATGCCTGTCTACGATGTCATCAGCGGTTGTAGTTCTTTGCTCGCTGACACAGTTATGCCACAAATCTCAAACATGCTAACACAAAACACATTTTTATAGTTTTACAATTATAGTTTTGCATGCATAAAATCATTTTAAATGCACATAAGTGATGACTTTAAGGGATAAATGACCATTTAAAGGAAAACTACACTTTTTGGGGGGAATTTTGGCCACCATCCACAATCTTTACTGTATGTGAGACATGAACACACGTGTTTTTTCTTTTCTGTGCTTTCTAAAGATATAAAAACTGCTAAAAAAGAGGCACCTCTTTGCTACACGTAATGGGTCACACCTATTCCTCCTGCAAAGCCTGCTATTAAGCCCGCATGTAGTAACGGCTACATTCATGATAACATATAATACTTGCAGTATTTTGCTGTACTTTGGTCGTTTTAAGCATTCCTGGAACATAGAAAGGAACACTACACCAAGACTATTAACTTGCAACAAAAACACTGCAGCACTGCCTTTTGGTAGTGGCCTGAGGCATTGTGAGCGAGTGTGTGGTGAAGCTAGTCGCTACCTGGTTAGTAGCTAGCTGGTGTGGTGTGGCCAGGTGTCACCACTACAGTAACGTAGTTGTTGGGCGTAACAATGTCAATAACAATAATAATAATAACAATGTCGCTGTAGCTTGGTTAATATGCAGGTCACATGATGTAAATGGAGCGTTGTTGGCGCTTTTTGGAGGTTTTTTCAGAAGGCTTTATAGGCGGAGTAGTGGCCCAAAAGAAACGCTGTAGTATGACCGCTAATCGTTCTACTGACAACAATGTGAAATAGAAGATGAGTTCAATGGTGAAACAGATGTCAGATGTTGAGCTTGATGATTGCAACGTGAGTTTTCTTCCACTGACTGTATCCACCAACGGCGGTTCACATATGACTTCTGCATGCCTTTGTTCCACAGCCATTTACGTCCTGAATACGTTCTTCGGGGTGAATTCAATAATCTTTCATGTGCCATTGTGATGGATCGGCCCTATTTTTTCTTATTTATTTCTTTATTTTAAATCCTGAGGTTGACAAGCGACCGAGGGGAGACCACACGGCTCCGGCGCGGCCTTTGTTTTGCATTGCAGTCCATTTACTGATAGACTATAAATCTTCCCCATGCAAATATGATCTCCCCTTCGCAGGAAAATCCTCCTGAAGGTTAAAATGGTTTGTGATGGAATTCAGCATTTTACTCTCAAAATGATGTCCAGACTCAGGAGGCTAAACTGGCAATACAGGGGGATTAGTGACGTTGAGTGATTTTATGTCGGTTGTTACAATTTGATGGCACTTCTGTGGTAAATGCTTGAAATAAAACCCATTAAAGTTTTTACTGTTCACCGTTTCTACGCTTACTTTCATAAAACCATCTGAAATTGCCCCCTTCAGGATTTCTGTGAAGCCATTATTTAGCGTCGCTGTGCGTGCACGTGATTACAAGGAAGCCAGCAGCTTGAGTACCTGCAACCGGCGGGCCTGCACAACAAAAGCGGGCGGGCCGTTCCCTCTGATAAACAGACATAATTCAAATGTCGGCGTTTGAATGTCATCCTCAAAGAGCTCTCTCCATCAGCGCTCAATCATTATAGGCGATATGGGAGGAGGGAGGAGGGAGGGGGGCATTGTTTCATCTGTTTGAGCTTCCTACCCCTCTAATTATTAAAGCGCCTTCACCACCTCACCATCCCCCTCCTCTTTTAAAAACGCACACAGGGAGAAAAAGATTAGAAGTATTGTCGCCGTTTGACAATTTGATTTTTTTCCCGCTTCTCCACTTCCCCCTTTTTTTCTCTCTCTCTCCGGCACCACTGAACAAAGATCTACAGATGAAGTGGCAAACTCTGGATCAGTGCCAGGTGAGCCGTCCCTCACAGTGGCGGGCAAACAAATTGATGTGTTCCACAAACTGTGCCACGACAGCAGCGGGTTGCGCCACCGCCTGCCAAAGACCACAAAATCGTCCCAGTTCCCGTGCCAGGCGTGCGCACCCCCGGTGGCAGAGTGAGGACACAGGCCGATGAACAATTGCAAAAGTACATGACATCACATGCGACAGGCAGCAGGTGCTGCCAACAAAGTCATTAGCGTGAGATGTCCCAATCCACACTCGTTGGCTTCCAATCCAATCCCATCCCATTTTTTATAGTATTGGCTACCGATCCGTTATTTATTAATTTTTTTTAAATAATTAGCGTTTGTTACCAATATGAATTTGTGGAATTGTACACAGCGGACATGTCTGCATGCTGGTGTTGCATTTTCTTGTCCTTGGGGGTGGCGGGGGTCAAGTGGCAACCAGCTTTGAGGCGCATTCCTGCACCTCACCTACCATGTTGAAGTGTGGCCCAGAGTTACAAACATGATACGGCAACCGAAATGGCCCAATATCGTGGCTGAAGCCGATATTAACCGGTCTTGAAAATACAGCGGATCGGCAGCCGATCCCGATCCTGAATGTCGGATCGAAACGCCCCTATGTTTTACCCCTGCTCGTCACACCAAATACATGTTTTTGCATAGAACTCTCAATAATAACATCATGGAATTCATAGCTCACCGAATGCAATTGGCTCACATAAAGTGCATCACCAAGACAAAGCCTTAAAAATGTTTTCCTACACACAAACACTGTAAATAGCATATCAACAATATATTTTAAAATAAATCATTAGTCAGGAGGATAAGCGTATTGAAAGTATTTAACTGGGAGTTCCTGAAATCAGGTTATGTGTGGATGAACAATTAAAATGCTCAATATTGGCTTTTGTACCTATACGTAAGCTATTTTCTAGCAGATAATGATAATGTTAGTTATTATACTAATAATTAGAGCTGTCAAAAATAACGTGTTAAAGTTATTTCATTAAATACGTACAATTTTTTGGTGTAATTAACGCATGTGCACCGGAGCAAGCACGACTCTTTGTTATGACGGCAGACAGAGTGTCCCCACACAGTCACACACGGTCTGTTATAACTTCATTCTACCTGAACACACACTTCCTCAATGTCATTGTCATGAACATCACAAAAACGGCTTAATTGTGTGTGTGGGTGCGTGTGTGTTTGTGTGAATAAACAAGACGGTAAAGAAAAACTTGAGGTGGATATTGTTATCACTTACTTTGTAACTCTTAATTGGATTGTACAGTTTGCTACATTTATGTATGCTGCAAAATACACTGAAACGACTAAAATTACCTTAAGTTACGTGATGTCTTTGAACGCCACTCCTCATTGCTCATAACACGGTTTAACGTATAATTCAATGATTTTAAAGAGACTAGTGACTTCGGGCAACAGGCGGGGTGCACCCTGGACTGGTGTCCAGCCAATGGCAGGGCACATATAGACAAACACTCACATTCATACCTATGGACCATTTAGAGTCTCCAATGAAGCTAACATGCATGTTTTTGGAATGTGGGAGGAAAGCGGAGTACCCAGAAAACCCACACACACACGGGGAGAACATGCAAACTCCACACAGAAATGCCCAAGGGAGAATCCAACCCAGGTCTTCCCATCCCCAGACTGTGACTGTGTGGCCAACATGCTAACCACTAAACCACCGTGCGGCCCTAATGGTGACTAATCATGAATAATTAATTTAAAAACTGTGATTAATCTGATTTCAAATTTGTAATCGTTTGACAGCCCTACTAATAATACTAGTACTAATCATAGTAGACTATAATAACTTTGCGTAGGGGCCTTCAGGACAGACGCACATACACACTCACCTAGCACAATCAGAGTTGCGCAACTTAAGATTTGACTCATGTAAAATTACAGGGAGACTCACACCGGCTTGACTCTCACTTTCACACAGGCTTGGCTTTTGCTTTCCAGTTACACAGGCTTTGGTTTCACTTTTTAGAGGGGTGCGACAACTGCTATAGATACAGTACTCTGTGTACTTTGATTCTGGGCTCTTTCCTCGATCTTCCTCATTGATGCTGAGAGTCCAGCACTGTAACCAAACATATTGTTTTTTTTTTTTTTTTTTTTTTTTTTTAGGACAATGTGAAAACCTTTTAAATGGTGTGATCAGTGACTACTTCACTGATAGCAATGCGGTCCAAAGAACCAGGAAGAAAGGATAAAGAAAAGAAATAGCCATGACAATATCAACTGATATTAGCATCAGGTCATCCTCATTATGCTTCTTTTGCTGGTTGCATGTCACAAATAAACATTGTTAGGCAAATCCTGCGATATGCAATACAGGTTCTAGGAAAAATGACAAAATACTGCATGTGACAGTGATTTTTCCTGAGGTATTATTGAAGGAAGATGCCATACTCCCCTCTTGCATAACCAACGCATTATGTCATGTTCTGCATGACAGGTTGGACTTTAATTTTGGTTTTCCTTAGTTTTCACGCCATTTTCTGTTTTGTGCACCTATTTTGGTTGTTTGTTTTCTGTTTGGCACAATGTTGAACTGCTTCATGCAGTCACTGGAAAGAGCGTGCAGCAGTACCTGTTTCTTATTAATCAGGCGCTGATATCATTCTTTCATTCATTTTCGATACCACTCGTCGTCATTAGGCTCACAGGTATGCTGGAGCCTATCCCAGCTTCTGGCAAGAGGTGGGATACAGCCAATTGCAGGGCAGACAGACAAACAACCATTCACACTCCCCTTAACACCTATGAGAGTCACCAATTAAACCGGAGCACCAGACCCACACACGCATGGAGAGAACACGCAAAACACAGAGATCGTCCACTGGACGTACGAATCAGATTTCCTAACTGTATGGCCAACATGCTAAGGACTAGGCCACTGTGCGGCCTGCCGATATCATTAGCAAAAAAATATGATCCGAATATATGATTCAATATCTCATTTTGATATTGGATTTTGAATATCGTCCGATATTGGCCAGTCCCTGTTTAAAACTACAACTACAGCATAAAACAATACATGTTTTGAATTGGTCTTTTGATTAGTGATGTAAGTACTGTGGTCATTGAAGAAGGCAACTTTTTGTTGAGAAAATCAAATTGAGCTCTCAGTGAAACTACATTTACACAGAAGAAGCACTCTGGATGATCCAAGCAGGAGACTTTACAACCTCACACGGGCCCCAGTGGGGCCTTGATGGCATTTGCTGCCTCTATCTTTGATACGTAATGAGCCTCCCTGCTTTCTTACAATCAGCACAAATCAATATGTACACTGGAAACATGCTTTATCCCCTTGTGATGAATAGCTCCGGTGGCCAGAGACAGAGAGGGATTGTGGCGAAGGAGGAGGAGAGATAATCATATCTCTACGCTCAGTCTATAAGCTTTCTCAGCATTATCGGGGGGGGGGGGGGCATCACCTTAAATTAGGGACGGAATGTGATTTTCACAAACTTAATGCGAATCTACAACATTCACAGAGTTGGAAGACCGAGCTGCTATCATGTGTGACTTTTTATATTCCAAAAAAGAATCAGCCTGAACAAGGGTTGTGAATGGTTGAGTCAGGACGTATAGCTGGAAGATTGGTGGTTAGATCCCCGCCTCCTGGTTCACTGTGAAGCACTTGGGGTACCTTGAAAGGTGCTCTATAAATCTATGCATTCATTTTCTGTGCCCCTTGTCCTCACTAGGGTCGCGGGAGTATGCTGGAGCCTATCCTGGCTGACTTTTGGGCAAGAGGGGTGTACACCCTGGACTTATCTCCATATAGACAAACAATCATTCACACTCACATTCATACGTATGGACAATTTAGAGTCGCCAATTAACCTAACATCCATATTTTTGTAATGTGGGAGGAAGCTGGAGAACCCGGATCAAAACCCACACACGCACGGAGAAAACATGCAAACTCCCCACAGAAATGCCCAAATGAAGATTTGAACCCAGATCTTCCATATGTCCTGACTGTGGGGCCAACATGCTAACTGCTAGGCCAGTGTGCAGCTAATTTATCATTATTGTTATTATTATTATTTTAAAAGATCTCACCAAGTTGCTGTCACCTTCATTTTAGTGTGTGATTGAAGCAAAAATGTACGATTTCAAGCTAAAGGGAGACATTCTGCCTCATTATTCTTCTTAAAATGTCTGGGCCTCTTTTTTTCCAAGGATACTTATACCATCCTTGACCCCCTCAGATCAAGAAATGGGGGTCTCCTTTGAGAATCCCATTTGGGGTGAGTTCTCATGGCAATTTCTGCTCATAAATATCAGAGACACCCAAGATACAGGGAACTGGAAAAACTGTTTTTTGTTAATAATGTTGATAGTCAGAATTCTGGTATTTGTGAATGATTGAATTATTGGTGATAATGAGGAAGTCAGTTGTTGCTTGTGTGAACTGTGGAGAGCAACAGAGAAACGAGTGCGAGTGCGGGTTTAAGAATAAATAACCTGTTGGAACTGAACACTGCTGACTTGAAATGGCTGCTTGAATGGTAGGCATGCACTCACGTTTGTGACATACTGAATGTCTCAGCATTAACATTGGTTAACATAATTACAAATATCAGGGAGTTACTTGCCTTGAACAGTCAATAACGGTTTCATGATGGAGGTGATGTGTTTGTTTGCACGTTCCGTTGCACTAAAATTACCCAACTGCCATTGCAGTTATTTGGGACTTTATATTTCTGGCCCTGAAACTTGATGATTATTTTTATTGGTTTGTTTTTATTTGTGAGCACATGAATACCGTTAGTGGCCAAGACGCAGAAATGTAAGTAAAGTGAGTAATTAAGTTACTTTTGATACTTTGTATTTCTGCTTCTGGTATTCCTAGGAGATGGACATTGACCACAATAGTTCACCCCCCCACACCATCCTACCCTCCCCACACACACACGCAGACACGCACGCACACAGCACTAGGGCCTGTGATCCATAAGGGTCCCACGAGGAGACAGACTTAAGCAACAAGGAAGCCTTTCCTCCCAAGTTGGCGTACTATTAGGGCAAAGAGCGCAGTTGTTGCCGACCTATTTGCTGCTGCTGCTGCTATGCTAATGTACCATTCTCCCACCCCTCACACACACTGTCCCCCACTCATCGTCTATTCCTGTCTTGTGACCCCTTTCCTCCCTTCCACCCATTCACCGTCTGAAGGGCAGGTAACGTTCCTAATTGATCTGCGGAGATTTCGGCTAACCTTCTTCCTCCCGCAAAGAGAGATGAGAGGGCAGAGATTAGGGGTGGGGAAGGGGGCGGGGCCTGGGAAGATGGATGGGTGCTTTTTTTTGCCAGTGCTGATCTGGTAAATCTACAACATTGCAAAGAGTTTATGAATCTGTTTGCCTCCAATCATTTGTCTGGAATATCACTGGGAATCTGTTGCAATAACCTTGCAAGCGTAACGGAAGAGAATGATGTGCTTCTCCTCATCAACAAGAACAAGACACCAGGAACAGCGCTGGCTTTTTTTCAGAACACAGCGAGGCGATAAGGGGAAACCATTATCTGGGCGATCGATGAAGAGTGAGGGGGCTTCGTGATTAATGTCAGCATGCATATCCCAGGGCTGTCCGCAGGGTGTCCCCTCGAGATGCACCACAGGAGATGTTCCATAGCAGCTTTTGTGGACAAGCAAATATCTGCATGATGAATCATTTACACTGAGCTTGCTTGACTTTCTGATTATTTAACTCACATGTTTGATTGAATAAATTCATTTGGTGTTTTCTTATGCAGAAGATGACAAGTGGGGCAAAAGGGAAGTGATGGAGGAGGGGTGTCTGTGCTCCTTAGTCCAAAGTTGAGTTAAATGTTTGAGGAACATTGGAAGAAATGACACTTGGTTCATCAACCCTGACATCACTGTGCTGTGTGTCGTCTCTCACCTCTGTGAGGCTATTATTGACAGGATTAGAGTGGTGGATATCTTAGCTTGAGCACTCCTCGACTGCAAGTGGAGGAAAAAAGACAGGCAAATTACCAGCTAATGGACCACTGGGCACTAATATCTAAATCCCTGATCTGCCTGTAATTGCTGCAAAATGCTCTGGCTCGTTCTTTATGAGAGACTTCTAAGCAACTCTGCTCCCTCTTTATTATAGCAACAAGAAACACGGGATGAGTGAAAAGAGCTCTTATTTTCTCCCTTTCAGTCACTTCCCATGCCGGAATCCCCAAGACATCATTAATGTCTCTCCTCTCTTTCATATCTCCATAGAAGGAGAGCCAAGTGACTGTCCTGCAGTCAAGCGCATGCCCGTCCACCAGTGATTAATCTCCTTGTAAAGGATGATATGGAGCAAGAGACCTTGTTGTTAAGGTGCTTTATTTGCATTAGCATTCATAATTACTTAATGACAAGCCAGACGCGGTTCACAGCAACTGTAAGCGTAGAAACATACAGTATGTCATGTATTCCAATTAGAACACCACTAAAACTTGGTGGTCCGTGACCACTGGTATTACTGAAATGGTGAAATACAGTATTAGGCAGTATCACACAGTGTTCCACATGGTGACAGTAACAACACTGCTATTTCCATCCATCCATCCATTTATCTTCTGCCACTTATCTGAGGTTGGGTCGTGGAGGTAGCAATCTGAGACAAGAAGTCCAGGCTCCGCATCCCTGGCTGATTCGTCCAGCTCCTCCTGGCGGATACTGAGACGTTCCCAGGCCAGCTAAGAGATATAGTCTCTCCAATGTGTCCTGGGTCTTTACCGAGGACCAGCCAGACGTGCCCTGATCACCTCCCCATGGAGGCGTCCAAAAGGCATCCTAACCAGATGCCCGAGCCACCTCATCTGGCTCCTCTCAATGCAAAGGAGCAGTGGCTTCTCAACCTATCTCTAAGGGACAGCCCAGCCACCCTATGGAGAAAACTCATTTTGGCCGCTTGTACCCGGGATCATGTCCTTTTGGTCACAACCCATATTACAAACCATATTGAATTATTTATTCTTATTCTCTTTTCTTATGTCTCATGTCTTGTCTTGCCTTGGTTGTTTTATTTTGTGGTTAAGTGATTAAGTACATTGTGTTTTTGCAGAGCTGCTGGAAAAGTGAATTACTGTTGGAGATGAATACAGTATAGCATCCAAAGCTCATAACCACTGTGCCATTTTAAATGTTAAAATTATGAAATATGATAAGATTACAACAGACCGGACAGAGCCTGTGGGCTCTGAAAAGTTGGGGACCGCTGTTTTAGACCACTGGTCCAGTGGTCCAGACCATTGGTCTGTGGGTCCAAACTTTTTGGACTGGCTTGTGTTCCAACAAATCTCCGGCGGACCAGCAGGGGGAGGGGATGGAAGGAGTGTCTAATTTGTCATATTTATTATATTTTGTGTAAAACTAAGACAGGAACGGCATCAAACTAAAAGCACAAAATAAATAAAGACCCACCCTTTTTCAGAGACAAGAATATAACCTTGCTGTTTGATGTGTGTTGTAACAGGCGGTGTGCTAGCAATAGCATGAATTAGCTTGAGGTTGTGAACCGAACAAATTTGCACATTAGCACTCAAAAATGTCATCAAACATTTTTGCATTCCCACCCAGTATTTTGGACCAAATATAAGGTAAAAGAAAAACTGCAAAAATAGACAATAGTAGTCTATCTGTGCAGCATGGGAGGAAGTTAGCATACGCTCAGTGGTGTGTTCACGGACCATCGAACAAAGTCAGATGATCGCCAAAAACAACATAAACATGCAAAAACTGGGGGATTTCTAACTATGCATTATTTTTTTATTTTTTTCAAATAATGGCCTGTACTTCCAAAATTTATTTCCATTTACGTAAAATTTGATGTCATTATTTAACTTTTGATTTATTTTTTTTAAGTGGCCGTGGCCTGGTGGTTGAGGACCCCTGTTTTAGAGAACATGACTGAAATGGAAAATTAGAAGCTACTCCAGTGGCACCCCACAAAACTTCAAACAAGAGAAACAACTTTCATAGCAAAGTAACTTTCTCCGACTACAACCTGCGAAAAGTGCCGTCTTAGCAATATCCCATTTAATCAAGCTATGCCACAATAGGACACAGCAGGAAGCATGTGTAAATAATGCATTAATAACCATCCTATCCCCACTCCTACAGGCAACGCTGGCATGCAGGGAGTTTAAATATCTCTAAGGGATACCTTCATCTGAAAAGTGCTCAGCACTGCCTACAACCGCTGATGGAAAGAAAGAGTCGTTAAAACTAATTGTGGGAAGTTCATTGGCAGTTCAGCGTTAACTGCAATTTCTAAGGCTGGGTTTTTACTGCAGGTCTTAGTTAACAATTCCGGTTGAGTTTTTTGGTGTATATCTGCAAGTAACCCATATGTGATATTACTGTGATTACATTTGCGGAGTACCTGAAACAACCCTCTTGTACACATGCCCAAAATGAATGTAAACAACTGTAAGAATGTCATCAGAAAGGGATAAACAATCTTCATCACTGTCTGCCGGGATTTCCAGTCAGTGTAGCCTGCCTGGTCCAGCCAGCCCCACCTTCCACCTGGGCTCGAACCAGGGTCTGCAGAAAAATAGTCAAGAGTGCTACACATCGACCTAAAAGCCCCGACTGTCGACTTGATGTCCAGTGGGTGTCAGCTAGCATGTGTCACGCTAGCACACCTCTGTAGAAGGTGGTGAGGACTGGAGGAGGGGAGGTGTGTTCTCCTCAACCGGCGCAGAAAATTAATTCGCTGCTAAGCCTTTTTTACTCTGGTGTGATAGGACCAGGCCAGGGTGGCTATTTTCTGTATCTGCTGACGATGACCACAGCTGCATTGTAGATTAGGAGTGGTGTACTGTATAACTGGGCTGGCTCCTCCTGATGTTGATGATGATGATCTGTTTAGTTTTGTCCCACATTCGGGCCCAGGTTGTTGTTTTTACGCAAGTGGATCAGGTGTCTTCGTCCCAGTAGGCCAAGTAGTTGTTATTCTGGATAAGGCCCACTATCATTGTGGTTTGTTGTGGATCTAGCACAGCAGTCATGGGTCATCAGGGTGAACAACAGCGGACTCAGGAAGCAACCTTGAGGGAGCTGGTGCTCAGGGAGATGACATTGGAGGTGACTGAGGTCTGTTGGTGTGGAAGTCAAGTAGCCAGTTACATGGGTGGGGGTGGTTGTTGAAGCCAAGAGCGGCCAGTTTGCTCATCAGATGCTGTAGCTTGATGTTACTGAATGCTGAGCTGAAGTCCAGTGTGTGTTGTGTCCTTCAAGATGTTCTATGCTCAGGTGGAGTGCAGAGGATCTAAGAGGAGGAGGTAAGCAATCTTGAGTGATGATGTGATCGGAACCTCTCAAAGCATTTCATCATGATGGGGGTGAGTGCATTAGGGCGGTAGTCATTGAGAGAGAAGATTGTGGGTTTTTGGGGTACGACTGTGGCGGCCTTTAGGCATGATGGCAACACAGTTGAAAATGTCTAACCATAACAACCAATAATAATAACCAGATGTTTTACAGCAGAATACCCCTAATATCATGGGTTTGGAAGTCAGCCATGTTGTATGACCAATCAGGAGGAACAATGTCATTGTTTCCCCATGTACACTGCATGACTAACGCCTCCAACTACATTTCCAGTTGTACCCAATTCCAAAATGGGTAGTCCAAGTCAAAACTGTGTTCGAAATGACCAAGTGTATGTCCAGCTGAGTTGACATGCAATGTGTGTTTTGCGCTTGCAGGAACATTTCTACATGCGCCACGTGTTGGTTTAACTCTATGACTGAGCCATCAAGTGTGAACCAAACCTGGCTTGCCTGACTCGGAACTAATGGGAGAGGCCCAATCAATATGAAACATCAGCTATCAACTGCCTTTGACTCGGATCTTTAATTTCTCCTACAGTCAATAGCCCACGGCCTGGAACGCTAGGACATGCCTTCATGTCACTTCTGTCATCATGTACTGTATATGTCTACAACTCCTTCAAGTCCCAGTCAAGAGTGCAAACTTTGGTTTGGGCTGGAAGAAACAAAGATTATACCTTTCAAAACCAATTGAGCACTCTTGAAAGAACTGTCAGCACACAAAAACTGAGTCCACTTTTCTGAGTTGCTGAAAAGTTGACATTTTAGAACTTCGGCTTTCTTCCCCTTCGGCAATGTTATCGTATCCTGCTGGGGACGCCTGCTGTGTGAATGAGAACATCTGGTTGTCGGGATTTCAGCAAGATTGTGTGTTTGTGAGCAGATGTATGTACACAATGACTATATGGTGCGTGGTCCCATTCAACACTTAGGCCTGCGGGATCACCACCAACAGGGACACTCTGCCACTATTTAGTGCCCGCATTTCCTGCCCATTGCCAATTTCCTGTGTAATTGCTTGATGGTCAGCCCAGTGCTGTGCCAGAGGCGGGGGTAGGGGTGGGTGGGGGTTTGGCAGTAGTTGCGGTGTTGGCTTTGAGGACGGTGAACAGAAATAGCAGCAATGGAAGCTAATCCATCACTGCGGTGAAATAGTGACTTGTAACGGCAAAAAAGATGGTGAGATGTGATTTTTTTTGGGGGGGGGGGATTGTGTTACTCAGAAAGCATATACACACACACAGGTCTTCTATATTTTTCTGCAGCATCATTTTACATCTCATGTTAATTAGCAGTCTTTTATCTTTGCAGCATTAACATCTGAAAATAGAAAAATGCAAGTTTGCAGAATCTATCAAAATTCAATACCAAATGCACAAAGCAATGACCTTAAACCCACTAATCTTCTGTCTTTGTCGCTTTGTCCCGGTACACACACATTTGAAAGAAGTGTGGAAATGCCCCATCCGGCATCCGCTGGCACTGCCACAAACAAAACGCTCTTTAAAAGAGCCGTTGGGAGCAAAAGGTAAGGAGATACATCAATCAATTAACAATTACCCCTGCTGCTAATCAGCTGTCCACGGCCAGCGCCCAAGCGGCCCTTAATCCTGTTGGCAGCATCAATTAAATTCTTAAGGTTAGTCTATTGAATTTTCCCGATAGCGGAAGATGGGGGTGTTGGAGGGGAAGGACAAACTCCCGCTCAAACCTGCACCTCCCTCTCTCGCTGCCGAACGTGGGGTAGCTTTAAGATTCAAGAATTGTACAATGATCTTACTTTGCTGTCCACAATGGATGCCAAACGTCTGTGTGCTGTGTTTCTGCATTTATGCAAAGTAATAAAGTACAGTGATAACTAAAACAGAAATCCAGGCAAATCAAAGCAATTTGTCCCATTGAAAATAATGTAAATCCATTTCATTTGTTCCAGATGCACAAAAATATTAACAAAATGTATTTTTATAGAGAATAATTGTAGTTTTACATGCAGGAAACAATGTGAAATAATTACAAATGGTGAATGAAATGGACAAATAGAGACTCATGTAGGGACGATGGCGAGGAGTGGAAAGGGAAGAGTGGACTGGTACTTGAGTTCTTTCTTGAATTCAACAGTGTTTTTCACCTTGGCAGGTTATGTACAGGTCACATTCACCTAAAAATGTATGGATGGAGTCACTCACTTTGTTTGGCTATTCTTTTTTTTTTTTTTTTCTTTCTTCTTCTCTTATCCATGATAGTGAATAGAATCAAAGTTACTGTAATGCACATCATTGTAAAAAAAAAAAATACATATACACATATATATATATATATACATATATATATACCGTACATGCACACATACAGTATATATATATATAGTCATACTGCTGATATCACCGTCGCTGTAATAAAACCAACAACATAATAACACCCTGGTTAACTCAGTGAGTAATGTGGGGAAGTACGTATGTACTGTGAGTGTGCATATGTACAGGTATCTCTGTATGTGAGGAAGACTTCATATATATATAAAGGTGCAGGAATGTGTGGGCGTGTGATTGTCACCGAGAATGCATGAAAGGAAAGGGGCCGCCTTCCACCTCCCAGAGAGCCCCGCCCCAAATAGCAAGGCCGGGCCCCGGCCGCCAGAAGGCCACCAGGCCCATAGGGGCAGGCAGCACAAAGATCAGTGCCCCAAGAGCCAGCCCAGAGAGCCCCCCCCCCGGGAAGACCAGTAAGGGGCCGAAGAGAGGCAATCCCAGCCAAGGACAGGGCGCCAGCGGGCCGGAGGACTGCCAACCCCCGAGACCAGCGAGAGATCACACCCCACAAAGGCAGACGGGTACCGGGGGCCACAAACCGGCAGGCCCAGAGAAGCCTCCACAACCGGAAAGAAGCCCGCCCGCGCCGGAAGCGCCAATTCCCGCCCACCGCCACCCCCACCCCCAGGGAGCGGAGCCCGGCCCGCCCCAGGCCAACACCCGCCCGACCCACGACACAGGGCCGCCCCGCCAAGGGATGCAGGAGGCACACCCTCCACCCACCCGGCGGAGGCACGGGCGGCAGAGATGTATCGCCCAGCACCTGACCCCACGGAGCAAACCCCTGTATGCCCCCCCCCCCAAAAAAAAAAAAAAAATAAATAACTAAAATAAATAAATAAATAAAAGTACACACACGCACGCACATACACACTCCTATGCACCCACACACACGCACATAAACACTCCTACGCACATACACACCCCTACGCGCACGCTCATACACACTCTTACTTACTCAAGCACGCACACACACACACACACACACAGTGGTCGACTGCCCGACACCCGGAAGCCCCACCCTATCCCTCGTTGGTAACCCAAGGACCAGCGGAGCCGGGGACCCCGGGGTCCCAGACATACGATCTAGAACCCAGGGGTGGAGAGCGCAGACCGCCGGGGAGCAGGAAGACACCCGGCCAAACCCCCCCAGCGGTAGGACGCCGCCAGCGAGGCAGACAGGGGAGTCAGCGAGGAGGAGAGCGGGAAACTGAGCAGGCAGGCGGGAAAACGGGCGAGCAGCCAGGCGAACCACCACACAGCGCCAACCGACACCCGCGGGCCAGCAAACCCCGAAGAGAGAGCGGGAGCACCACACCCCAAGCCGCAGGGAGGCCAAGCACCAGAGCCGAGAAGGCGAGACCAGCAGCCGACCAGCCGACGGCCCCCACAAGCCACCAGAAGCCAGACCAGCCACATGCCACCAGAGCCGACAGCGCACCACCCGCGCACCGGAGCCCCACCCCCGACAAGCCCACAGACAGACCGGGGGAGGCGAGGACACAGACAGCGGCCCAGCAGCGCACAAAGCGCAACGGCGACAGACGCCCAAGCGCCCGGCAGAGCACGACCCCCCCCAGCGAGCCCGGCCCCAGGGCACCCGCCCCCCCACCCCCACCCCGCCACCCAGGCCCACAGTACCCGCAAGCATGACCAAGCCCCAACCCACCAGCTGGCCCGGCGCCCCAGCAGCCACCACAGCGCAGCAACCACCGGCCGCCGCGACAGCACACGGGCCACCCGAAGCACCAGCACCGCCCCCCGGAGACCGCCGAACCCGCCCCAAGAGCGCAGAGGCGCCCGCGGCACGTGTCAGTCCGGGGGGGCACCGCAAGCCGCCCCCCCCGGCGCAAGCCCCGGCATCAACAGGCCCCAGAGGGCCACCCCAGGGAAGGGCAGGCGAACCAGACAAGGGCACCCCACAGGCCAGGCCGCCCCGGGCGAGCCACCGCGACGGCCAGGCCCCCGGCCACACCGCCGACCCTGGCGGGCAGACGCCGAGGTGCACGAGGCACTCCAATCCAGCCCGCCCCACCCGTGTATGTGATAAGGTGTGATAGTGTCTATGATGCAATTAAAAAAAAAAAAAATAAATAAAATAAAATAAAAGAGGATGGTGTATCTGTGTGCATGTATATGGAGTGTATGTGGATGATAGCTAATGATGCAATTAAAATCGGGGGACAGCTGCCGCTCGGAGGGCCCCTCACCTGGCCAGCCCCCCCAAACCCTAAGTGTCTACTCTGCG